>NW_016690185.1:5869222-5979762 GCF_001604755.1 Lepidothrix coronata | reverse complement strand
CCCCGCCCGCTCCCCGCCCGCTCCCCGCCCGCTCCCCGCCCGCTCCGCCTGCCCCGGCGGGCGGGCGTGACCCTCTGAGGGGGCGGGGCGGGTTGGCGAGTTGGCGGGAGCCGGCAGTGAGGGACTGCGGGCGGTTCCGTCCCGGCTCCGGAGCCCGGCGCGGCGCTGGTGCCGGGCAGCAGCGGGTCGGAGGTGCCGCTGTAACGAGGTGCCGCTGCCCGAGCTCCTGAGCCGCGCCCCGCTCTCGCCCGGCTCCGCCATGGGCTTCCCCGAGAGAAAGATAAAGTTTCCCGCTCGGCGCGTGCCCGCACCGGGAAGCCTCGCTGTGTAACCTCTTCCCCTCACCTCGCCCCCGTGTAGGCGCAACATGGTGCTGAGCGCGGACCAGGTGGCCCTCATCGGGCAGGTGTTCGAGTCCTACGTGCTGGAGCACCACAGGGACGACATCCTGGGCATCCTGAGGGAGGCGGACGACCAGGCGCACTACCCCGTCGTCGTCGATGCCTTGACGCTCTTCGAGACCAATATGGAGATCGGGGAGTATTTCAACGCCTTCCCCAGCGAGGTGCTCCCGATTTTCGACAGCGCCCTGCGCCGGGCTGCCCTGGCAGCGCTGCAGGACACCGCGGACCCAGCACAGCTCAGCCTGAAGCAGAACCTCCACGCCAGGGTCTCGGGTGAGTGGCGGGGCAGGGGCTGCAGTGAGCTGCATCTCCCAGTCAAGTTTCCTTACTCTGGAACAAACTATTGGGGTGCCATGGGAATGAGCAAGTTTAATTCTTGCCGTTTCACTGTTTGAAGCGGTAGGGAATCTTTAGCGTCTATTAAGCAGGAAAGAACACATGCAAATACGTGGAGGTGTGTAGACCAACCCTCCCAAAAAAGCTATGGCCATTGCCACTGACCTGCATGCAGTGATTGGCATTTGTTGGGTCAGGGCTTTATACTAAAGCCTTTCCATGGCAAAGACTCCTCACATCAGCAGCTGGTCTTACATTATTTCTCTTCTAGACAGAAGGTCTAAAGAAAAGTTTTAGGGGAAGATATATGGTTTGTAAGTTTAATTGCAGGTTGACTTTGCTACTGTGCCAGTTGGCTCATCTTCTTTTTTTACTCCAGCCACCTCCCAAAAGAGGCAAAGTCAAAATTTTGAGTTGTCTTGTAACAATTCCATTTGAAATTGTTGAATTTTATGCTTAGCTGTAATTAAATTGCTTGTTATAAAATTGGAATGAACTGTTGAAAGGCGTGATTGTTAACAGGGAACTTTGTCATTTTTTCCACTGCAAGTTGATATGCCGTTATTCCTTATTAATAAGAAATTTCTAGTAGCTTTGAGGGCTGGTAAGTGTGGAGTGCAGATTCAGGAGTTAAAATGTCTGTTTTGCCTGCTTTGGGAGACTGGGTCAGTGGTGGCATCATCCCTTCTGATAATTTCTGGTCATAACTATTTGGAGCAATAGTCCACAAAGCCAAGAGGTGGCACCCTGTGTTTCCCTCCCCTGCCCTCTTGTGGAGTGGATTGTGATCATTCAGTCTTTTGACATCTTGGACTTGGATAAATTACAGTTGTTAAATAGGCCTGTGTTTCATTCCAGTAAGTTTCAATAAAAATGTTGTAATGAAAACACATCCATTAGAAATACAATTAGCCTGTGGCTCTCACAATGCTATTTTTTCAAGATTTTTAGAGGGAAAGAAGTTAAAAAAAAATAAGGCTTGCTACCAATTCAGTTGTTAAGGAGCTTGTACACAACTGCTGAGTACGTGATGTAAAAAAGGATGACCTCCGTGCTTACTGAAATTTGTCACTGGGCATCTCCCTGTACCTATGAAAGCAGGAATGAATTAAAACTCTCCTCCTAGTGTTCTAGAATGCATGTGCATCATTCAGAGCTTCAGCATGAGAAAAAGACTCCAAGTAGGATTATTTTAAAAGCTAGCAGGAAGTATTAGAAGAGGTACAGCAAGGGGCAGATGATCACTGCATGAGTAGCGGTGTCTTTAAGACATTCCTGCTCCTGTTATCAGCCTGTTACTGGAGCTGATCATTCCTCCCACAGTGATGTTTTGTCTGAATATTCCCTTATAAACCTCAGGCAAAATTAGCAACGTTTGATCAAGTAGTTTTAATAACTGATAAAAGCAAGCCTGACAGAAGAAGTCAGCAGACTACAAATAACCCTCTCACTAAGCTGGAGGGAAATTGATGAACAGGGGGGTTATCCTTGAGTGGTCCAGCTGGATCAAAATAACATCTGTCCACATAGTTTAGTTAATGTTCTGTACCACTGAAAGGCTGGCTTCGGAAGAAACAGAAGAAATAAGCTAAGGGATCTGTAGCCTTCTTTCCACACCAATTTTCCAATGATACTGTTACCTTTTAAGTGGATTCTGGGTTTTGATTACCTTCAGGATTCTCCTCTTGGAGTGCCACTTCCCATTCCTACATTGGATGAGAAGGGAATGAGAAGGCGGGGCATTATTTTTGGTGAGAGCAGCAAACAACTAACTGGAGTGCGGCTGAGGGGATCTTCGTGTCAGGCATGGAATGAAGTGAGGAAAAGTGGTTTTGCTTATGCCGGGTATAAGAATGCAGTCTCGACACACTGCTACCAGTACATCTAGGAGTTCAGAGAGGGATTCAGGGAGTGTGCAGCAGTTAATAACAGATGATTACCTTGGGTTAACTGAAGAAGGTAAAAGATGAAGTTATCTGAATTTTAGCATTGTAGGAATTTGATTGTGTAACTTCTGCATTTTGCTACAAATCCATGAAATGATTTTTCCTTACCATTAGCCTGAGCACCGCTGTGTCCATTACTGAAGGCCAAGCTGCTTCTAATAGTTCAGCGTTTTTGTGACTGATACAGTAAAGTTGATTCAAAGAGGCACATACTCAATTAAAGAGTTCGTCAAGCAGTCTGATATGATCAGAACAAAGGCTCTTTTTTCACATCCAGACTCTTGTCTCTTCAGAATTCACAGGGATGATCATCATACATGCTGACAACAGTGCTGCAGTTTTCTCTAGTGTAAGATGTGTTGTATTTTGCAAAGTTTGTTGAGGGGCACCAATACTGAGCTGGGAAAAAAATGCCAAAACAGTTGGAGAAATAATGGAATTTTTTTCCCTGAACTGATTAGAAATGGGAGAAAAAAAAATGCAACAGGTTTGGTAGAACATGTAAATAGCTTTGCTAGAGTCAACCAGGACAAAATTGTTTGCAGTTTTACAGATTATTTAATTCCTTTCTACGTTTTCTTAACTTTATTCTTTTACCTTTTAAAATTAGCTTAATAGTTAAAAATATTTTCTTTAAACAAAAGCAAAAGGTTAAACGTTGCTTAAAAGCATCAAAACAGAGTGTTTCAGAGTGTCTGAAATAAAGCATTTAGTTTTGAAAACACTGATATAAACATATGATATCTTTTTTTTAGCAGTCAAAGCTCCTAAGAAGATTTGACCTAGATGCACAAATAGTTTTAGTCCCCTTAGAAACATCATTTCCCAACAGATTTGTAATTTTACATCTCTATTTTCTGGCTCTGTTTTAAAGCTAAGAAGTTATTTTAGGAGTAGGTAATATCTTTTTAAGTTGATAAATATTAGTATCTTGTAGTTCATTACTACTTTCTGAAGAGGCAACATTGTGCTCAGGTGATCATTTTAGAGATATGTAAAGTTGAGGTAGATTAATTTTCCTGAGGACTTTAGCCACTGTGGTGCCAAGTGATGGCTGCATGAGTGAATGCCAGAACAGGATCAGGACACCACTGAATTGGCTGTTGGGGTGGAATTAAAGGAGGGCAGGTGGAAAGTGTTCTGTCACTATTCACTTGAACTTACAAGTGAATTTGCTTTGGTTGTGTTCAAAACTCCTTTACATTTTTTTTATGCTGTCTTCCTTGTGCTTGAGCTTTACTGGTATGCAATGTGGATTTAAGGTCAAATGCTCACCAACTGCGAATTTTAAATTTGCTTAGACTTGAGAATTCACACAATACTAGGAGCTACAGCTGTTTAACTATGGAATAACATTGAACTACAATTAAGTAGCATGACTAAAATTTTGTAAGTCAGATAAACTAGTTGTGGAATAAATGGCTTCTGCAAAAAGAACATTTAAATTAATAAATAGATCTGAGAACATCAGGATCTTCTTCCATGAATGGAAACTGTTCGTGACTATTCAGCCCTTGGCAAGAGAGGGAGAGTAAAATGGCAACATTTTCAGTTAATGCTCAGTGTCTGATGATTTTCACTATCTGAGGCCAGTGAATCAGATTTATGGTACAACAGATGAATTGCTGAGTCACATTTATGAAACAGTAATAACAATGGCTACTGTTCATATGTCTGGCATATTTTCTAGCCTTTCTGTTTAACTGCACTGTAAGTCCATGTTTTATATGCACAGCCTTATGCTGCACATATTTCTGTTTAACAGGTTTACCTGTTTGCCCAGAGCTGACTCGAGAGCACATTCCTAAAACCAAGGATGTTGGTCACTTTTTGTCTGTTACTGGGACTGTCATACGTACCAGCTCGGTGAAAGTTTTGGAGTTTGAACGGAGTTACATCTGCAACAAGTGCAAGCACGTGTTTGCTGTCAAGGCTGACTTTGAACAGTACTATGCATTCTGTCGTCCATCAGCCTGTCTTAATGAAGAAGGCTGCAACTCAATCAAGTTCACTTGTCTCTCTGGATCAGCCTCTTCTCCTACCTGCTGCAGAGACTATCAAGAAATCAAAATTCAGGAACAGGTAAGGAAAAAAAAAAGATGGAGAAAAAGGGAAAGGTATTAAAGTATAGATGTCTCAAGTACAAAAATAATTAACTTACAAAAGAAGACATTTGGGGGTCTAATTTCCTGTTGAAATAAGGTATCTCTGCTAATCTTGGTGAGACTATTCATGCTTACATTAGAATTAAGATTATCCTATTTTCATCGTTAAGTTTTACATGCTAAGATAAGTGGAAAAGTTTTACAGGTTCTACTGTTGTTTAAATCAAATGCCTGAGAAGACTAAAAGAAGCCAGGCAGCCTGTTGGTCAGAGATTTCTCAAAGAGTTAACAATTAAGCGACATGTTGATTAGACTTCTGTTATTGGGTAACTCCATTTGATGTTGTACAAAACACCCAGGATCAGTGCACAGATGAAATTTCTGTAGATGAAATTCCATTCCATGTTGAATCCTTACATCAAGTGTGCATTGTTTCTCTAAGCACTTACTGGACATGATGCTGATGTTCAACACTGCTTCTGAGGACTAGAGCTAACCCAGTGGTGGCCAAGGCCAACTGTAGCTGTGCAGTATGGTCAACACATGGTGTCTGCAAATGTCTCTTCCCTTCAACCAATATTGAATTCAACAAGTATTGCACGTGTGATCCTTACAGAATTTGCATTTGTTTTCTGATGGTAGCCCTGGGTGGAAGTACAGCCGAGCTGGAGGAGTGAGAAACAACTGGACCTCTTTTTGTGGTAGCACATAACCAAGACAAAACTGGCAAAGGAAAATCTACACTGTATGAAAATTGAGAATAAGCAGGGTATATTGCAGGCAGTGTTTCTGTGTTTATTTATATGCTCAGTGTCTTTATTTCGTAGATCTTTTCTAAGATATCTTCAGTTGTTTCAGGGTTTTGATTTTATAAATGGAGAGGATAGTGGTGCCAATCTACATGCAAGATATATGAAATAAGAAATGAAGCTCTTTAAAGTTCAGAATAGCAAAAAAAAAGTAAGGGATTAAAACTTTCTAGGAAATAAGCCCTGTGTTGCATGTTCATATAATGATTGTTCCTGACATATGGGAGATTTCTATAATGTTTGGTTTATTGTGTGACACACAATTCCTCTATGATAGAAGGAATTTTCGGCACCATGGGCTTATTAAAAACAGTAAAATTAAACCAGGATTGAATTTCACTTGTGTTTCACTACTGAGCTCTGCAAGTCACTGTGTGTGTGTTACCAGTACTGACAGTGATGTGAACTGCCTGTGGCCACGTAGATAATATACAAGGGTGGATTAACCTTCCTAGGCACTAGAGAGAGAATAAGTCTAGAATTCTAGCATGTATGACCTGTGCTGCAGAATGAAAAGAAACTTCTGACTGTTGTACTTGTGCAGTGGATACTCTAAAAACTATTGCAAGCTTTAAGTGTAAATGGGAAGATTGCTGGTTGGAAATAGATTCTGACCAGATTGCATAGACTTTGCCCTGAGAAAAGAAAAAGAATTACAGGATTTACTGGCACATTTGTCAATATATATATTTGTTTTTTCCAGTTGTTGGTTTAATCCTTGACACCTAGGTGTATACTTAATCTCAAACTCTCAAATTATGGTTAAATACCAGAAAAATACAGAGAATATTCTCTCAGGATGTACTTCCGCGAAGGGTTATCTAACGCATTGACACGCTTCAGTACCCAAAGTCAACTTTGCATATTGAAGTATCTAATAATAGCTCAAATTATAATAAAAAAAAAGATCAGCTCTTTCAAATGACCTCTTTTAGTGAGCTTTCTTCAGCAAAATATTGAAATCACACTGCATCTCCCAGCACTGAGCACCTTCGTCTAATTTAATACTCAATCCCATTTCCATTAATATCAGCATTAAACTTTCATTGTTAAGTTCATGGCAGCAGTGGCATCTTTTACTGTAAGTTTTGTGATAAAAGGCAAGAACTGACCTCAGTTCCAGGAAAGAAAGGAGTGTAGGTCTTTAAGCCAGAGCAGCTATAAATGAAAGGCTTTTGAAAGGTGCTGTTCTTAAGAAGCTCTCTTGCTTCCCGTCTCCCAGGTTCAAAGGCTGTCTGTTGGAAGCATCCCTCGTTGCATGGTGGTTGTTCTGGAAGATGACTTGGTGGACAGTTGCAAGTCTGGTGAGGATACAGCATATATCACATATGTTTGTACCACAAGCATTTTTAGTTTTTCATTTGAGATGAATCTTTGTCAAGTAGGCTGTGTTAGTGCAGAGAGCTTGTCAAATGAGGTGTCTGCATCTGTCATGTTGCTGTTTCAGGATGGACAGTAGCATGGCAGTTGAAGACTATTCTAGAGAATGTCATGAACCCCCATATTACATCTTAACTTTTTAACAGTTCAGTTTCAATAAGTAATGGGTTGTGACATACAGAAATTATATTAAATCACTTTAATGTAGAACACCAAACCTCTTGAGGAAATTGGTCCACACCATCACCCAGCATGTGTTGCCCCTTCTTAGGTTCAAAGAGCTGGGTAACCCGGCTTTCTATCTAAGGAGTGCTGCAGGTGGAAAAAGCTACTGGGCATTCAAAGAAGAAGCTAATTGGCAGGAGGATGAATGAAGAATGGACTACAAATTCTCAGATAGGCACATCTCCACAAGAAATTAATTTCTGGTCGTACTTTCTCAGAACACTGTACCCAGAATGTTAATGAGTGATTCTGGAGTTCATAAAAGTTACCAGAAATCAAATAAGTTTTGAGTGAATTTTTTGTATAGTCAATCTAATTGAGAGAGCTTCTACAGTTTACTGTGAATTCCTCTCTTCTAAAAGAGGGAACAAACAGAGGTATACCTGTAAGAATTCACCTCCCTTAAACAGAAGTGGAAAGACACAGCAACTTCCTACCACAGATGTAAGCACTCTACCTTATCTTTGTTTTAGACTTCCTGTAACTGCATTGCATTATTATGCATTACAGCTAACTAAAATGGCTTCATGTCTCAAGTCAGATGTTATTTTGCTAACTTTTGTTTTTACCTCCAGGAGATGATATCACAGTGTATGGCGTGGTAATGCAGAGGTGGAAACCTTTCCATGAGGGTTCACGCTGTGACTTGGAGATTGTTTTGAAAGCCAACTACGTTAAAGTGAACAATGAGCAGCTAGCAGGGGTTGTAATTGATGAAGAAGTTCGCAGGGAATTTGAAGACTTCTGGGAAAGGCATAGGAATGATCCCTTGGCAGGTTAGTAGTTGAAAGCTTTTATGTAGGGCACTTGATTGGATAGAGATGAAATCAGGAGTGAAAATACAGTGACTGAACACATATTCCCCCATTATCCTATCCCACCACCCATTAATCCAAGAATATATTTTTTCCAGTACAAGAATATGAAATTTTTACTTTAATATTACTGAGGGGGAGGAAGTACCAAAACTACTGCATTGATCTTCCTTCTTTTGAGCTTTCTAGTCAAGTATTTTGTGGAACATTTATTAACAAAAAATGAGAAAAATATAATTACTGTGGGGGAAAAGAGGAGTGTTTTATAATCAAGAAAGACGAAGCATACTTCTTAGAAGAAATGGTATGGACCAGATCTGCCTTTAGTCAGCGTAGCTGTTGCCTCTGGGACGAGAGATCTGACTCTCGGTCTCTGCATCCCAAACTAAGCTGTGAATCTTCACCATAGAGCTTAGCACATCTTATCTTTAAGCTAACCCTTGGATGCCTAGACCCTTGACTTAGGTGCAGTGGAACCTCTCAATTCACAATGGCTTCCAGAACAGTCAGTGCTGGGTCCTAAACTTAGTGTAGTCTGTAGTCAACCACCTTGGAATAACCAGGAGTTGTGTCTCGAACTCTGTCCTTCTCCATAATCTGAGTGCCTTCTCCTCAACTCTGTGGAATCTCAATGAAGTCTTTAGGGTCTCCATCATTGAATGTTTTTAGGCTGACACTGTATCTTATAAAACCCTGGAAAGGGCTTAGCTTTTCTTCTTAAAAGACAAACAGGAGGAAAAAGAGGTGGGAATATCCCCCAAATTAGCCTCCTCACATAAGAAACTGTAGATCCTGTCAATGTTAAAGATTCTTCAGAACCGCGTTTCCCAGAAAGCAATTTAATTGCTAGCTTCCTGCTGTTTGGAATAATACATGCTTGGAATGTTTGGAATACAATGTTTGGAATAACATTTCATCCTTCTGCTCTTTGGAACAAGATTATTATCACTCTGGTTAGAACTGTTCAGAAAGTAATTCAGGATCTTCTTTGAAGGTTCCATTTAATCTTTCATTCTCAGGACAATTTTTGGAAGCCTGCAGGGAGCAATGTGATTTTGTGCAATATTACTCATTCTGAACAAATAAATATGAAGTGGGTACAAGAAAATTGAGGTGGAAATGAGAAGGACCCTGACTGCCCAAGATGTCTGTTTCAGGCTGTTAGTCTGAATTTGAGTTGAAATGGAGGACAGAGATCAAATTTGACTGAGGAGTCTAAGGTATAGGCCATTGCACAACAGAATGTGTGTACACTTGCCTTTTTTCAAGAGATAATGGTAGCTACTAGTGCATTTTATGTCAGTCACTTTGTGATGCTAACTCCTAAGTGTGGAGTTAATTCTTGAGTTATGCCATGGCTGACCAAAGTTTTTAAAATTTCACTTTTGGATGGACAAAGATGTGTTAATTCCTTCAGAAGACCTCCAAAAGAAACACATATGCCTCAAGTCATCTATTAGGGGCTTACATATTTTGCCAGTACCATGTAATTGCATCTAAATTTAAAACATGAAGTTAAGATCTCAAAATTGGTCACTCTCTTTTATTCCCTAGCAATGGGAGTAACACATCGCATTAAACCTGTGACCCCTTATGTGCTGGTAGTGTTAGAATATTAAAGGACAGAATTAACTCTGTTACATATCTTGCAAGCCATCAGCGTTGTGCTGGAAAGAGACTATGGTAGGGAGGAAAAAAGGGATCTGAGACACAGAAGGGTCAAAAAGGAAAAGGAAATTGAAGGTAACAACAAGAAAATGAGCCATGCTATGTGTGCACAGGTTTAAGACAAAATAATTCAAGTGTTAGAAGTTTTCTTTATTTTCTTAAATGTACAACACACCAGTTTTCAAAGGCTATTTCGAAGTCTGGAAATTTTTAGGTTTTATTCTTCATAGCCCCTTCACTTTTAGCTATGAAACAAAAGAATTTGGATGATGGTATTTCTTTCCTTAGAGCCCTTTTCTCCTGCTGTCCAGACCATACATTCCTTAAATTGCAATAGGATTGGCTTTGCTGCTTGTGACTGTTTGGATCAAACAACTGCTTTGGGTCCCATTTAAAAAATAAAATAATTTTTAAGAAAATTTTCTCCCTACTCAGTTCCTCTTGTTCAAGAAGGAGGCCCAAATTATTTGTCAGTATACACAGGAGTCTGTGGGAAACCAAGTTTTACTCCAGGGGCAGTGCTGAGTGCCATTTTTGCTGTTTTAGGGAGGAATGAAATTTTGGCTAGCTTATGTCCTCAAGTTTTTGGCTTGTACCTGGTGAAGCTGGCTGTAGCCATGGTGCTTGCTGGTGGTGTACAGAGAACAGATGCTACTGGAACTCGAATCAGAGGTTAGTATTCTTTCTAACAGTATCAGATCCTTTCTAACAGTCATTCCCATCCCTGTCTTCACCCACATCCCTCCCCCCTACAAAATCAAACCAGTAAGGTCTTGGAAGCATAATGATCCCATTTTCTTGAGTGAGAACATTTTTGATCAATCCTGAGTATTATTGCAGGATCTCAGACAAATAAATTTTTTCCCCAAAAAAACCCAGTAGAAGCAGACTTTCAGGTTTCCATTAGGTACAATATTAAAGGCAGCTGTTTTATCTAAAATATAAATTCACTTTTTATTGTATAAGTGATATTTTTAAATGATTTCTAGTAGACTATTCCCAGCAGTATTGGCATCAAAGGATGGAATCTTAATGTTCCCTTAATGTCAATCACTACAGTTCATTGAAAGGAAAAATTAAAGGATTCATTTTGCTTCCTAATGCCAGACTTTTCCATCTATGATTGTCAGCACATCTCACTTAGTTCTGTAGCTCCCAAGTTATCTGCCTGCTGATTCTCCTTCTGTTGTTATTAGATGGCAAATCTGCCATGTGCCAGGTGGTATGCAGGTCATAATCTATGTAGGTCATAATAATTCTAAAATAGGATGTCTCTCTATACACATACAGGATTTTCTTAATGCTCCAGCAGCTAAATAAAGTTATAGACTTTATGATTGAAGTTGTAGTGATATTTTGTAGACAGTGAAATAATTTTAGAGCACTTCAGTGAGATTGTAGTAGCCAAATTATTGTTTTGGAATTATGAAGTTATGTAACTGTTGGCAAAGAATTAGTTAAGAAAAACAACGTGCTGATTTTATTAGTCCATTTTGCAATAATTTAAGTAACCAAGTAGTGGAATGATAACTAAAACCTGGTATCCTTCTGTTTCAAGTTCAAGAGTGAGATGAGCCTGAGAAATGAATATTCTAAAATGTAAGAATTCTCATTACAGGAAATGTGCAGAAACCTGCTAATACTTTAAAAATATTTCACTGTAAATATTTGTGTCCAGTCATATTGCTGGGTGAAGGAATATGACTAGATGCTTTTATTAAACAATAATTTATCACATCCAATAAATAGTGCAGTCTTAAACAGAATCACATATTGTAATGTAAATGTAGCGCTAAATGTTAGGTGAATAATTACAAGTATTATTTAATCTGAGCATTTTTTGTATATGTGTGTCGTTATCTGTACTGTCTGCTCCACATCAATGTTCTCTCCCAAGGTGAATCGCATCTTTTGTTGGTTGGAGATCCAGGTACGGGGAAATCTCAGTTCCTGAAGTATGCAGTAAAGATCATGCCACGCTCCGTGCTTACTGCAGGAATTGGATCTACAAGTGCAGGTATGTGCTTCTTCACCTGGAAAGGTTTATTTTCTCACTCAAATATGTTTATATAGAAGTCTTCTACATAATATGAACATATGTGCTCAGGTTGTATGAGCACAGCTGAAGCAGAGAACTACTGTGGAGGCAGATGAGGCCTGATATAACTGCAGAAGGGCAGTCCTGCCCTTCATCTGGATCCGTGGAGGACTGTAATGAGCTTCTAACAGGGAACCTTCCAGGCCTCATCCAGAGGTACCTCTCAATGCTTTACTTGCAGAGGGTGATCTAGACCTGTATTTTTAGTGCTTTCCAGTATGACAAATATGACATCTTTCCAGAGCTCACACTGTGTGATGGGCTAGCATCCTGACCAGGTATCTCCTTTCTTCTGTTCTTTCATAAGTTCTGTCTGGATGCAGTTGAATTTCTGTTTACTTTCCGGAAATTCACCCCTGTGTTGAGGAATTACTTCTTACTCGTAAAGATGATTTCAAGGTGGTTTCAGAGAGCAAGAGGTTTTTTTTCTTCTTTGTTTTTTTTTCTTTCTCCTTTTTGTTAAATTTAAGTATGTCCCAATTGGCTCTGAATGCCAGGCATTTTTACAAACTCTTCTGGGGACAATGTGCAGAGTCAGATTACCTCTGCCAATGGCTTTATTTGAACAAATGAATATATTACTTGTACGTTCAAAATCACAAAATAATTAGGGTCAAATCCCAGTGTCTCAACTAGCGTGTGTAAATTGAATACTTCTCAGATAGTGCTGCTTTTCATTTTATGTCTGGGAAACAACATTATTTATACATGGGACAACCAGAGAATAAATCCTTCCCAGTTCCATAGCTGTGTGTATACTGGGTCTTCTGTAGCAGTGGAACTGGAATGTGATGTCGAACATAAACCCACTTGTGTGCAGGGAACTTGTTATGAAACATATATGCCTCTAATTTTCCATTTAAACTGTTGACAAATAGGTCTGGAGAAAAGCCAGAGAGAAAATTTTGGCTCAGCATAACCTTTTCTCAAGTCTTTTTTTTCCGTGTTAAGAATTGAGAACAGGATGGATAATTGCAGATTTGCTTGGGGACTTACAGTGATCTGGAGTGAAATTTTGCCATACATTTCAGCGTGACTTTGCCACGTTTGTCAGTGCACTTCCTGTGCAAGGTGTGTCTTACTTATGAATCTGTTTGTAGCTGTACCTAACACTGATTTTTGTCAACTTGCCCTTTGTGCAGAAGCTTCAAATTATGAGTTTGAAGAACTATTAAACTGCTTTACTTTCCTTACCATATTTGCACACTTTGAAGTACCAGTTTATGCTTTCTCATGAGAGGACAGTCCTAATTCATATTTTTCCCTTCCTTGTACAAATATTAAATCTGTAAATTTAATTTTCAGCTAGTTCCTCACTATATATAAAAAGCAGTCCAGATTACATTTAATTGCTGGGTCTGAGATTTTAGTCCACATAGGCCAAAAGACACACCTGAGGTTTGGTAAACCCTGGAGAAGTGCTAAAAGCTGTTTACATTTGGATCCCTCTTTTAGAGAAAACTGCCGATATCTAACCAACCTTTGGTAAGATTCTGTGCATTAACATATCTTGTACCCTTTACCCATCTGGTACAGTTTTAGGACACAAGCTATTTAACAACCATTGAATTAGAATTCTGCTTCCTAAACTATCTGTCATATCAGTTTTCCTTAGTTTTCTGCACAAGCATTTCTTTGTACCAGGACAACGTACTAGATCATTAACATTCTCCTTGTGCCACAATTCCCTTTCTTTCCTGCTCTATCTCAGGTATCATGTACTTTGGGATCCACCATGACCCTTTGGGGCTCTGCAGTGTCATGTTCCTGCTGCAGCCCATTAACCCATCCAGTCCTAACTGGAATTGCCTTGCAGAATTTCAGAAAACATTGACCTAACTCCTGCAGCTTAATTTGCTGTTGGGCCTCTGCTCTTTCAATCAGGTTGCTGCCTTCCCCTTCACTTTTTAAACAAAGCCTGTGCTTCATCACTTTTTGCATGATTCAGAAACTGTGACCCAGGAGAATGCCTGCTTTCTTGCTGAAAATATGGAAGACCTTCATCTTCGTATCTCACCGACAGCCTTATTTCTGCAAACAGCCCTTACAAATGACCAATAATTTATTCTGTTTTGAAAAAATAGAACTTTACCTCCACGCAGTGAATATGTTTCTGAGTTTACTTGTTTTATTAGGTTGCCTTTCTTGCAAGCACTTAGTAGAAATTTTCTGTTGAGTTTTCTACGGGTTTAGGACTTCAGTGAGGAACCTGGGTTTTTTCCCGCAAATCTCTTTAATGAGAGTTGGCAGCTAGAAGACCAGCCCACATGCAACAACTCCAGAAATTTATTTGACCAGTGTAGGACTTTCTGATTTGTAAATAAAAGATGGGGTAACCATCTGTCTCACTGTTTGGTTCTGTCTACGCTGTTTTTTCAAAGGCCTGTTTCATTCTTCCCAGCTAGTCTCTCTTCTGAGAATCACAGAGAGTCATTCAGCTTCCTTTTATTTTTAGAAATTGATACATAGTTTTCCATAGAGACTTAGTGAGGCTTAACAAACCCTCTCTGTAGGTTCTCACCTTACTACTGAGTTTAACCAGCTGTTTTGCAGTCCCCAGAGCCATAGCACTGCTTATGCATATTTGGACGAGATGATCACTAATAAGAAAATATTTCATTTACCCTGGAGTTTGAGATCTGCAGTGATTGATTGGTATGTTCAACTCCATAGGGACAGGAACCAACACATGCCTGTTCTGGCAGGTCTGGAGCTCAGGGACATCTGGGCCAGTCATTCTGCTGCTTCTTGGTGCATATTTGGCCGTTCACATTTCTGAAAATTTTGTTTGGTGTTGCGTCCCTCCACAGATGGACTGCTTAAATAATTTTGTGAACTGTATTTAAAACAGCCTGCCTAAAAGTCTGGGAGACTATCAGCTGTTTCTCCAGCTCTCCAGTTTTGTATAACATGCCTTTCTGAGCTGTATGAAATGCAGCCTTGTTGCCTTTCCTCTTACAGCCTCTGCAGAGCCTTGTGAGTGCTGCCTTTTTGCTGACATTTTGCACTGTGTGAGATTGTCCATATCATGCCAACAGCAGTTTGCTACCGATTTTCTTTCTTTTCATTGAAGGGAACTGACTCCAGGGGAAACCACCTCTTTTTTTTTTTCTGTCATAGTAAGCGTCGCCCTGCTAGGCAGTCTTCAGGTGCTAAAGGCTGTCTCTCCTCTGATCCATTAGAAACCAATCCAAAGTGGCTGACATGAGCCATCCAGCTGTGGTTATAAATAGAGTACATGGTGTCAGTATCCTGAGGTATGCAAGACACTGAAACTGGAGATATTTTTCCCTCTTTGTAGATCCCAAACTGTCCCTGGGCATTCCCAAGTTGCTACAAGCCAAGGCAGTGGCAGGGAACAGTTTTCCACTGTAGATTCATTCCCTGACCCTGATAAAGTTATTAATACAGATGCAGCCTTTAGGCCACTCTTCTCTGATCTTCACTTCCACCAGGGGATTGTTTTCCTGAACAGTTATAATTGTACGTGAACTTCAAGTATTTTCTATCAGCATGTACCTTGAAAATATTTTCCTGAGAGCATGGCTTCATTGCCTGTTCCATCAACAGTTGGGCCTCAAGTTGAAGAGGCCTTAACTCTGTAGGAAGTCTGCTAGACTTCCTGCAGGAATGAAATTTGAACTTGTGATCAGACACCGTCAGATATGTTCCATCTGTAACAATGTCTCATCTATTGCAGATTCTTAAAATCCCTTAATTTCCTCTCAATAATGTGGCTCCAAGATGGCTTTGTCCTGAGACAGCTTACCTTCACCTCCTGCATGCCAGGGATTATTTAGCCAAGTATATACCTGTCTTCAAAAATTTTGGTCTGTTCATACATCTGTACCTGAAGACCTATAGTTAGGATGGATGGGAAATATTGCAGGAGCAGTGCAGCAACTTCATCATGTTGGCTGAAGGTTTCAGGTCTTTCACACATCCAGGCCAGCCTTCATCAGACTTATTCATCCTGCTGTTGAAATGGCAGGCATTTCAGTTGATTTCTGGATGGATATCAGATGTCTTCAGGATTCCCTCTACTGCACCATGAAGTCCCTGCTTCTTTCCAGTTTGTATCAGAGTAGGTCTGCCCCACCTTTCTCGTGAGATGGGACAAACTGAAGAACACCCTTATTTTGAAAGGTAGGTCTCCTTATCTCATAGTCCAGGGAAGTTTTGGATGGAGACCCCAACAGCTCCCTAAAATTTTGTTTCTGACATTTCAGCTAGTTCTAACACTGCTGTTGACTCATAGCTGTTGTCTCATGCAGTGCACACACCTCTGATTTTCCCTATCTGCAGATAGGCCAGTCACACCTTTATCTTACAGACAGTGAGTACCCAGCCATGCCTCCAAAAAAGCTTTAGCTAAAGCTGGAAATGTTCAAGTGTATCCTCCCTCCATCTCCTCTTGAAAGGGCCTTTGCTTTTCAAGTTCCATGTAGAAGCCTGGGTTTGGCCTTTAATAAAGCGTCTGTAATGCCTCCAGCTGGCTTTTCTTCCTTAGATTGTCTTCATTGCCTAGACTAAAAATTAAGAAAAAATCCCTCCACCCATCTTCTCCAGCCCAGTTTTCCTATCACACACTACACGACCAGCTCTTAAAAAGAGAACTGTAACTGGAAACAGAAACACAAATAGGAAGGCCTAGCATGAATAGTCCCACACACACTGCCAATGCTGATACACAGTTGTCAGGTTTGCAGCATCTTCCTGGCTGGCACTGAGCAGAGCTCCCCAGCTACCCACCACAGCAACAATTAACCCATCATCTTCAGACCAAACTTCTGTGGCTCTCAAAATATGAGATAATCTGTAAGCTTGCAGACCATTGTGCTACGGATAAGGAGTAGGGTAGTTAAGTAAGTATGTGAAGGATCTCCAGCAGCTGTCCAGACAGAAGTCACAAGATTTAGTTAACTTTGCTCTTTTTTTGTCTCTGGTAAATGAAGATTTGCCAGGAGTGGATGTGCATAGTTCATTTTGGGTTTTTCCTTTTTCTTCCCTCCAGCATTTTCAGATGGCATGGACAGTATTAGTCTAGACTAGTCTGAACTGATTTCCAGAAAACCAGCAGTTGAGGCACTACAAAGAAAGTAATGGACTGTCAAATACCAGATTTCTCTTTGTGACTTTGTCACTCACATCTCAAGAACAGATTGTCTGGCAAGGCTATAAACTAAGTTACTGTGTTTATTTTAGCAAAGTTCTGAGTTGCTGCGCTGTTGAAGATTGGTAGTAAAAGCCACTGGAAAGATGAAATTTTCTCCACTATGATGGAGCTGGAGCCTTTTTGCCCCCATCAAACTTAAGTGTCATAGGAATTCAGACTGAAGGTGACACCTGAATAAATCACAGTAAGATGGACAATTTTTTTCAAGCTAGACATAAAAACCCCACCCCTGTTTTTTCATGTGTAATGTTACCTTGTCTGATCCACTTACTTCTTTGTACATGACTAACCTCTGATAAGCATTATGATAGTCTTCTAATGAAACTAGCTATCTGTCTGAGGTAAAAATACACCAAGATGCATCACCAGTCCTGTCAATAGACTCTGTAGCACTTCCTCGTATCTTAGTGGTCTCTGCGAGTAGAAGTTTGTGGGGAAGCGAATTCATCTTCAACCTTGAAATTCTAATGCTGTGCTGTCAGCAATGGCTGTGTGTCATATGGACAACCCTGCTGTTTGAAAACTTACAGAGATCATGGGTAGGTCTTTACAGATCCCCTACATGCACTCTGTCTTTTAATAACACTAAGTTTGTGCTGTGATATTGCCTGAAGCCTGTGGAGTACTGGAACTTGGTTTCTCAAATTCCATGCATCTGGATTATGATTTTTATCAGGAAACATGATACTCATAAGGCAGTGTGTATGGATTGCTAAGATGTGGACAAAGTTGTAGAAGACCTGAAAGGCATCCAACCTCTCAAAAGGCATAGAAAAGCCATTTATCTTGCAAAGATGATGAGGTAGGGTTGTTCCTCTCCAATTTTCACCAAGCACAGTATCCTTTCTCCTGTAACTGATGGGTCAGCTATATATAGGACATGTTATTGTGTCGGGTAAGGTGGTGCCAAATTCTACTGCAGCATCTGCCATACAGTTGAGCTTCAAGTTTATTGCACCCAAGTTCATGTGCACAGTTGACTCTTTTGCTCCTTAACAGAACAACAGAGCTTCACTTTCCAATTTCTCTAAATTAATGGGTTTGCTGGGTGAGACTATATATTTTGTAGCTGATTTTGCAATAGCAGCAAGAGGTTCTGCTTTCATCACTTTGTGGCACAGGCTTCTAAGAAGCCTTTATGCTACTGATGGATGGATTCTGGTTAAAGCTTGTACTTGATCATGTTTTCCTTTGAATATTTAATAGGTGCAAGAGTTTGAAATGCTACTACTGTAGCCTTAGTTCAAGGCAGACTTCACAAGCCCGTCAGTGCTTCAGCAGATGACTGAGTTATTTACATGCTTACATTTAAGACATATCTTTAAAATAGTTATAAATAGAACAATAAAGTGCATGAAAAATCTCAAAATGTCACTACAGACCTACAAATTGCAATATAATTGAAAACCAAAGACCTTTCTTAAAAGTTCACAGAACTTCAGCCCTCAAGTGAAACAACTGCTAGTTTAGGGAACCAATTCTGTTAAGTCATACCAATATTACGGTGTTAATACTTTTAAATTGCTAGTCATCATTTTAAACAATTACAGAGAGATTTTTAGGAGCACACATTAGAATTATGGTTCCAAATATTAATGGATTTCAGTATTTCATTCAGCTACCCTATGTACTGCTGAGCTTCCATATGCATGTACATTCAGATAACTCCTTTCCAATTTAAAAAAATATACGTGTTCAAAATGAAGATAATTTCACTAACAGTGTGGAAAGACAGAAGCACTAACTGCCTGGCACATCTTCATCCACATTAGAGAATGCAGAAAGAGAAGAGAAAGCATTCTATTTTTATTCAGAGCTCTACTGTCAGTTATCATGAAATCTACCTTTTTTTGAAGGGCCTGGAACCTACAAGGGTTCACAGTTTGGGCGGTTACTTGTAACTAGCAGAATTATATTCCTGTAATCTGGCATGACAGATTAAAATGTAAATGCACATACTGTCAAGAGTATATGTATAAAGCTAATGAGGACTGGAAGAATAACTAAATTGTTAGTGTCATAATGATGTCTTAAGTCTTTACAGTTTACTGCTTAGTTCTTTGTATCTGTCTTCAAGGATGCCTCAGGTAATAGGGACATCTCAGTGCAAGAGCTTCAGGGCAAGTAATGTATTCTGCCTGCCACAACAGGATTTGAATCTTGATTTATACCAGTGCATAGGATTGCCTTAAACAGTAGAGAGAAAACAGCAGTTTTCAATTCCAGGCGTTTCAAAAAAATGAAAGACATCTAAACTCCTTATTACTAGTGAAAAAGACTGCAAGAACAAAGCATACCTGAAAATAACCAAACCAACCAGCAGTGGTACATAATAATCTTACAGAAGACCATTTTTGGGATACTCACACCATTCCTTTTCACACTTAGAACTTTTTAATAACTGCTTGCATCCTTCCAACCAATTGCTATTAGGGTGGCTGAAAAAGCATTCTTTCCTGAGATACCCACTCAAATCCCCATGAAATACTGTCCTGAACAAACCACTGTTTGACTAAAGAGCAGCAGGAGGAGATTTAAAAGAAAAAAAAAAAAAGTCCTAAAATCCAAAATAGCAGATGGTAAATCTCAAATTGCATGCTTTAAGTAACAAGTATGTGCCTTGAAAAAAAAAGAATCTTGCACCTAAAATTATACTGTGCTGTCTGCTTTTAGAGCAAAAGGACATTTTTGGACTTTTTTTTTTTTAATCAGAGATACTTTTCTCTTTGCACTTCATCTAATGACAGTTTTGTTCTTAAGCTGCTATTAAAGGACACTTTATATTTGGCAATCTGGGTATCAGAGACAAGGACATGGCATTATTCCTTCATTCTGCCTGAATGTTTTAACCTTAAAACTTTTTTTTTTTTTTAGCTTTTAATAGTGCTTACAAAGTAAAGGGGGAGGGGGGAGAATACATATACTTTAATCAGGTTTGGTTCAGACCACATAGAATAACACATTAGAAAAAAAGGCAATTACTTAAAAATAGTTGTATTTATATTCCACAATTTGCTCAAATACTGTTTGTTTGTTGGGTTTTTTTGGTTTTTTTTATAAACTTTCTACAGGATGTTTTAAAACAAGTTCTTCACATTGCTCATCAAACTATGTACTTATGGAATTTGAGGGAAATAGTTCTGGTTGTTTTTACAGTTTAACACATATACAGTACCAAAACGATGGTGGTTAGTCACATGCAGTCCATATGAGATTCTAACATAACATTTAGTGAATTTTCTGATGTTGACCATCCCTTTGATGCTGAAGGTAACGCATCTGTGGAAAGCAGAGACTGTAGATTTGGGTTACTGCTCTCTGCATCTTCCAGTTTTTCAGTGTTGTCCTCCCAGTTAATGTGGAATCTTGTGACTCTGGGATTAGATGCCAAAATATTCCTTTGAAGCTGGGAAAGAAGAAAATATATGGATTGTAATATGTACATCTCAAATGGGAGTTCACATGCATATAGATTTTTTTCCTTTTACTCCCCATAGTCTTGCTTGTGTAAAACAATTTGTTTAAAAAGGGAATTTATATAAGTGTGAATATATAGCTACTACCTGTGGATCAGAAATGCACTTACAGTACACATTACTTAGTCATTTACTCTAATATCCTACTCAGCAAAAAACTGCTTTCTTAGGAGGATATTTTAACTGTTCCATGTGTTCAAGGCTGTGCAAGAGCTCCACAAGTAAAGAGCAAGTGTTTATTATTTTATCCAGCTTTTAGTAAAGGAAATTACTTTTACTACTTAAAGATTCTGCAAACTACTGTACTCATAAAATTTTGCATCAATTTTCCAGTATTTGCAATAACTATCAATTCCATCAACTCCCCATCTTCATTTAAGAGTACAACCTATCCTTAAGTTACCAAACATTAGACTGATTTCACTAAGTAGATTTATCTACTAAAGTTTTCAAGTAAAAGTAAAAACATTACTTAGATTTGGAAGATACTAACATTGTGGCAGTGGACATGATTAGTTATATATTTTATTCTCATGCTGGACTTCATTTCCTTTTGAAAACACATTGCATTTGTTTATTTATGCAGCAAAAAAAAATGCTCATTTTCTCTTTATCTTGAGAGGGGTAAAAGATCATAGTTACCTAGAGGATGGCAAGTTATCACCACTGAATACTCGTTATGAAAGTTAAGACTGATAACAGAAAAAGTCTGCTTTGTTGATTTTATTCTCCTAGAAAGTATGCTCCATTAAGTATTTCCCAATCCCTCATGCAAACTAACAAGATCGCTACTTTTTTAAAACCTAGTAGGGTTTATTACCACCAATTAATTTATTAACCTTCTACTTGTGTGCTTCTATTCTGAGGGGGACTTCTTATACAAACATGCTAGCTTTTGCTGTTCTTTTTCATAGGAGTAACTCTAGCTTTTTATATAAGCAGAGAATGAAGACAAGTAGTTCTAGGCATTTTTAAATTCAAGTGCTTAAAGGAAGCCACCTTTTGGCATTTACAACCAACATGTTATGACTTAAATGAAAGAAAAAAAAGAAAGGAAGATATCAAAAGTTCAGGAATCCTCAAAATAAAATGAAATGTAATTTTGAGAACATATTGAGTATCTGATCCCTGAAAATTAAGTTAAGCATAGAAAAACATACTATTTCATTTCATTTTTTCATTCTAGTCCTGGGCTAATTGTTACCATGAAGGATATCTTTTTTTTTAAAACTTAATCTGCATACTTCCTTTGTCAAGTTGTCCATTCATTGGATAATCATCCAACCAGGTTACCCATCTTCTCTCATTTTACACCTAACTTGTTCTTCAGGTTTTTTTGTTTGTTTCAGTTTTGCAGAAACTGCAGCTCTGACACTAGAACAGCTGGGTAACAACTCTGGTAAATAAATATCTACTACTTAGTTCCTGGCTGATGGGCCTAGAAAAGCATTATTCTCTTTTTTTTGAAGAAAAGAGCCACTTTGTCAATGCTGGTGCAGGTAGAAATAAATCCAACAGTTTATTTCACACAGTCGGCCTGAAAGTGCAGCCAAGTTTTCAAGATGGTGGAAACCGTTGATGGTTTCTCAGCATTATCCAAATTTATGACAACTACATGGTACTTGTAGTTTGTTTCCCCAAGTATTTTCCATTATTTAATGCCTTATTCCATGCACTTTATGAAATCACTTGATGTTTGCTTTTGTTTCTTAAAAACCTCTAAGCATACCTCTGATATATGACTAGAACAAAACATGCCTTACCTTAGAAAAGTCTGGCTTTACTGGTGGATTCTCTCTCAGTTCTGTTTCAGTATATTCATTGTTTACATAGTAGCCAACTCTAATAAATTCTTGACCTCGGTAAGTGCATGTAATTAGCACAACTGTTACACCTACTGCATCTGCATCTGGAATAAGCCCTGGGTTAGGTGCATCAGCCTAAATGTGAAAGGGAAAGATAAATTAAAATAAAATTGATACTACGTGACTTTCTAGCAGGGGAATCTTAAACAGTGTGTTTTAGCAGCTGAGTAGTGACTATATTTAAAATTGTTCAAGTTAACCAGAAAGTATACCTGCTTTCACAACACCAACCCTAGATTTAGGACACTATCCTGTAGAGACAGAATTACAAAGAGTACAGTAATATTGTTGTCTGACATTTCTCATGGGTGATTAGGCAAGTTAGATCCCAAACTGCTTTTAAATAAAAAAAAAAAAATAAATAAAAATCAGCTGAACCATTGTTTGAGCAGGTGTACTAACATCACTCCAGTTCTACAGTGCTAAGGTTCTTCAGCCCATCTTGGTAATTCATTAGAGCAAGATTATTTTCTTTTACACCTTCAAGATTGATTTGGTCTATATGTGTGTTTTTAACAAGACTGAATCTTTAAAACTACAGAAATGGGCTATGGTGAGGTTTGAGCTGTCCCACAGACTTCTAGGAAAGGAATAAACTACTTTCTCTCACCTCTTTCCTAATAGCTACATTTGTTAAAATTTATGCAGTTAAATGCATCATCTCTCCAAGACACCTGACATTTTCAGCCAATATGCAAACCTAATTAATAGGCAACTCAAGTGATCTTCCTCAATGTCCCTACTTACTACATCTCTGCAGTTTTTTTTCAATAAAATTTGCCTTGTAAAATGTGGCTCACATCAGTTCCTTAAAATGCTTCCTAACTCGACATTTACTGATAAAATGTGCTGCCTCATTCTGCTGTGGGATTTAAAATAACAGCAATCAAGGCATAGTGAAACAGCTTCATATTTACAATTTTACATGAAGATCTGAAGTTAATAACAAACACCCATGTTGCAAGAACAAGTTGGTATTAATAACGTGTGTTCAAATGGCTTGGGTGTAACAAACCTTGCCTAGGGACAGAGGATGAATGGAATTAATTCCTGATGTCCCTCTCATCCCTACTTTTCTGTAGTATTTATATGCTCCAGCACAGTGAAATTTGGGAGCTACAGCTCATGCAGTATTGGCTTCCACTCTTTGCAACTTCAATTCTAAGCCTTCAAAGCAGTCTTGCTCTTTGTAAGAAACTGTAGATACTTTGCAGAAGGATTAGATGATCAGACCTCTCAGGCAGAAAGACACCAGAGAGAGGAGAAGAAACCAGGGAAGGAGGTAGAACACAACTTCCTCCAGCCCTGAAGTAAATAGAAAATGGCCAAATGGCTTTACAACTTGCATATGGGGAAGGAACAGGACAAGCGCAGAAGCTTGAGGAAATTAAAAGAACTGCCAATACAGATTAAATCACTATTTTAATTCAGTAATCTTGTTCTAACAGTGCCCAGAAGCATTTGATTACTTTGAATTCTACAGTAATGGACAGCAGATGGGCACTGTTCAGTTTATCTCCCTGTGAAACTCACACCCTAATGTAGGATTTTAGTTTTCCAGGTTCCCACTGTCATTTCCTGTCTTGTAATATCCCATGACACAGTTCTAAAACCAAGGAAATACTCTGTTCTAATCCTTCTTATCTCTCCAGCATTGTTTTGCTGCATGGAAAAGACACTGAAGATTGTTTAAAACAGTTCTCTCAAATTTTGAACTTCCACCCTTTGATGTCAAAGCTCTTAATTGCTCAGGAACCAAATGATCATACAAAGGTGGAAGAAAAAAAGGGCTTGGTATGATCAAGTGATAAATGCGCAGCTGCAGATATTTTGGTATTTGTTATTTATATATTTATATATCTCTCTATATATATTTGATATTTGGGCAAAGAAAGGCAGTAGATTATTTTTTGCATAAAAATCAGTCTTAATATTCCATTCTTATGCTATAAATTGCTTAAGAGTTTTATGAAATCACTCAATGTGTATGTTCTCTTAAGTTTTCTTGCTTTTCCACAAAACATAGTTATTACTGTGGAGTAGGTAGCAAAGGTCATATCCCCACTTAAAGACAGTAAATTATTTATGTGCTTGTATTCTTAAAAAACAAAGTTTCTGTGATTTTATTACAAATACCCACATGCACAGAGAGAAGGAACCAGATTTCACTATGTATATCTTGGCATTTAGAAATAAATAGGTCAAGCTGTGGGCCTTTACTATTGAAACATTTTTAAATGGTTAAAAAAAAAAAAAAAAGAAAAGGGGGACTGCTTCTGTCAGTCTGAAAAGCACAACAATTTTCCATCTTTCTGTATGTAAGGCTGAATTCCCAACCTGATACACAGCTTCCTTTCAACTAAGGTGGTTTTATCATCCTTGGTATTCTGTCTGTGTGGTACTCCATTTTAGTTGCTATTTCAGCCATTTTCCTATCTCGAAAAATCTAAAGTATATTATCTGAAAATTTTATACACCTCCGCAAAGGTCCTTTCCTTATGCTGTCCCTGGTGAACACAATCTCTTCTCTTTATATTACGTGCCTCCTGCAGTTCTGTGCCTTGCCCCATTCTCACCTTCCCTTGCTTGATCTCTCCATATTCCAGGCTGCTTCAGCTTGGTGAATAAAATGGCTTCAGTCATCAGCAAAGGCTTCTTGCAGCACTTTGGGTTTTGGTGGTCTCCTGTGTACACACTAGCTCAGCCCTACCCTCACTTGCAATCCAGAGCTTTTGAAGCATAATATACTCAGACCAACAGTACTTCCGTAAGAAATAAAAGGGATACTTTAATATATCACAGAAGGAATCTCTTACAGGACCTGCTACAATCCAAGCAAGGTGTCTACATATCTCCTCCTAATTTAGCTGTAGTGTCATTTATAGCCAGGATACAATTACCGACTCCATTCTACATAAACCGCAAGACCAGTAAATTTAGTTTTTGAGACCTTCCTAATCATACAGCCAAAACATGCCTTTTTAGGCACCTGCTTCCTGCTCCTTCCCATCACCATCAACAATGAGTCTTTGTATCTGAGAACATCATTTAAATTAGAAATGTAAATGCCAGCTGATTCCTCTGCATACACTACCACAAGGTAGCCCCTTTGAGGGCAATTGAGGATCACCTATTTCTTACCAATTAATGCCATAAGCTATAATAACCTGATAATTGAAGAACTGTTAATAAATGATGCATTTGTTACACATCTACTTTATTTGTAGTGTGGAAAAAATTAGGCCTGGCTCCAAAACCAAACAAAAATGTTTCAAGACTGATTTGCACATATGCGGTTGATAAATGCAACCTCCAGCCTAATCCTATTCCTTTAACCTGTCCTTTACAGAAAAAACCCAAACAAACGGCAAAAAAACCCCCCCCAAACCACAAAAACCAAACAAAACTTCCCTGGAACTCACAGATGCCTCACAAATGTTGACAGCATTTTAAAACAGTTACAGTAATAGTGAGAAATGTATTCATTAGCACTTTTGGGTTTTTTAATGCTCATACTCCAGCATTAAATAGTTAATTGAATTTGCACTATTTGGGAAAGTAGGAGGGTCCTTATACTCAGTTTCTATCTGATTTTTCATCTGATGGATTCTGCTCTCAGTTTACAAGAAAAATTCTTGTATTTCATAGGGAAAAGAGTGTTAGTTTTAATTAAAATTACAGGTTTGATTAAAAAAAATAAAAAACCAACACCACCAAAAAAAAAACCAAACCAACAAACAATTACCACCACAAAAGAAACTATCCCAAACAAACAAACAAACAAACAAAAGCTTCTGCAAGAATTCGAGCAGGTTCACCTCAGGTTTTTTCCCCTCCCTGACTTAAAATGGAAACCAGAGCAGGCTAGTAAGCCATCTCAGTGCTGCTCTTTCCCTGTTTTCTTTCCCTTCATTAACTTTTGGCTTTAACAGCAGTATATTATAGGACTGTCACATTCTCTAGACTTTGTTGGACAGTCTTGATCCACACGTTTTTCCTAAATGCCTACTATCTACCACTGGATTTCTGTCTTTATTTTAGAAATCACTGTTTTTTGTTATGATTTAGCATGCTTAGCCAAACATCATGATTGACCATGTGTCCTGCCAAATAGAAGTGAATTTCTTGATTGTTCTGGCTGACTTTTGGACTGATCTTCTGAAAGTGCTGGCTACATTAACCTAGTGCTCCTGACTGTCTGAAACTGCCACCAATTGCATTGAGCCTGATGGTGCTGGTGTAAACCAGGTAATTGGCACTGTTGATTACTGAGTGATCTAGAATGTATTTACAAACCAGACTGGCTAAAATTATCAGTAGCTGTGGGAACTGTGCTTATGTCACTATCTCTAATTATTGATACCACCAATGAAAAATGCCAAGAAATATCAGGGGCAAGAAATATCAGCTTATGAACAGACTTTAAAGGCAGGTGTATCATACCTGAGGAGCTGACAAATATTTTTTTCTAGCTTACCATTATTTTTCAACTGCCTCTTAGTTTGAAACAGTCCTCTCTAAACAAATTAGCACAACCCTTTTAGAAACCATTAAATCAAACTTACCTGAAATACAAACATGTGTCTGCCTGCAGGAACAGGTCCGACTAAAACAGAGTCTAACACCTGATCATACTCTTCACTTTCAGCTGAACCCACATAAATTATTTTCCATTCCAAATCTGCAGCAAAACAAAATAATAATAAAAAACCATTATTTAATCATTACAGTTAAGGGTCTTCAACTGTTGCCTATCTACAGTTTTGAGGCCTAAAACTGCTTCTTTGTAAACAGGCCTAAAATAAGAAGAACCTGTTTTCATGGGGGAGATTTACTGATGCTTGACCCTATCCTCACAAATCTTATCCCACATTGTCCCCTAGTCAGTTGGTACCACAGCAATCCCTCAATTTCATGGTGAGGTTAATTTTCAAATTTTATACAGAGAACACAGCCCATTTACTAATTGGGAGCTTGTTCAGCACCTTCTCAAAGTCTGTCTGAATGGCTGCAGCAGAGGGATGAGGCCTATATACACCTATAACGCACTGCATGCCTTGAATACTGACTCACCTCCCAAAACCAAATTCCTGCCTTCCACATATACACCTCACACCTTAAATTACACAGATTATGGAAGGCAGTTAACTGAGTAAGAAAACCCACTGTATAAGCACCAGGCACACTAACTGTATGTCCCCATTCCCTCACAAGTCACTTGTGTAACCCATGAAGTATGTAAAATTGTGGTAACATTCAAGATCATATTCTTAAAGAAACTGGTGCTTGCATTTTATCTACATCCTGAAATGGAATTATAGGCAGAAAAAAAAAATTCAACTTTGCTTCTTAAAATAATGCACCAAACCCAAACATTTCTTATAATTCAGTTTTTCCTAATTCACTTTCCCCGACAGGTGTTTGAAAGTTGAAATTGCACATTAGCCCACATTAGCTCTTCCTGGGCCAGCTTTTCACCTTCCCTTTTTGATTCAAAAACACATGTGTAAATACACATATGGAACTAATCTTAAAATGAGATAGATTTTTGGGTTTTTAAACAAGAGGAAAAAGACATAAACATTACAGAAAACTATGACTAACACTTTTTTCTTAATGAAACTGTTGCTTCAGATTGTACCTTGAAAATTTACATGGTATATTTCTTTTTATCCCCTTGTGAATAATGCCCTGATAGCCTATGCAAAAGCACAAACCTGTACTCTATTACATTTACTTGATTACTACACTGCAAAATCCAAAGGTCTGCACCACGGTTTCTTGATGCAGGAACAGTATTTAAGTATAGAAAAAACTTGGCACTTTAACAGAACTTGGCTGCTTTAAGATTGCAACTCTTTCTCCTCATTAGTTAATTTTTCTTGCTTATGTTTATCATCAACGCAGGTTTTGCGGGTTTAACAAACAGGGCTTGGGAAGTGATTTTACTACTCTGTACAGCACAGCAAAATTAGCCAGGTACTGTATCAGAGGTTTTATTTACCTTTTAAGCATGTAGTATTAGCTGTTGACAGTACTGCTGGGTACTCATCCAGGACAATTAAGGAGCTTTCTTGTCTGCATCTGAGGACGAGTTACTACTTACAAGAATTGAGGACTTTAGGCTAAACTGCTTAAGATTATCACACTACCCTATGCCATTATTCTAGGAGAACAGTATTAAGCTCATTCTAAACCAGTAGTATTTAGTACTAAAACTGGACTTTTTAGAAGCTTTAAATTATAAATTTAATAGTGAACCTAATGTTGTTTAAGTTTCTTGATACAGAACAACAGCTTTAAGAAAGAAAGGTCTGGAGTTTGTGAATTTAATTTTAAGATCAGTGTTGCACAGGACTGGCTGAAGAGAAAACAGCACAGTAAACAGATGTACTAGCAACACAGGAAAGCTAAGGCAATGACTTTTCATCAAGTATACAAAGGCTGTGTTTAATCTTATTTTTAAACGTGCAAGATAGCACTGTTCATCCCGAATTTATCCTGTAGTCTAACTTGCATTTAGATGGGGGAAGGGAGCTGAGAATTTTGCATTGGACTATCTATAATTCTTCTCATCCCGACTGTCCGGGATTAACTTTAACATAAATCCAGAGTGTCAGGAGCACGTCACGTACAGCTGTGCACAACTGGAAGGAAACGCATAACACCTTACACCGAGCCCCTGTGTCGGGCACTGCCACCCGCCACAGCAGTTGCCACCGAGGGGTCCAGGGCTGTACCTCAGATGAGGCCAGGCTGACTGGAAAGATCCAGCCAGCGACCTGGAGACCGGCATGGAGCACAGCTCCAACTAACGGGTCAGTTAGCTACAGAAGGGCACGGGACCGGCGGCGGAGGCCTAGAGGAAATCCCTGGCTCAGGAGAGACTTCCTCTAAGTTCCCGCCACCGCGGCCGTCCTTCCCTCCCTGCCCGCGCTGTCACAGCCCTATGCCGGCACGCAGGAGTACGCGCTGCTGCAGAGGCAGGCGGGGTGAGCCACCTGAACCGCAGCGATAGCGAGCCTGCCAGCGAGAGCACCCAGGCTTAGCACCCAGCTCCCCCCTTTCTCCTCGGCCCTGCCCTCGCTCCTCCACCCGCGGGGCTCCCTGGCGAGCAGGCGGCGCTGGGCTCCGCCGAGTGCCAGGCAGGCAGCTGTCCTCTCCCGCTCACAGGCAGCCCCAGCCGAGCGGCCTCTTCCTCCTCCCAGGGTAGCGGCCGCCGCTGGCTCGCCCCGCGGGCGGGCAGGAGCGACCCGTGCTCCCTCCCTCGCCCCGAGCCGTTCGAAACTCCCGCCCGCGGGGCGACGCGCGGCCTCTCGGGGCGCGTCCCGCGGCCGGCCGGGGGGCGGCGCTGCGGAGCGCGGCCGGGGCGAGGGCGGCCCGCGGCCCGCCTGGCCGGGGTGAGAAGGCGGGAGTGCGGCGGGAGCGCGGCGGCGCCCCCGGCTCGGGACGAGGGTCCCCGCGGGGCGGCGGGGCCGGGGCCGCCCCCTCCTCGGGTTGACGGCTGCCAGTAACTTTCGAGTGACTTCCAAAAATAGTGGCAGGCGGGCAGCCCCCTCCTCCCCCACCCTGGTGGGGCTCCCGCAGCCAGCTCTCCGCTCCGAGCCGAGCTGTGCCCCCGGCCCCGCGCACCCACCACGGCTGCCCGCTGCCCGCTGCCGCCACCCGGGGCCAACCCGCCCGCCCCTGCCTCCTCCCGCGATTTATTTAATTTTTTTTTTTTTTTTTAGTATTAAAATGGAGCACGAGGCCAAAGAGACGCATCCCCGCGGAGCGTTTTCCGCGCTCCGAGTACTGCCAGGGCTGCACGCCAGCATCCCGTGTGCCCGCGGGGATGCGCGGCCGCCGAGCCCGGTTCAACCCTCCTCTCTCCCGCTCGCTCCCCCCACGCACACACAAAGCTGGCAACATGGCTACCTCCACTCTAACAAGTTCCTCGCAACTTGCGGCAGCTCGCCGCCTCGCCGATGGCGGGGAGAGGCGGCGGGCCCAGGGCGGGCGGACGCCGCCAACTTTCCCCGGCGCCGGGCTCGGCGGGAGCGGCACATCCCCTCGCCCGGCCGGCACATCCCCTCGGCTCGGCACGGCGATGCGGCCAAGGAGGAAAGACTGGCAAATTGTAGGCGCAGGCCTGTGCAAAGTTTAAGCCTTAAAAGCCCCGAGCTCAGAGCCCGGGGTTGCAAAATCGTATCGGGGAGAAAAAAATCTACTCACCTTCAGACAGGTCCTCTATGCACTCGAATGTGATTTCGAACTGGAAAGGATTGTAGAAAGGAGAAGGATTATCCAACACCACTACATTGTTCACCTGAACCTTTGCCATATTTTGGAAAAAAAACACAAACAATAGGCAGAGCGTGTTAACGCCGCGCACTAAAGTCCTCCGTGCCGGGCTCCTGCACCGCACAAGCCCCCGCACCGCTGCCCGAGCGAGGCTGCAGGGCGGCGACTTCCACAAACTTTTTTTTTTCCTCCCCCTTTTATTTACACCGGGAACGCTCCACACTGTTCGCCGCTTTCCCTATTTCACTCAACTACAGCCCATTCTGCCCCTGCTCGCCGCCAGCGCCCGCCCGGATTGGCCGCTCTCCGGGCGAGGGCCCTCCCTCCGCGGGCACGGCGGGCACCGAGCGCGGGCCAGAGCGGCTCCCGCGCGCGCCCGCCCCGCGCCGCCCCCGCCGCAGCGCCCCCGCGCGGCGCGCGCCGGCAACGGCCCGCCGGCAACCGCCACAGCGCCGCGGGGCGGGGGCGGGGCCGGGGAGGGGCGGGGCGGGAGCTGATCGCGGGGCTGCCTGGGCAGGAGGAGGGCAGGAGGGTGTGGAAAAGCAGCAGCAGATCTTTAGCCTTTTTTTTTTTTTTTTTTTTTTAATTTCCAGGAAAAGGACATAGGGCTTATCAATAGCAATTTTTTTCTGTATGCATTAAGAAAATTGAAGTTCAGGCAAGGAAAGGTCTTACCACATAACTAGTCGGATCTCCACAACTAGTCAGATCGTCACAACTAAGATCAGTTTGGAAGCCATCACCCTGCAAGAGTTTTATTTACAAAGAAAAAATTTTAAATCCTAAGATGTGAATTTATTTCAATTGCTGGCACGTAGCTCATGGAAATGTATTTACTGTGCCTACCACATTTGTTGTTATTAAAGGAACTATAAGGTCCAGGTTCATATACAGAAGATGCGTCCTTTTGCCAGTGTATTATCTTATATTTAAACTTATGAACCATAAAGGTTTATATGAACTGAAGAAGAAATTAATTTTCTTTCAAAATGTTCATCCTCTGCAAGTTGTAAACAATATAAGACCATACTCACCTTGGAAAATGCCCTAAGCTGAAAATGGAGGTTGGAAGAATAGTAGAGCAAAATATCATAACTAAATTAAAACTACAGATAGAACATGAACAAAACATAATCTTTTATCAGTCTACTTCAGGCAAGAAGTTAAAGAAGCACTGTATCTGAACAAGACAAAAAGCTGTTTGAAATGAGTTCATTTTAAGATTTTATTTAACTTTACTTATAAAAAGGAAGATTCACAAGTGTTTAAAAGAATTCTAGGTGCATTTTTAATATGCTAAGAGTGTGCAATGTGAAGTACTGTATAAACAGCAACTGCAATGTTAGCTGCTTGAGAAGAGTGAAAAACTACTCTCTGTCCAGCACTCATGATGAAATTGTTCTCAACACCTCTCAGAACAAGCAATTTTACTGTCACAATGCACACAACTAATCTAATCAAACAGGAAGGTGCATGAAGCTTTCAACATCCCTTAATAAGAATGAAAGTAGTGATTCGCTTACAGACCAAACCTTTTTGCCTGTGGAGCTCCCCCATGTGCCATGAGGCCCTTGTGGGTTGGGGTGCTTTCAGCTCTTTCTTTTTGTTATGTTTTTGGTTTTGTTTTTTCCTTTTTCTGTGCTGGTTTTGTTGGGGCTGGGTATTGATGGGAGCCCAAGTGCCAGTGTCACCCCCGTCTTGGGGCTGTGCAGGGCTAGCAGGCTCATGAGTCTGACCCCGCAGAGCAGCTGCATTGCCCTGACCAGCACCCATGGCATCAACCTCTTGGCTGACGTGGCAGTGTGGCAGCACTTGGCTGGCTGGGGAGCCCCCTGAATAAAGGGGGGTTTGCTGGTGGGGTGCTGGGTGCCCCAGGTGGGACGGGCTGTCTGCATGGCTGTTCTGCTGTGAGCCTGTGTCACTGCTGCTGGAGAGGCCACCCACAGAGGGGCTGTGTAGGGAATGGAGCATGCCTGCTACACAGCTGTGCTGTCAGGAGACCATCCCCTTCCTCTTTTGTCAAGAAGGGCTTGGGTGACATAATAAACTGTGAGACAATGCACCTTCCCTGTGCAGCGAGATTGCCATGTTGTGCAGCAGAGGAGGCCATCTTGTGTGGCAGCAGGAGCCCTGTGAGGGAGGCCATCTCACGGCTGCCATGCACAGAGCACAGGGAGAAGCGGAGTGACACAGCACTGTAGCATCAGCGACATCCCTCACACCACTGTGGGCAGAGAGTGCCCAGGGCTCGGGGGGGTGTGAGTTGTGTACCCCTACCACAGGTGAAGATTCTGCATGGAAATAAATGTACAGCCAGGCTCTAGTACTTCCTGATGTGGTTATTTTGTGTTTTTATAATTCTGCTGTATGATTGACTGCCCGGGTTATTTGGTGCAAAGTCCCAAAAACTGAGAAAGATTGGACACAGTGAAGGAGATTCCTTACAACAAGCTGAAGTACTTATTAGTTTCAGGAAACATATATATTTCTAGTAACCTTTTGCTGGCCACTTGAGAACAAATGGGTACTGTGATGGGCTGTGCAGCAATGAGAAGGTCTCTGCAGCCTCTCTTCCCTGAACCAAATGGCGGGGAGCGGGATTCTTGTGCAGGCTTTGTCATAGAATTCCAGGAGATTTTAGGCTGGTTGCAGCTTGTCAACTACTAGGATATTTTGAGCAGAACACTGGAGTGAAAAATGAGGGCTAAAGATAGAGAAGAAGCTGGGAAATAGGGAATAGAAGGATTGAAAGGAGCTGCACGTACTTGCTAATGTGTGGCTGTTTCCACAGTTGTGCAGGCTTTTTGACTTGCCATCCATACGATGTTGGATCGTGCGTAGATTTACTGGGTAACTTTTTTTTATTTTTCTTCCGCCATTTCATCCTTGGGCATCTTTAGATTTTCACTTTTACTTAATGCTTAGAGGAAACCAAAATCTCATAAAGAAATGTAACTACCTTAGTTTAAGGGAAGAATTTGACTCTGCCTCCTGGGACAAGGTGTTTTGTGAGACTGAAATATATTTCTTTTTCCAAACTTTGCAGCTCCAAAATTTTGTCTGTTTTAGTAGTTGAGGAGGAAGAGGATCTGAATGGGTCCATTGCATAATTTTGCAATCTTTGCATTTGCCCTAATTTTCAATATGATCTGGCAGACCTAGTCTTCATATCCTAATCTCTTTCGTTCATTTAACAAAGTCCTAAAACAAGTCACAATCAAACATGGCAAGTTTAACAGAATCTGCTCCACAGCTCCAGGCTAACCTGCCGCAACACTAGTGGGATTGATTACCAGTAGCTCTAAAGTGAGTTTCGTGGTAGAGGTATGTGGTGGAGCTACCCTGCTGCTCTGCCTTCTGTCCATGGCACAAGCCAGTACATTGGGTCCCTTTCTTTCACTCAAGTGCATTCCTGCATTTTAAGGAAAAGACTGACTAAAGTAATTGATTCTTCAGGCTTGACAGTGACTGCTGTGAAGGACTTTGGGGAGTGGAATTTGGAAGCTGGAGCACTGGTGCTTGCAGATGGAGGCCTTTGTTGCATTGATGAGTTCAACAGTATCAAAGAACATGACAGAACCAGCATCCATGAGGCAATGGAGCAACAAACCATCAGTGTTGCAAAGGCAGGGTAAGTGGCATGTTAACACATGCAATAAAACAATATAGGATGTTTGTCTTATACTTACGAGGTTTGTCATGCTAATTAAATATATCTATTTTCTTTGTTGTACTTAAGAGTTTAGTTCTCAGCAGTATTCTTAAACTAGACGAGTCAGCATTTCCAAGGACAGTGCACTGGACCAGAGGTTGCAAGTGATCAGAATAAATACATACCCTCTTCACGTTGAGTTTTCAATCTACCACTTTAGGCCAGGTACTTTCCTAAGAAGACTTGGTGTTCTTTTCCTTGCCCTTTGCTGCAAGTGGTTGTACTAATCATATGTGAAATGAGGAACTTAGTAACTTTTTTTTGTTGCAACTCAGAGAGCGGGACTTCATTTCACCAACATCACAGAATCATAGAACCAATTAGGTTGGAAAAGACCTCTAAGATCATCGAGTCCAACCTTTGACTGATCACCACAGTATCAACTAGATCATAGCACTAAGTGCCATGTCCAGTCATTGCTTGAAAACTTCCAGGGGTGGTGGCTCCACCACCTCCCTGGGTGGCCCATTCCAATGCTTGATCACCCTTTCAGTGAAGAAATTTTTCCTGATGTCCAACCTGAACCTTCCCTGGCACAGCTTGAGATTATGTCCTCTTGCCCTGTCAAGCCCAGTAATACTGCATGGCAACAAAAACAGATAAAGAGACTTCCAGGCTGCTGAATTTTATGTGTTGGGCATGACGTAAACTCCTGCTTACTTTTAGTTCCTCTCTCTCTTTTTTCAAAGTACTGTATGTTCAAATCTGCTATTCCTCCACACACACTCCTGTCCACCACTTGGATCTTTGAGCTTATATCTCATTCTCTCAGTCATATGCAGCTCTTGTCCAGGCCCAAATAATTTTCTGGCTGGTATTGCTGCAATTCCTGCTACTCAAAAGGAATCACCCTTTTCATATTCCTTCATATTGCGTTCAGCTCAGCTCTTGCTCCTATCACATCTTGGCTTCTCTAACTGATCATGTCCTTTCCTTATTCTGAGTGTTTCTACTCTAGCAGTCAAGTGATGTCAGTCTCACCTGGGTGATTACTAGCCTTTGCTAATAATGCAGCTGGGCACAAATATTTGGAATCAACCTGATCCTGTCTCCTTAGTAAGACAGTGACATATTTTAGCTAGGTTCCTTGTTGTGGTCAGTTGTGTTTCGTAGACCCCAAACACTGTTTACTAACTTGCACATGTAGCCTCAGTTGCTCACTTCTAAGGACTACATATAATGAGGGTTTTTTGCGTAGTAACTTAGCACAGATAGATTAAGCACCTTGTTAATTTAGGTCTTATTTTAGTGCATGGGAGATAACAGATATTCCTGTTGGGTGTGAGCCAGTGGAAGCTCTGTGGTCTTTCCTCTCAGTTACAGAAGAACTTTGGACATGAGGCTGCAGTTACTCAGGAGCTGACTAGAAATAGCTCAGAGACAAACCAAAGTTAGAATGCTCCTGCTGCTGCCTTAACCAAAAAGAGTGCATTTGGACTACTAGAATAAAAAATAATCTTGCTTCACATCTACAAGCACATGCTAGGGCATCATGGTTAAAAGAGGAAAATGGCTGCCATCATTGTTTGCTTGGGTTCATATTGATGTTTACACGTAGGAATAAAACATATGTGTATGTTACATTTTATTTTATTATCTGAAAAGTAATGTTGGTTTTCACTATTTAAGGACCTAGCTGTATATAGAGATTACTTGCAGCAATATTAGTCAGTTACTTTTCGTAGCCTGATCACTGTCTATCTAGTTGTTACTCTCCTACTGAGAAAAGCTGTACATATAATAAAAATTAATACAATAATTGTGTACATTGTTTAGCTCTTATGCTCTTTATGGTGTAAAAACATGAAAATTTTTAAACACTTTGAAATAACTTTCCCTACCAATTTAATTCAACCATAATGTTCACCATTCTTTTCTCTAGCTTGGTGTGCAAGCTTAATACAAGGACAACTATCCTGGCAGCAACAAACCCAAAAGGCCATTATGACCCTAATGAGTCTGTCTCTGTCAACATAGCTCTTGGCAGTCCCCTGTTGAGCAGATTTGACCTGGTCTTAGTATTGCTGGATACAAAGAATGAGGAATGGGACCGCATCATTTCATCCTTCATCTTGCAAAATAAAGGTAAGAGTAGTCTTTTTAAATTGTAAGGTGTTTTTCGGTTGGTTGGTTCTGGTTTTGTTTTTTTCTTGGTTTCTTTTATTTCCCTACCTTTTGGTTTGTTATTCTTGAGTCTTTCATACTAATCAGTGAATACATTTTTGTTATGGTGATTTTCTGCTGTATGGTTGTTTTTCAAGTAGGACTAAGATAGAAATTAATTAGGAGGGGTGAGCTGAGAACACTATGCTTTTACTCTGTGATCATCAAGAGATTTCAGCCCAGGCTGCTCAGTAAGTGGATGGTTACCATCCTGCGCCTTTACATTGTGTGATCTGCAGACTCTAAACTCCATGCAATTGTACTTGTGTTAATGGGAAACCTAATTCAGGCAGAACAGATTGGAGCTGCATGTGCTGCAGGGCTCAAAGAATGAACAATGGTGTTCCCAATGTGGAGCTTTGTGCTCTAGACTTAGGGAAGGCAATATGATTTAATTTTAACCAGTGCCTTCCCCATCCACTTTAGGAACATGAATTTGATCCCCATTGCGTAAGAAGTGATTAGAGGAAACTTCTTCAGCTAACTTCCTTCTCTTTCTTAAGTATTTCCCTACAAAAAGTGTTCAGAATATGGCAGGTAGCTTTTGGTTCCTACAAGGTAGGTAAAACGGACAGTGGAGGTACATACACTCTTGTAGGATTTTTCATTTTAAGGAATTCCAAAGCACTTGGTACTGCCTATACCATCTGGTAGGCAGTGAGGCTGACTGAGGAGTTCTGCTGAAATGACTGGAGGCTTTACTGTGGATTTTGATAGGAGAGGGATTGGATGGTGTAAAATTCTGCACTGGAATTTGACCAAGTTCTTGAGGACTAGTGTGCAGACCAGCCAGTGTGCCCCAAAAGTACAGTAATGTGTCTTTTATAGTCACCTGTCTATTTAACAGAAATTCTTAGGAAGAAACTTGATGTCTGTTGTTAAAGAATTACTGATAAGGCAGTTCTAATGCAGGTTGCCCAAGCAAATCAGAAAAGCTCTGGAGCATGGAAAAGATGAAAACCTACTTCTGCCTTATAAAAAGCATACAGCCGAAATTGTCTGATGAGAGTAACCTGATCCTTGTACGCTACTATCAAATGCAGCGTCAGAGTGACTGCAGGAACGCTGCCCGGACCACCATCCGCTTATTGGAGAGTTTGATACGCCTTGCAGAGGGTAAGGCCCCGGCATTTTTATTTTTAGGCTAACAATTAACCTTTATGAAATGAATAGGGGTATAATTATAGCCAGTAAGCAGAATAGTAGCTTTTCTATAGGGGTGATTATTGCATTGTTTTATCTTTCTAATCTAAGAGACTGTGAGTTGAAGATTTTGAATGTGGGAAACGGTGTTACATTTAGATTATCAAAACCACCTTTAGTTTTGGCATTCTCACACACGTAATAAACAGCTAAACCACTGGAAGAAGTAATATTTGAGAGAAAAATCTCAGAAATTATGTGCCTATATGAAAAGCAGTCTCAGGATTTACTTGGCTTCATTTGAGTCAAATATTTATTTCTATCCCAAAATTAATATAAACATAAACATAGCATGTTTTTTGTTTCTGTAAGTATCAGTAATCAAGTCTGTATTTTGCAATACAACTTCAGCATTTCCAACGCTGAGTTCAAATCATATTTCATTTATAAGAACAAAAACAAAGGAAGCAGTAGTTTTTTGTCTTAACATGATTTTATTTTGTAAAATAACATATCAAATATTTTTGGGATGAATTTAAAATTATGTACTGTATTTTGTTTAACAATCATAAATGGCAATGTAGTGCTTCCTGTGTCAGATGTTTATATCTTGTTCTCCATTTTGGGGGAAAGACATTCTCCATTTAAGTGAAAGACATTTCTAACTTCTGGGATTCACATGTAATTTTCACATTCAGTGTTTCTTCCATTCTTATTAGTTCATGCGATTGGAGCTTTTAGTAATATTTTGTTCTTTTAAACTATTATGTAGATAGTATTAATTAATCTGCTTTTCTCTTGATGACTAAGACTTGATTGTGTTTCCATGGCCAATCAGGAGAAAGGCTTCATGTGGTAAATTATTTGCATTATATCTATTTATGAAAATTTATTTTTGTTTTGCTAACTTAAGAAAGGGAAGGAAGAAAAAATTAAGCTACTGTAGAGGAAAGCATTTTAAATGATGCTAAATTTGTAATACAGACCAGTGTAGAGGAAATCAAATTTTTTCTGACCTGTGATGAAAACTAGATTTTATTTTTTCACTTTACGGTGATGACATGTACCTATATAGGGATGTTTGATATCACACTCTTTGTTGTGATATCTGAACTTTACATTTTTTAATTGTAGAATTTTGAGCATGTTTATTTGAACTGTCAGTGTAACTGTAATTTGAAAGTCACACCACGTTGTTTACTAGAAAAACTAAGGCTTTCAATTTCCGTTGAAATTGACCCTAAAATCAAAAATTATCATATTTATGTTTAAGTTATGCCCGTGTCCAAGTGTTTGAAGAGCTGAAGAAATTTGAAGAAATATCTTGTTCCTTCTAGTACAAAAAATTGGGTTTGACTTTGGTAACACTTTTTGATATTTTTGATAGCTCACGCCCGGTTGATGTTTAGGGATACTGTGACTTTGGAAGATGCAGTAACTGTGGTGTCAGTGATGGAATCTTCTATGCAGGTAAGGTTTCTTGCAGACATTGCCATTGCTGCAATACCCCATTGAAGGGATTTAGTTTTTCATGTGCACATGTGCCAGATCCCTTCGTCTCTTTGGAAAGGGTTTTATAGACTCATGGAAAGAAGGTCATCAGAGACCTTGACAAGTCTTTTTTAGTCCATCTGGATTGTTAAAATCCTTAAACAGAGATTATACTGAAAAATCTGGATTAGCAATAAAGGCCTGATACCTTTTTTTATAGACTTCGCAGTCTAAGTGAAGTTTTGGCATACTATTGAGTTTTGGTAATCTACATTTTAAAGAGCTTTTGAGCCATAAATTCCGTGTTTAATAGCCTCTGATGGGTTTTTTCTCCATGATGTTATGTAGTCACTAATTAACTAGGTACGAGAGGACCTAATAATTTTTTTAAGCAAGTCCGAACAATTGCCAAGACCTACACTTTATTTTGCCATTAAATCATTTTGAACTATGTTGGTGGTAATAGTAAAACTCAGAACTTGTAGAAGACTAATTTTACTCTGAGAAACCTTCAAATTCTGAACATGGTTGGACTGAAAATTGTGCATTCCAGTTATCATGTGGATTTATGTAATGCTTCCATGTAAAAAGGCATTAAATAAATGTGGAAAGCTAGATTTTAGTTTACTGTAACATTGTTAGGATGTTGAAAAGGCAGCACATTTAGAATTAATAAAAGAAATGTGAATCTGATAGAAGGGACTTTTTTTTTGTAGAAATGTGGAAAATAATATAGACACTATTACTTCAGATAGAATATTTTTAAGAGAAATAAACCTTCATGCTTTGGAGTAGGAAAAAAATTACCACAAGCAGATTTTCCAGAGTTTTATACGTAGGAACTTTAAGCATGTCTGAAATATTTGGGTTTGGCTCTGTCAGAGATGGTGTACTCCACTGCACAGCTGACTGGTCTGATCCAAAATGGCATTTCCTATGTTTCTGTATAGGTTGGTATGAATATATTCAAAGTTTTATATAGCACCCATTATTAGCTCAATGGACCTGAAAGACCTTTGCAGGAGTAGATATGTTCCTTTTTGGAGACAAAGCTCTTCAGGATAGATGCACAAAGTCACATGTGGCAGGTAGGCCCTTGTGATCTCCCTTGTTCTTTCAGTGAGGGTTGAGAGACTTGCAATTTGTGCCACAGATAATCTACTGCACAATGTTGCAAATGGAATTTATCTCAAAAATACTACAGGGCCCAACCTTATTAAGTAGGAAAAGATTATTTAGCTGTCTGCTGCAATTTGTCTTGCACTGTTTTGAAGAGCTCAGCTTTTCAATGACAGCACTGTATCTAAGGTAAAATGTGAAGCTGTTGAAATAGCGGAAGATATCACATAAGTGTTCATTAACTGCAATTAAACCTGTAATTAACTAGATGGGAATTTGATGGGACAGTGATTTCGAAGCAATACGGTTTTGGATATAAGAACTCTGAAATACTAATTTTCTTTGTTTGTTTTTGGTAAGAGATCAAAAAGTGAAATGTATGCATATAATAGTATGTCATCTCTGTGTCTCTCTACCTCATCAGCATGAGTAAAAGCAAAAGAATTGTTTTAACTATGGCTCACTCTTTCATTTTTATACAGCCCTGCCCTCGAGGGCTGCAGTTTGCATAACAAGCATCTCTCTAGTAAGAGTCAGTGAGAAGTTTGCCTGAATTATGACTGCAGAAGAATACCTGGGAGTAGCTGGTGTGCTCACTGTATTTGTTCTACTCTTCACTTCTTGTGAGCAAGTAGACAAATGTGTTCATTTTTGATAGGAATCTGCAAATTTGTGCTCTGCTATTTAAGGTCAAATTTTACTTTCCTCCTGGAAAGTATAAATGATTCACTGAAACTGTTTCTTTTTTGATGGAAGAGATTTCTTTGTTTTAGTAAAAAAAGATAGAAGTAGCATGCAAAAGTGTATTTTCAGAAATGGATTTCTTCTCTAGAAAAAAAACCCCACAATATTTTGTATAGATACATCCTCTGTTTCCAACCTAATTGTCAGTCTGTAGAATGAGGTTGTAAATGGGGAAATACGAGTATCCTTCTTGAAGGACTGGCTGCCACCTTTTACCTCAGCAAACTCCATCTTCAACACTGTCTTTGGAACTTCTACAATAAGTCGTATTCTTGCCAGTATAAATTTAAAGTTTACAGTTCTCCTGCAAGTGTTCAGATATTTCTTGTGAGCCCTCTTGGGAAGGAAGACTATAAAATTTTCTTCACCAGCCTAGCTCATTGTGGTTTTTTGTTCATTTTGTCCTCGAATTCACCCTTATATTTCTCTTCCTACTTTGTCAACATATTTCAATTCCCCCACTTGATCTTTTCTTTGTCTCATTTCCTCTCGTTAATACTGTCTCCCTCCTTCTCTTGGTCATGTTTCCATCCTTGTTTTATTCCCTTTACAATCACTCTTCTTTTATTCCTTTTTATATTGGATTTTCCCATTCCTGGGCATTTTACACCCTTCCTTTCTGCTAACTTTCTCTGTAACACTTTCTTTTTTTTCTTTCTCTGCTCTAGATCTTCTGCCCTCAGCATGTGATTTTATCATATGGTTACTTTCCTCTACTCAAAATGATATCTCAGAATCTCAGAGGGGCAGATATCTCAGAGACATGAGCACCAGCACAGGAATGAAACCTCACAGATATTTTAAATTCACTTAGAATTTCACACACAAACACATAGACTATTTAAAAGAAGCTCATTGTGATGGCCGAGTACAGCACTGAAAAGTCAGTGAGGACAAGACATTATTGTGCCCCATGGCCATATATCTACTTTTTTTCCACTGGATCTTTAGGTCACAGGCTGACAGTACTCAGGCCAAAAGGAACTATCTTTTGATAATGTCTTACTCAATATTTTCTTTATTGCCTGCTGTTCTAAAGGCAGTATTCTCAATTTCTTCACATATTTTTCTGTGGAATTCATTTCCAGTGTACTTGAATATTTCAGAAATACCAATTCACATATCCTCACACAGTCCTTGTGAAGTGATGGGATGGTACTACTCCTGTTCTATGATGTGAGGCTGAATTATGCACAATGAGAAGAAATTGTCTGCTGGAACATACCCCGTGAGAGATGTTTGGGGTTTCAGAGTAGTAACACTTTGAGTGTTTGAGCATATTTTCTGTTTTCTGCAATTTCCTTCTGTGCACACACCACATCAGGATCCCACTTACACATTTTTTGTCTTTCAAAACCTTTTCTTAACTGGCTCATTCTGAGTCACAAGAACTAGAACTTAGTGTCAGATGTGGAATCTGGTTCTCCTTGGCTGCTTTTAACTGTTCTAACCAAGACACTGAGTCCCCACCCCATTACCTATGAACTTTCAAGTTCCCGAAGCAAATACTGCAGAGACGACAGACTTGTGCTTCTGTGTGGAACAGATCTATCATGTGCCTGAAGTGATATGCAAAAAAACAACCCCAAGTGGTAGCTTCAGTGAGATGCATTAAAGGTTGCATGAATGGCCTTATTTTTAGCAGTGTGCAGTGTTAGAGGGCTTTAATTAGCCAACAGAATTATGTTTTTTGATGTAATTTTTTTAATATAAAATTTAAACATTTCAAAATGGGAGAACCATAAATTGCCACAGTTGAAAATGTATGGTACATGTGATGCCATATGTAGCTATTTCTGTGTCTGGAGACTCCACCGACTTGTGCTATTGCTCTCATGGTACTTGCTACATATCTTGTTCATTACTTGTACTGAATTTTATAGATTAGACAGGAGTGGTAAACACTAACTAATTTGTGGCAAAATAGAGGGTTTGTGGTGTGAGGTGTTTTTTCCCAAAGAGCAATTAACTACAGAGCTATTCTAGATTATTTGTTGTGGAACAAATCACTGTGCAAGATGCTCTGTTCCAAATAAAAATTATTTAATTTTTACAAGGCACAGCAAAATTGTCCCAGGTTAAAATCACTTACAAGTCACTGGGATTACTCCCAAATAGTTACTCTTAAAGAGCTACTCAGAAATATTTCTTCCAGACAAGTCACCCTGTGTTGATAAACCTTAATACCCAAGTCTTTCCCTTTAAGAAATTAGGCAAAGCTACTGAAAACTTCTAGTAGTCAGAACTACTTCTGTTATAAAAGTTCCTCACATGGGCAGAATTTTTACCAGGTATTTGGAAAACTTTTATAACTGTCATTTTCATTTTCAGTCATGATGTTCTCGAGCTTTAGGTGGACTTCCCATTCTTTGTAGCAATAAAAATAAACCAGGATGAGTAAACTGGAGGCTTGATCATGTAATTGCTTTATGTGTATGAGCAACTTTGCCCATGTGAGCAGACCTAATGGGATGATTTATGTGGATACAATTAATAAATATTTTTACCTTAAGCTTTAAAATATCTAGGGGAGAATTTTGGATAAAATGATCTCCACTGTGTTAATTTGGTGCTGAATAATAAAAGTAGTTTCCTACTATTTTTTTTCTCCACTCTCTTTGTTGACATAGGGGGGTGCACTTCTTGGAGGCATCAATGCCTTACACACCTCATTTCCCGAAAATCCAATGGCGCAGTACCGAACACAGTGTGAACTCATATTGGAGAGGCTGGAGCTGCAAGATCTTCTGCACAAAGAGCTACAGAGACTTGACAGGTCTATACAAAGCAACAAACTAATTCAGAAGTGAAAAAGAAGTTGTTTCACAATAATATTTGGATAGAGTCTAAAAATAGGGTCTGGCATTGGGAAGGGACTTGTTCTTTAGAGGACATGGATAATCAGAGAGATTGTTTTGAAGTAGCACTTTGAGATCATCACAAGATCATTTCTCTCTCTGGGTTATGGAATTTACAAATATTTTAAGGGCATTTTAATCAGTTCTCAACTCATATCCCAGTACTATGCTCGGATAAATTTCAGCAGAGCTTCTTAGAGCCAAATGCCAGATTCTGTAGCTGATCAAATAATTTTATATAACCTTTTGTTGCTTGCAGCAGATCTGCTTCATGATTTTTTAAGCCTTCTTTTGTGTTGGGCTTGTTGGGATCCTTCCCGTTCTGCTAAGGGAAAATGTAAGCCTGGATCAAAATTCTGTTCTTTCGGGTGATTTTTCTTTTCTGACATGCTGGAATTTTCACTGTCTCATCTCTAGCTTTCAGCTCACTGCAGTAATCTTTGGAAAGTCTATTTGTCATTTTTAATAGAAAGCTATTAATGTACTGAGGCTGAGAGAAAAACACAAGGATTGGAAGGAAATAAAATACAAAAAAATAACACTTGTTTCCTGGAATGAGATTAGGCTCTAAAGAAACTTGTACTTTCTTGTTGTTAAAGGAAGATAAAAGATTAATGTTGTTAAAGGAAGATAAAAGATTAATGTTGTTGAATTTAATGGAAACAGATGGGAGAATTCACTTTTCTTTTAACTACTTTTGAGACTTATTTTGTAAGTCATAGTAATGATATGTTAAATAACCACAGAGTCAACAAAAGCAGATGAAAATAGGATATATTCCAGAGACAGACAAAAACTAGTTTTAAAACAGAGGTGTTCACAAGGGATCATAGAAATGTAGGATGGGATGGGAGATCAAATACAAAGACAGGATCAGGTCTGCATTTGACCTTCCTGGCAGGGGCTCATGTTAGCTGTTCTGAAGCCCTTCTAATGATGAGGATTTTCCATTGCCACTGTATAGTCTATTCCATGATTGCTCCACCTAATGCTCATAAAGGTTTTCCCAATATCTCCTTGAACCCCCTATGCTGCAAATTAAGCTGATTTCTTCTTCTGTCCCTTAAGCAGCTCAGGGAATACTAAATTAATGTCCTCTTTAAAACAACCTATTCTGTACTGGAAGACTTGTTCCATGCATTCCCCCTAAGCTATATTTCAATAAAACAAGCATATATCTCTCATCCCTTCATGACGAGTCATAGTCTATAGCCCATAAAAAATTTAAGAATAAACATGTTAGTAAACAGTTATGATAATTACTCTAAAACATACTTGTCAATGTAATGTTTTCTCTCTCATATAGCAGAGAAACTGTTTATAATGCATAAGTATCATTTCTCTTAGACAAATGTATTTACTTTTGGGATGGACTGTGGCTGCTTTTCACTCACGGTTTGTATCACTATTTAGCAAAAAACCAGAATACTGTCTCCCTTTGAAATTATATGTTTAAGTACAATAGACAGAATATCAGCTATAATGAGATTGGAGGGAACCCTCATTCTAGCACCTCTGTTGTTTTGGAGGGCCATGAGAATACTGATAGCCACAGACAGTCATAATTAAGTGTTATAAGTGATCTGAGATGCTTTCACTCTATCATATGGAGTTTTTGACATGTTGTGTACATAGTGATTATGAGAGAAATCCAACAACAACCACTGTTCCAAGTAATACCTGGATTTTCCATTCCAATAACTTGTTTGAGGCTTTGTCTGGTTCAGGATAAAATTTAATTAGGTTCCTGTTCTAGAAGATAGATTTACAGAATATGTAAAATCCTGAGGGACTTTAGCAATGGTTGTAAGTAGTGCAAAGCTGTTTGTTTAGTTTTTATTTTTTTCTGTTTGGTTTACCAAGGAAATGCAGTTTAGGTGGTTACTTCCTCTGTCCATCTATCAATTAGGGACAGTAAATTCTACCAATTACTGTCAAAGGTGCTGAAAGATCACAGACTGCAACACCAGCTTTTGTAACTGTATGTGAAACTTAGCACTATACCTTTGTGGCCTACATTATTTGTAGCTTTCCAACAGTCATACTTATTAAGTATCAATAATGCAATGAAGAAAGAAAAAGAAAGAAAAATAATTTACTATGGCCTTTTTTTTTCACTTTATAGATTGCAAATGGAAAATTCATCCCAACTTCAGCCTGAAGAGACAAATTTCAGTGCTACCACAAGATGCTTGAACAGGGATGTGTTCGGACAGTCAAAGCAAAGGTCTCAGTCAGAACCTTCAAAGCAACAAGAGGATAACTCTGAGTCACAGCCGCCTTTGCCTGAAGGCAGCTGTGACAGGGATATTCATCCAGAAACCTTGTGCAACCAAGCACGTGGTAATAACAAAAATACCAACAGCCTGGCATGGTTTGACAGCCTGGAAGAGCACAGAGTTGATGCTGAAGAAACTTCTCAGAAGAAGTCTCCAGTGCCCAAGATATCTCCAAATAACTTGGCTTCAAAAACCCCGTGTAAAACATCCTGTTCTGAAGAAAGATCCACTTCAGTACCTGTGAAGGGAAATGGAATACGAGAGTCACTAACAGCTGTGGATCTGCATGCTCCTTTGAAACAGGACAAAGTTTCCAAGTTAAGCAGGAAAAGGACTGAAGAACACAACTGTTCTTCTTCAGAAGCTCATATTCCAGACCCAGCATCACCAAGTGCTAGTGTGCAGGATTCAGTTATTACACAACATGCTTCTAAAAGGTGGCAGAGGCTGCACACGGAGAAATCACGTGGATTCTTTACAAGTACACAGGACCCTGAGGCAAAGGCTCTTCATTCAGAATTACCTGCCTCTGGCCTGTCAAATCTTTCAAGTGATGCAGATTCTGTGCTAGGGGAAGAAGAGAACAGTATATCTGTAGCAGCAAAAAGTGCAACAATTTCCCTGAGAAAACGAAGTAAACATCAAGTAGTGAAGGAAACAAATGTAAGTTCCCATGAGCCAGAAATCCTCAACAGTGAAAGTCCCCCAGCTGCTAAACTGGCTAAATTTTCTTTCAGACCAAGGACAAAACTTGATCATTCTTCAGAGAAGAAAAATGAAGAAGTTTCTCTTTTTCACAGTGAAACTATTTTTAAGCCAGGTGAGCAGCTCCAGGGAGAGCAGGTGCCAGAAGCATGCTGCCCCCCCAAGGAAGGCAAGGTGACATTGTCTCACTTAGGAAAATGTAGTTTGGAAAAACGATCAATCGATTATAAAGGGAAAGAAGAGCAGGAGAGTCAGGCCTTAGGGAAAGAAATCAGAGGAAGTGCAACAATATGCTCTGATGTCAGTTTTGATGCTGCGTCACATCCACCCCCTGAGAAGAAAAGAGAAGGAGAGGAGAAACTTGGTGGCCCAAGCACAGGGAAGGTGCGCTCCAGCACATTAGCCAAACTGTCGACTTTCTCCTTTGTGTCACGTCCTGAGTCAAAATCAGAAACCTCACCTGCCATTAGGACTGACACTAACAAGGAAAGCCATAGTACATCACTGAAGGTGCACATGAGCAATCCTAGCAGAAGGAAGAGTTTTGTGTTGGGAGATGCTGGTAAAGCCAGTATGATAACACAGAAATCTCTCTTCTCAATAGCAGAGCTAGATGATGCGACATTAGATTTTGATTGGGATGAAGAGGTTAGGAAAAATCCAAGCTCATAACATGTATATCTTCCCGATTACTTAACATGCAGTTTTTCTGAATCTTCACCCTTCTATCAGTTGTATCCATGGTTTTCAAACTATTTCATAGATTCATCCTGGACCTGATTTGACACCAATGAACATACTTTCTTTAAGGGCCACATACTTTACATAAACTAAGGACCATGCGTACTGCAGGCCTGATGTGGCTTTTAGTTTTCTAAACTCTTCCCAAGACTGTTTATCCTAGTTGACTGTTCTGATTGACCTGATGAAACCTGAAGATTTGTATGCTTATGTTCATGTGTCCAGAGTGAATGATCTTGCAGAAGAGCAGGCTTGATTGACTTTATCCTTTATTTCATGTAACAGTTAGAATTACACATGATTCAGATTGTCCTTCCAAATGACTATGCTGCTTTAGAAAAATGATGATGCTAAAGCTATGTAATTATATTTTGTTCAACTATTTGTCTCAACATTGTTACCAATATTGTCATTTATCATCATGCTATGGTAAGTATTTCCATGTTATCATGATCATGACAATTTTGCTGCATCTTTGATTACTGTGCTCCTTGTCACATGTCTAATGTTGAAGACATGGATCGAGATATTTTTGTTTCTGTTTTTTAATTTCAATTTTAAATACACTGGTTCAGATATCTGTGTTTGTATTCTGGGTCATTTTATCAAAACCCAGCAGTGTGATAAACACACAGTTCTCCACTGCAGAGACAGCAAATTTCAGGTGATTGAATGGGAGTCCTCAGTAACCAGGGTAACTTTAATGCAGTCAGTAAGCCCTGGCATATAAACTATACTTCAAACATAGCACCATGGTGAAGAGCTTCCCTAGTGCAGCTTGGTTCTGATTCAGATAATGTTTAGTCGGCTATTTTAATTGTGATTAGAGTTTTACTGCATCTGATATGCAGTTCATCTTCCGTAGCATGCTACGTCATTTGTCTAATGGGAAATTAATCTATTAATGCATTACATGTTTACAGGGAAAAGTAAGCCTTAATTTTCTTTTAGTGCCTTGACTCGTATGTTTCTTCTCTATTTTGAGTCTTCATGGAATATGTTTGTTATTACCTGCAAGGTAAACAGAAAATAGAGTGGTTGCTTACAGCACAGTAAATCCTTTGAGAGACTTCCTAGCACAACAACAGATTCTCTGTTGATTTGCTTAGAAGTAGCTCCCTTGAAACCAGGTGAGTTAAAATACTGCAAAATTTCAGAGAATTGAGGGAGTGTGAGGCCCAAGTACTCTGGAGTGATACAAGAATAGTAGGGATAGTAGTTGGCTTACTGTTAAGGGTTTTGGGAAAAAGACAGAAACATTGCTGTCCAGACTGCTTGTGGGGTAGTTCCTCCACTGGAAACATGACATCAACCAAAACAAGTGGAATTTATCCACCTCCCTCCCAAAGCACAGAGCCACCCATCATGTTCCTTCTCACCAACACCTATGCCAGGTCAAGGGGGAATGCACCCATGACCTACTGCCAGAGAAAATCAGAAGTTTCCTACAAGATGCTGTGTCTACACTGAAACTTGAGAAGGGTCAAGAATACTGGAGCTATTAACGTTTATGGTGGTCTTCCTACTTGTATTTTTTGCATCAACCACTTGCATGGTGGTCTCATTTACAATCAGAAATCCTCTTTGCTAGCTGTTTGGTTTGATGGATGTTACTAGCTGGCCAGTGCAAAGCCAGAACATAGCTACTGGATCCCATTCAAGCATCATGAATTCTTTTACCATGTAAAATGATAAATTAGTCAAGAGAAATTTCATCCACCTATGCTGGAAGTACTGTTTTATTTATCACATCCCTATAGAACAGTAGCTATGGCCTCATCTAATGTAATTTGTTGTGTAAGGTTATGTGACAAGCTGATCTCAAGAACTCCAGGACCTTTTCCTAAATATTCTTTTGTGGGAGGCTGATTGACTTTTTTGCCTGGCTTGCAGATGTCCTTAGTACTCAACAGCTAAAGCTTAAATCAGTGAGACTTGTGTAAGGTGCAGTGTGATTATAATTTCACCCTTGTGTCTTCATCTCTCTCGTATTCTTGGTTGTGAATTGGCCCCTTCAAGAAGAAATGGTAGTGAGTAGTCTCACTTGGGATATCTGGGAGTAGAGGAAACGAGAAAATTATAGAGATTCAAAGCGCTTCTTGCTGAGGACATCTGAGAGCCTAAGACCTCCCACATTTTAGCACCTGTCTTTACTAGGTTGCAAGTCAAGCTTGCAGCCCTCAAAACAGTATGTCTGAGCACATTAGGACGAGTTTGATAATCCCTGGAGACTTTCCAGACTTCCTGGAAAGAGCATGGCTGGTTTGCTATCTACCACTTAGATATGTTTTAGCGACCTAAATCTAAACCTAGACTGTAGAATTTAGGCAGAGTCAATTCTATCATTTTTTGTAGTGTCTTAATGGTTAATAATTTTTGAGGGACAATATGTTAGATAGTATATCAGTAAAAAATAAGTTTGCTCTTCAGACTCCCCAGACTAGAAGTAGTCCACCTTATGAAGTGGAACAATGCTTCTTTATTGAGCAGAGGTTTTTGAGATGTGAGGGATCTGCTTCTCCCTTTTGTGTAACATGAGAAGTGGAACAAAAGCCCAAAGGAGTCAAGGAAGGATACTGAAAACTCCAATCACACTGAGGTCACTCTGCCTAGAAGACCACTTGGGCCTTGTTTCCCAGTTAGAAGCAAAGAAAAGGAGGCACAGGGACATCAGAGACATTCTACTGAGCTTTCAGAAAGGTCCATCTTTCCTATATTATCAGAAGAAAAGCACTGATGTTTTTTCAAACTGTCTGCAAAGAGGTTCTAGCCACCAAAATGTATGAGGTAAATAACCAAAGAATAAATTTGGAAAGGCAGATACTGCTGAGATAATTCTTTACTTTATCAGACCAGTTGAAATACTATTGTTGTGGTACTGCTTCTGATTCATAGCACAAATTCAGAGCATCCAAGGTAAATGCGAAGCACCGAGTAATAAGAAAATGATACCTGCTGCTGATTTACTCTCTCCCTCACCACTGCCATTTATCAGTGCCTTGGCAGGAAACATGGCTAACTTCTTTCCTTTCCCTTTTTAAACCATCTTACCCCACAAATAATCCCAAGTTTCAATGTTTTTTGAGTGCTACAATAGCCCAGTGATGGGATAATTTAAACCATTATGGCAGTGACAGTTTGCTGGGCTAACCTACAGATGAATTTCCCTTTCATCAGTGGGCAGATGAGTCACTCCCTGTCAGCCTGCCTTCCTGGCCAGACACTGAGCCGTTATCTCCATCTTTTAACACTTGCCTCTCTGAGTCTATGATCTATCAAACCAATTACTACTGTTGAATATACTTGTATTTTATTAAGCTGTGTTCATGGAAGGTGAATGTATATGTTACTGTTGCTGTCTTAAAACCCAGTTGAACCAAACCTTAGAAGCCACTGGTTTAGTAGTGTGATCAGGCCATCGTTTGTGAGCAGCAGTGAAAAGCCGTTAGATATTCAGTGGCCAGACTCCACTGCCTTGGCTGAAACCAGATTTCATCAAGTTAGTGTGGGACTGGATCGTGTTCCATAGTAGCGTTCTCCTGGATGGCCCATGCAGACATGCTGATGACTCAAAAGGAAGGTGGAAAGCAAAAAACCCAACAATTTAATTAGGTATTGTTTAATTATATTTTTGGATAAAAAAAATGCTTCATCATAATTCTTTTAATCCTGCTGCATGGTACTTTTGCAGGGAAAGGCACAGCCTTGTCTAAAACGAGACTGGATTTAAGAGACCCACACTCCTCGGAATTAGGAGCCCAGGTATGATATTTTAGACTGTCGTGAAGTAGCCCCTCTTAGTGCCTAAATCACTTCTCATTTGCCAGTACTTGGGAAGGGGGAGCTGTGGATAATGATTATCTGTGGTTACATATATCACTGGTTGATTTACAGACCTCTCTGAGGGCCTGTCTCCTCACTTCTTTTGTATCTGGAAAGTCCTGCTGAAAGAGGCTTCCTAATGAGTCTTCCTCTCTTCTTCCTATTTACAGAAACAGGCTATCAGCCATGCCCAGGGCTTATTTTTGGGTTAGATGCTATTGACAACAGTCTTCATATGGTGAAGGCAAACTACAAAGCTGTTCCTGGTTATACAGCCACAAGTTATTTCCAGGTCTCAGCTGAGGTCTTTACCTGTTGGTTTAGGATTTTTTAAAATTCCTTCATTTTTTTAATCTTTTTTTAGTGATCTTTTAATTTCACCCTAATTCATCCCTTCATTTATTCATTACCTCACTTGCAGATGAGTTTCAGGATGCTACATACAGCAATCTAGCATTTGTCACCTGTTCGTTGAAGCATTGCTGCCAAGGTGACGTTTAAGACAGTGCAATACATAAATGTTTGTGTGAAATTTCCCCCAAATGAAAAGGCAGTAAGGCAGAAAGCAGCATATTTTATATCCAATTTTCTTCTAATATGTTTGACTTCTTTAATTTAAACTGTTACACTATTAAGTTACACTTAGTCTGATCATTCAGGATCACCTGAAATTCTTCCTAGAGACAGTAGGATATGTGGTTATTCGTTACCTTTCAGGATCTTGCAGCACTTAAGAGGACAAAGCTGTTCTTCATATCCTTATAGTCCAATCTTGCTTCAGACCATTGGCAGACATTATCAGACACGGTCTGTGACTGCTGCCACTGCTTCCTTAACCTCCCTTTCAGGTGCCTCCTCACCTCCTTCCCTTCCTCCCAGACACTGTTGCCTTCTTTCTCTGAAACTTGGGACTGTCGTCACTGCCTGGTCCTGCAATGTCAGTGCAGCTCCCTTCAAAACTCCCCTGAGAGGCGTTGTCCATCCTATTTAAGGCATTTCTGGGGTGGATACCTAGTTCTTAAGCTTGTAAAACAACCCATAATAGGAATCACTTGCCATGTAAACATCTTACAAAACCAGTCTCCAGTTCTTCCCAGCAGTATGAAAATTTTAGTCATGCCACAAAGAACATGGTAAAAGAGGAACTGAAAGAGGGACCATGAGCCATGTGTAAGAGCTACTCTGCTAACACAGAATCACAGAATATGCTGAGTTGGAAAGGACCCACAAGGACCATCAGGTCCAACCCTTAGCCCTGCACAGCACCAACCCCAAGAGTCACACCATGTGCCTGAGAGTATCATTCAAATGCTTCTTGAACACGTTCTTGTGGTGACTGCCAGCCACTCTTACTCCAGTTCCTATGCTGCTTTTCATTCTAAGTAACTGGTAAGCAGAAGAAAACCCTACATGGCTGAGTTTGCTTGTTGCTCCTATTATCCTCAGGACAGTAGTTTCAATGCTGTGATTATTGTCAGATACATAGATTAATGTGTTAAATATTATAATGTGGTGTGCAGTGGGATTACAAAACCAAGTGAGCTAAAGCCAAAGGCAAGGCAAAGTCAAACTGAAATGAAACTTCTAATTAGTGCATTCCATGTGAACAGATTTCCCAAGTGAGGACATATAACATCACATTCTAAAAGGAATGTATTTATTGATGGAAAGATGAGGTAAATCGAGTATTAAGTGCTCTGTATTTCATGTGAATGAGGCAATAGCTTCATTAATAATGAATACTAATTATGTCATCTCCCTTAGGTATCTGGTGTGTCTTTGCTTATCGATACTTTCCTTCCTGTTAGATAGAAGAGTATTAATACTTCCAAGGAATAACATTGTCCTTTACTGACTAAAGAGCACAGCTATTTTAGAAAAGACTGAAAATGTGTTTCTTATCAAGTCTGATTATTCTGAAATATATATGTAATTACAATTTTGCACAGCTAACTGTGACCACAAGAAACCTCAGTGATGCTAAACACAAAGGCTAAAAACTACAGGAAATGCTCACTGCCATTTAGAATACTTCAGTATTCAGAGGTAGGATAAATTCTCCCTAAACTATGGCAATTTAACTTTTTTGGTAAAAAGTACCTTTTACCATGTTTGGTATCTGAGAGCACTGCTGTACTCTATAGTTAGTGATTAATATCATCACTGAAAGATCTTTTCCTTGTTTAAATAAATAACAAAGACCAAAGCTCAAATAATTTTAAATATATCATAAAATGTTGGGAAGACTGAAAACTTTAGAGTCACTAGAGGGTCATTCCAGTTTCTGCAAGGATCAGAAGGAACACTTCCAGTGACTTCAGTGGGATAATTTTCTAATTACCTTCACAAGATTCAGCTCAGCATGTATTTATGGGTCCATTATCCAGTTATCAATATCCAGAATTAGGCACCCTTCTAATCTTTTGAAAGATACCTTTTCTTCAAGCAAACTGGAACTGAAAATATACTCATGTCTCAATGAACTCAGAGAAAAGAGAAGGTTTTTTTCCCATATTAGTGATTAAATAAATGTAAATGAAATTGTTAAAATGTTGAAAGTTAAAGTTTCATCTCTGATCACCTCTCAGTGGTGTCACTGAAATGATGATATAATCTAAAATAATCATGATTTGGAATTATCTTGTTAAGTGCTATCTTGATTTAATCAGCTGTTCCTGTAATTACATTATGGCTCTCCCATTAGTATTTTATCAGCCTCATTGAGGGCTGCATACCTCCACTATTAAGATTTTTTTATAGGCTACAGTTGATGTGCAAACCTCAGGATGGTTGGAGTTTATTGCAGCTTAGCTGCAAAACCAGTGGGTTTTCCCCTACGAAAAACAGGAAGAAAATCTCTACAATCTATTTTCAGATTCCTTTAATCCATCCAGAAAATACTTGAACGTAATCAAACTTTACCTTTTAAATTTAAGGCTATTTCGCAAACATAATCACTACCAATACTGGAGTAGAAAACTAATTTTGCAGGGGAGATTGTTGCATGCAGAGCAAAAGCATGTCCCAGAAAGGCTCAAGTCTCTGATTCCATGTACTTTGGAGGCTATTCTGCAAACTTGCCTGTAATGGCATACTTGCTGCAAAGCAACAGGAGACGAGCCACTCCCTATCAAAATGGAGAGGTTAATTTTAATCTTTGAGAATTTGGATTAATAACCATAGACTCATGAGCAAAGTCAGCCAACTGGTTAAAAAAAAAGAATGATACTTGAGCAATACCTTGAATATACACTGTTTCTGATACCTGTGTTCTCTCTCAACTGTTTGGTTGGTTTTTAACACATGCACCTGAAATATCTGTGCATTTGTGTTGTGTGGCATACTAAGCTTGATTTCATCTTAGAAAAGCAAACCAAAAACCTGTAGTGTCATTTACGTACATGACAATAAGAAAATACATCACAGAAAATGAGGGATATTCTAGACCATGTAACAGTTAAATAAGGTGTATAAAGGATGAGTATAAAACCCTGTACCTAGTTTCTTGGCAGTGTGTGCTTGTGCTATTTTGTGCAGTGTTTTCACAAGTGTTGGCTTCGTGGTTTACCTTGTTTGTACTCAGTAAGGCAGACTATAACATGTATAAAAGCAGTCACGTGAGTGCACACATATTAGGAATTCATGGAAAAATGGAGTGATAGGGACATATGCTTCCACTAAACACTTGTAAACATGCACTATGCATTTGCAAGTCCTGAAACCAGACTTAGAAGAAATCTTTTCTCTCCTTGTTAGAGGAATGTCAGATTTTTCTCCAATGTAACATCAACTATCCCAGACACATGCTCTGATAAGCAATATAATAATTTTTTCTTTTATTACAACAATACCTGAAATTAATTTTTTAAGTGATAATGAGCAATCAGAGAAAAGAGAAAGGCGATTGAGTGAAAGTTACTGTAGAACCAGCAGAGGGAGCTCCAAAATTTGAATTCTTTTCTGCAGTGGGGAACGTCTTTGGAGCCTACTGTTGCAAGAAATAGTCTTTAGTCACTGAACACCGTGGCTGTCTGCACTGCTTCTTCGCTGGTCCCAGGAATTCACAACAGCAAAATTATTTCATATTTCCTTGGGAGGAGTACTCTTCTGACATGCTTAAAATGTAATTTAAAAGCTCTCTGCAGTACCACTGCTTCTTGGAAGAAATAATCATAGTATAATTGTAAAAATTTCCAGTTATCAAATCATATGCTAAACCCTTTCTTAAAATATTAAATGTCAGCACTATTGCCCTTGTTACCTGAAACCATTGCACTTAACAGTAAGCCATGAGAAAGAGACAGACTGTGACATTAAATGCTCTTTTCCAAACTAAGACATATGATACCTCAACAGAGTGCCCTGGCCTGGGTCACAACAGGTTTCCTTATTTTTAGAATAAGATCCAATATGATGACTGCCAGGACACTGAAGGGACATGGAGCACGGAATCAGCTATGGAGTGCTTTCTTCATGTGCTGTGTAAAAAGCAGCGTGGCCAGCCGGTCGAGGGAGGTGATTCTCCCCCTCTATACCACTCTACTGAGACCCCACCCGGAGTACTGCCTCCAGCTCTGGGGCCCTGGCTTAAGAAGGATGTGGACCTGTTGGAGCAGGTCCAGAGAAGGACCACAAAGATGCTCAGAGGGCTGGAGTACCTCTCCTGTGGAGACAGGCTGAAAGAGTTGTGGTTGTTTAGCATAGAAAAAGAAGGCTCCAGGGAGACCTTTTAGCAGCCTTCCAGTAATCTCTTCCAGTAACCTAAAGGAGGCCTGCAAGAGAACTGGAGAGGAACTTTATACAAGGACATGTAGTGATAGGGCAAGGAGGAATGCTTCAAACTCAAAAAGGGTAAGCTTAGACTAGATATTAAGAAGAAATTCTTCATTGTGAGGATGGTGAGACACTGGAACAGATTGCCCAGAGAAGTTGTGGATTCCCCATCCCTGGAAGTGGCCAAGTCCAGGCTGGATGGGGCTTTGAGCACTTGATCTAGGTGAAAGGTGTCCCTTCCCATGGCAAGGAGTTGGAACTAGATGGTCTTTAAGGTCCCTTCCAACCCAAACCATTCTATGGTTCTATGATCTGACCAGCAAACTTAATATACCTCAGCAGTTCTCCCTGGCACAGACTCACACAGACCTGGACCCTTTTGGCATTGCACCTTCCTCAGCTCAGAGTAAGAAACTGTCCTGGCCAGGGAGAAGTGTTACTGGAAATTGTTTTACTGTCAAAATCTCAGACTGAAAACCACCACAGTTGAGGAATGAGCTGGTCAGGTGTTCTCCAGATCTCTTTGCTAATGTAGCTATGGAGTGCTTCTACCTCTAATTATTTCTTTCAGCAAAAGGAACTGAAGAGAAAATAAATACCCACTCAGCACAATGTATTATCACTGAGAGCTGCACAATTAAAGTTCCTTGTCAGCAGTGTCCAAGGCAAGGATGGCTTTGGTACCTCTCATCCTTTCCTCAATAACATGCTTATGCATTGGCATGAGCATTAAGCTGATTAACATTAGCTTAATTGGTAGCAATCCAGGTTTGAGCTGAATGCTCTTGGAAACTCTCCTTGAGTATTATCATGAGAGGCTTTTCTCCCTCTGGAAAAAAAAAAAGTTTTATTCTCTTTTACTGATATCAACCCACAAAAGTTTCTGAATTATAAACAACTTGACCGGTACTATAACAGCAGAAATTACCTAAAAGACCTGCCAAAAAAGACCTTTTAGAGATTTCTGTCTCTTCTGTTTCTCTGATCTTTAGAGTGCTATTGCCAACTTCCCTGTATCGTATGCCTTTGCTAACCCTCTTCTTCCAAATTAAGACAACACTAACATGCTTTCTGTACCTGGTAATGTTTCTGTTCCTTTGCTCCTGGTTTCTGATGAAATATCTACCACTCCCCAGCTTTTTTGCAGTGGCCATGAATATTTTGACTAAGGAGAGTGTTACTTAACCCTAATGCTTCCATGCCTTTAAAATGCTTGTTTGGAGGGTGATTAAAACTCTACGGAATTCAGCCACTTTGCTCCTTCCCCCCCTTATATAACATGCCTGATAGTGATGACAGTCAGCTCATCACCAAGACTGGTCTGGGCCCTATGGGATTTGGGGACAGAATTATCAAGGCTTTTGTCATGCACTAAGTGTAAATTGAAACTCCAGCATCTGCCTGTAATACAATCCTCGATTGCTTGTGACATCAGTCAACAGTTTCTTAAGCAGTGAGCCTTCACAGCTTTGCTTGCAGCTCCTCCCAACAGGCACCTCTACCCTGCTGGTTGAGCCTGGATCTCAGGCTGTGCTGGGAACCAGCTGTGCCTGCTGTTTTGGGTGCTCAAATGTGGCCCAAAGCAGGAGCAGGGCCTGGGGAGCCTGCCTATATCTGACACTTCAGCACAGGTTTTAGGCTCTCAGGGGTAGTTCAGATTGGACATCAGGAAGAATTTCTTCAGTGAAAGGGTGGTTAAGCATTGGAATGTGCTGCCCAGGGAAGTGGCAGTGTTACCATCCCTGGAAGTGTTCAAGAAATGACTGGACGTGGCACTAAGTGCTATACCATACTGAGCAAAGCTTGGTGCAGGTGCTTTCAGCCCAGAGTTCAGCAGTCGGTGACCTTAGAGAGTGAAGGTCTTAAAGACAAATTAAGCAAACATTAGCCTGGGAGAGGACAGTGCACCACTGGGGTCACTCCTGAGATACCCTTCCTCCGATGAGGGAGAAAGCACATGTATCACAGGTGTCTACAGATACAGAGGTAATCCAGTGCAGATATAACTACAGGTATTGTATCCCTGCATTGTGCCATGTATTTGCCAGCTCTGTGCCTCATACAAAGTCACACAAGTTGCAGATTTTAAACAGTTCATTATTCATCCACTGAACATTTTCCATTCTAAATCAAGGAACTCTGTTTCTGCTCACTGGTCAGGACTCGAGATGGTTTCTTTTGAGAATGTGAGTAAAATAGTGTGCTTTATTTGAACACATTCCCCAGTTAAAATTATGTTCCCAACAGGCTTTGTTATTAGAGGTTGGTAAATGATGGATATGTTAACTTCAGATCTCTAATTAATTTTAAAAGACAAATTATCAAAAGCACCTTATCTAGTTTATTAAGAAATTTTGGGGATTTAATCTAAACATCAACCAGTTGTTTAAAAAAAACCCAATAGAATCTTTATTTTTAATCCTATCATGCTCAACTTGTATCAATTAACCTAATCTAAGTAAAAACAATTGCTTCATGGACTCAGAGTCCCCAGGTTGATATTGCTGATAGACTCTCTGTCTAATTTAATTTTACTTCTTCATCCAAACTGCCATGGCTGGAGCCTCTTAACTGTTCTATTTGAGATATCTAAAACAGGCAAACAGTACAAGAAATATCTGGTTCCTATTACTGCTGCAGAACCACCCCCCCCCCAAACTGACTGTTTGTGATGCCAAAAAGCTAATTGGGTCAGTGTGTCAGTTTAAATTGTTCAGGAGATGAGCATTAAGTGTTTACTAAATTTAACTGGCTCTTTCTGGATCTTGAATGTCTGTTTGCTAGAACAGAGCAGGAGCAGAGACACTGGGCTTTAAATTAATCAAAACCAGTATACTGAAATGATTGCAGAAAATGAAGTGGTAGTTAGAATTACAGTATTTATTGTATTATCTAAATTATAAGACCAAGCAAAAGCTGAAGGAAGGGGTGGCTTTCAGAACTGATATTCTACAAGCATTTAGATTGCTCATTCTGGCTGGAATTTGTAACAACTAACAAGATAAATAATCCAAAAAATCATGTGAAGGAACATTTTTGAAGTGCATGCAACATGAATTTTCAGGTGTTAGGTACCTTCAGCTATGTCTAAATTATAGGGCATGGGAGCGCTTTTTATGCCCTGGATCTAGATGCATGCCCCAAAGGCATCTTGTCTTTGTCCTGTTTAGACTTTAACATGCACCATCCCTTTTCCCTAGTCCATATGCTTACTTCCACGGGAAAAATCTGGGTGCACCCTCAGAAGGCAGCACTGCATCTTCTGTCAGGAACTCATCTGTGAAATCAGGAGAGCGGGATCTTTTGTAGAGCATACCTGACCCAAAGCCTAGATACATCCTCTTTGCAACTAGGATTCAAAGCCTGAAGTATTTTGAGGTTATCAGTATGTACACAGGGCACCAGTTCATCTTTCTTCCAAGGAAGGAAAGGGAAACATAGGGAATAAAGAACTCCCTCATAAAGTGAGATCTTGAGTAATAGGGAAACCACCAAGACGGAGGGCAGGGCAAAATAACTACCAAAACCAGATGTAATGGAAATGGTCATGCAACAACTGAAGTGGTCATGCAACAGCAAAAAAACATAACTCTCTGAACCTTGCTTGTATTTTGAAAATTGAACTTGGAGACAGGAGGTTAGGAAAAAAAACACCTGTTTGAGAACAGCAGCCTATTGTTCCTCAGGGCCTTCTCCTGGCCTTGCTGTGGTGCTCCAAGCTGCAGTCTGCCTAAGCAGCTGCTGACAGCTGCAGCCACCAGCTGTATCCAAGGGGATCCTGAGAATGGACCCAGCTCAGCAGCCCTGAAAATAGTACCCTGAAGACATGAAGCAATTGTTGATCTGCATGCCATCAAGCTCCAGGGACAATCAGTAGTGCCTAAAGGGAAGAATGTTCTCTTCTCTTCTGACTCACTTTATGTACCTTGTTCTCCCTGTTAGAGTTCATTCTCCTCCTTTGATTAGTTCTCAGTGTGGCATTTTTAATAGCTGTATATTTCTTTTGCATTTGATACTTCAGGAGAGAGGAAGGATAAATGGATGAAACTCCTAGAATTAATGCACATTGACCCCTAACCTTAAGCAGTGGTATGACCCTTCTTGAAGTCTATCCTCTGTCAAGTAACTGTACCCAAGAAATAAATACTAGTATTTGACAGCTGTCCTGGAGATTACATCCCTATTACTACTCATCTTGAACAGAGTAAACTAAATAAAGCTAAAAAAGTCATCAGACATGATCTCATATTCAAAGAACCAGTGTCACTAAAATAACATTATAAATTCAACAGTCTAATATAATTATTAAAGTGGAATGTGGTCTATTTAGTAGTGTATTGATTTAAGCCACTCTCTCTCAATTTGTAGCAGCAGTGCCACTGCTGGCATTGGGTTAGACCTGCTGGTATCATTACGTCTTGAACGATATCTACAATATAGCAGTGAGTAATGATAATGGCCAACATTTATCACGCAGAGTCTAAAGGTTTGCAGCAAAGTATTTAAACCTAACATTTAAAGGGAGGACTTGTACTTATGGGAACAAATGATGAAAAGTAACAAGAAGCTAGAAAGCATAAGACACTTCTTTTGCCTGTCTAGAAAAGAAAAAAAAGCAACTTCTCATGTTCCTCTCTGTATAGGTTGATACTGGGGGAGAGGGGGAAGTTCTTCAAAAAAGATCTGTGAGATGTGGTGGCATTCGCCCTTTGTCCCTACAACACTGTCCTTCTTCTCCCTGGCCTGTGATGTTGATTCTTCCTGCGTTTGCTGTCCCATATTTTACTCCTTCTCAGTGGCCCCATTATAATTTTTCACTTCCTTTAGTGCTGGCCTCGTAACCTCAATCTATGATTCTGTGCTTCTATTAGTCTTATTTTCACATAGCTCTTTTCACTCCCATGGTCTGTCTTCTGAAAGCACACACACACACCTCCTCTCCCCCCCCCATCTGTATATCAAAGAATGCTCCTTCACTTCTTATCTCTTCTACTGTGGGTTTATATCCATTATGTATTAATAGAATGCACACATAGGTATATATGCTGAATCTCAGATGATGAACCCATCATTTTTTTAAATGTCTCTGTGAAGTTGTGCGTATCCAGGCTTGCCAATGAGCTGTGCCAAGTATGTTCCACACTAGCCTGGTTAGGCAGTCGCTGAACGAAAAGATCGTACTATGAGCAGAGCAGTCGATACACTTGAGTAGCTGAAGCCAGCGGCTTTGCCTGTCTGCAGACAAAAGGCTGGCAGAATAAAGGACAAAAGTGATAAAAACTGACAAAAGACTCCTTTGAGGAAGGCATTTAAATGCATTTTATGGTTGGTAAAGAAGAAATCTCCTTCTACCTCATGCTTCATCCTGTTCTAAGATGGCTGTTTAAAATGGCACCCTGCCTGAGCTGACACACTTCTGACGTGCTCCAAGCTCTCACCCCAGAATGTCAGTCTTGCAGGGCACCTCAAACTGAACCAGGCATTTGGTGCACTGCCCAATTACACTTACAGATACATTTTTAGGTGTGAACTTATCATAACTGTGTCAGCTCTGCTGCATGTCTGTCATGAGTAATACAACATTTGGCACGATCTTTAAGGCTTGTTCCTGCAGTGATGTTATTGAGAATGCCCTTTTGTATTTTTAAAGAGCAATTTACTGATTCCCTGTTGATTTGGTAGAGAGAAAAAAAAAAAGAACAAGGGTTGTGGTGAGGAAAGCCTTGTAAGTGTGAATTTCCATGTTCAAAAAAGAGATGAAAAACAGCAAAAGAAAATCCCACTGGTAGTACAGTCAATTTTTAAATCCTGCTTGTGATTTTTTTTCCAGTTGTAGAGCGAGCAGTACTGGTTTACGTACATTTCCTCTTCTTATGTAGGGGGAAAGAAATCTCTTCTTCCTTGTAATGTGAAACATGCAGTTTACTGATGAAAAGATGGTGTTTTTTTCTGTGCACTGAGGGAAAGCCAAAGGAAAGTAACTGCTTCCAGCAGAGGGAGCTCCAAATTCTGATTTTTTTTTTCCTGTGGAGGTGACAGATGGTGCTTTTCTCTGAAATACATGATCTTTGGTAGAATCCTGTTTGTTAACATAAAAATCCTTCAATGATTTTCATTCCCTTCTGTTAGGAATTCCTCTCTTTCTCTCTCACAATCCTCAACACTAAAATTATATCGGAATTTGTCTATGCATAAGGGTATTTTTTAGGCTGTCCTAACATTCTAAAACAATTTTTATATGTTTAAGTTAATTTCAACTTATTTTTTAAGGCAGCAGTTGGAATATCTTTTCATAGCATTTATTTAAAGTATTTCTGTTCTGTTTTTCTAGAAAAAAATAAATTATAGCATATTATATATTTTTATGTGCATTTTCCTAAATTTCCACATGAAAACTCTTCTGGCTCAGCAAATAAGCAGAGCTTATTCCATAATATAAATTCCATTTCATGTGTTTCCTCTTCTGGTTAGTCAAGTCAGCCAGTCCCAGACGAAGCAGATTATATGAGTTTAAGCCCTCACCTTGCCAGCTCCTTCTCTCTCCTCATTGTTCAAATTCACTGAATAAGGACCACAGATCCTGAGGCCACTTTCTTGCCTCTGATACTGTTTAACTACTAGTCTAACAGATATTCATCTAACTTGAGGTGTGAGAGGTGACATTCAACTGCTATTGCCCTCACAAATGACCTCTAGTAGATATGCCCTGTTTCAGTTAACATGAAAAAAATAAATCAGTGCCTGTCTCTTCTTCACAGCACCGAAACCTTTGCCTCTGTGGAGAAGCAGATCCCCAGTCCTCACAGGCCCAGTGACAGAAATGCTGAGTAAGTGAAGTGTGGATGCAAAACCACGCTTTGCTCTCCCTTTTGGCTCCATTTTAATTTTGTTTTTAAATTTCCTGAGGCTTTTGTGCCTCAGGAACTCGTAACAAGCGTGTCTGCTGCCCTCAACTTTTATTGCAATGAAGACAGAAAACATATGGCATTTGGCTCCTAGTCATGTCATACCACTAAAATATCCAGTCTACTGGGGCTTCTTCTTTTTCTCTGGTGAGACATAATGGGAGCAAGCTCAAGGACTAGCTGTGCAGTCCTTTAGCAGCTGCTCTCTGTGCACAAGGGGTCCAGACAGTTGTGGGGGCAATGAATGCCCTTCTGAAGCAGTGTGGCAGTGCCCTTGATGTAACACCCTGTTCTGCCAAAGAATTAATGTCACGATGTACTCCTTCCCAGCTCTGCTCATGCTGAGGCCGCCCCCAGATGCAGTAGAGCATGTCAGTGTTCATTTTGCAGACAAGAAGGTAGTAAATGTTTGCTGCCAGCTGCTCAATTTCTGTGTACTCTGCTCTACAGAAAAAAGAGCTGGAAGACATTTGTGCAATGTGGAGCTTCCCATCACCAACTCCTGGGTGTGTGGTGACTGTGTTGGGCCCAAATAATCAGAAAGCAGGATCTGGCTCCACAACCTGTTTTGTTCCTCTCTCCCCTCCTCTTTTTGTTTTGCTTCCAAGAGCTATCTCTGGAGTCACGATGATGACTGGGCACCTTGGATATGCGAAAAGCAAGCCACTAATTTAGGTGCAAAAACAGTGCTTTCGGCTTATTTTTCAAGAAGTTTGCTGGTGCCCGGGCATGCAAATATTGAAACATTATTTGTCACACTGCAAAGAATAGTTACACAACAGTCAGGTTCAAATTTTTTTGGTGCATTTTAAATGTGTTAAAGTTGTGTCAGAAACTATTGCTTTTAAATATGGTGCTTTCCTGGGTCAACCTGCCTCATAGAGAATGGAGAAGCAAACCTTCCATCTGATACCTTCGGCTCGAAGACTGCTCACCTCCCAGCTCCTCTCTCTCTGACATGGTGCCAAGCAGAGCTGAGAGATCAGATTAATTCCTGGAAGTCCTTGTGCTCTCAAACCACAGCTGAATTTCTTCTTCAAGTAATTTTCAGCAGGGCTAATTTCAGGGATCGGTTCCTCAAGTTCACTCTGTCTGACATCATGCCTGCCCAAAGTAATATTTTTTCTTAGAAATCAAGGTTCTCAAGATCATTTGTTTCTGCAACTTTTACCTTTCTCCTGCATCCACAATCCAGTCAATCCAAGACCAGTGTGTTAAAAAGGTAAACATTCACTTCATTAAGCATCTGTTTTCTCCTTTTATTCCTCTTGTCATCAGTTTAGAGCTTTGTGTCTGATTCTTACTTAACTTGCAGCTGTGTAGCCTCCAGTACTGCAATTTTCCAACTCTCTATATTTGAAATACACACTCCTATAAGCCTGCCCTCTGAGTATGGAGTCTGAGAGAGAAACACAGAAGAGACCCCGCTTTTGATCTGGCTCCTCTTCTCTTACATTCCTACGGCCTGACTTCACTCTGTGATAAACGCAGGCTCCGCGCTCATCCCACATGTGGCACACCCAGAATGGGATCCCTCTGTCTCCAAATGCCACTGCGCCCCTGCACACAGCTCCAGCCTGCTCTCCGGCCCCCAGCGCCTCTGGCCCCTGCTGGCTTCTGCTGCACCGGGCAAGGCGCTGGTGCTGCTCCAAGTCAGCAAGGCGGTGCCTGGAGACGGGGAAATATTGGGAGATACAGGCTCAGTTCACCTCATAAAGGAAAGTGACTTCGTGATTTTAAACAAATCATGTCACAAATCATATCCTCAGTTCCCTTTCAATATAAATGACCCTCTGGATGTTTCCTCCTCTGGGGAGGACAGAAGGGTACGTGGCCTGTTTTCCCAGTTCCCATATGTCAAGATGGCCGCCATTTTAGGCTGACACCTGGTGCCCACAAAATGGCCGCCCCAGGGTTCTGCAGTGCCTGGCTGAGGCTCTTCTCCACTGTCTCCCAGCGTGAGGTGAGGCTATGCGTGTCCAGGTACTGGCTGTTGGCTGGAGGGCTGCCTGGGTTGTGGAGCACAAGGAGCAGAAGAAACACAGTGCAAGGTGGGGAGCAGGAGGAGGAGGCCGAGTTTGCAGGGAATGCAGAGCAAAGCTGAGAGGTTCTGGGGGTATGCGCTGGATTACGCTGGTGGGCACCATGATCCCTGCAGCAGGAATCACTAGCTATAGGATATCAGGTCAGCAGGAAATTTAGTTTAGATTGAAGCTGGTGATCCCTATATTTCAGATGGAATATTTTCTGATTTTTTTTTTTCTCCATGCATACCTTCTTACTCTGGAAACATGTAATTTAAAAGCTTTCAGCAGCCCACAAACCATCACACTAATGCGCATCAGGCCTTTCAGCGGAGAAGCTACTGCCCTTCCTGAGGGGATATGGGCTATGCCTGTGGCATCAGCACTGGTATTATCAAATCCTAATTGAATTGTACAGTTTTTTCCTGCAGAAATCAAAAGGTAGATTCAAAACTGAGCTGACCCTTAACAAATGCAATTAGGCACAGAGTTTTTGTGTTGTTGTTCTCACTATTTTTGAGCACTACGTCTAAGAAGCCCACAGCTTCAGAGATGTTGAGCATTTCAAAATGCGCACGTCAACAATCAGGATGCCAAGGCCATTTTCTTTGTGTTGAAGCTCTTTTTAAATTCAGCAGATTTTGAATCCAAGCTGCAATGTGTATGTTAGCAATAAAGGCAGGAGAATGAGAGAATTGTTTTTTGTCCATACTTACTTCTGGTCTGAAGAAATACGAAAATCTGAAAGTTCAGAAATATTTCAGGTTTGCTGTTTGGTTCCTATATAACTTTTTAGAGCTTATCAGACTATGCTGTCGCAAATGGTGATTAAAAAAACACAGGCACAACAACTTTGATGTGTTTTTCCAGGAAGCAGCATCACTAAATATCACAGAGAGGGAAGATGCCCTTTGTGAAACATAGCTGGGTTTAATGCAATCATCCGGGGAAGAACCTGCAGTATCCTCTGGACAGGATGGGTGAATGGGAGGATGTCTCTGCTGGAGCTTATCATTATGAGAAGTCTATGCTGTAACAAGCAGGTTAAGATCCTTGCCCCAGGATCCTCTGAGGACTGTTCCCCAAAATTATCCCATTTACCTCTTCCTTCACATTACCAAATCCTCTCACAGACTAGGCAGCCATGGTTATTAGTTCTGTTTTATAGTATAGGTTCTTCTTTGTTTGTTTGACATGGCTTCTGTGTGATACTATAAGAAATGCTCATGGCTCAATGTTTCCAAGTCCCAGAGAGCTTTTTAAAAGGCTTTAGAAGGCCATAGACTACCCATAGGCTATGTCTCAATATTAGAAAGTGGAACAGGACCAGGGCACTGGTCTGCAATCATGTGTCTTATTTAATTGTTACAGTGCTCCATGGCACAGATTTAGTCCACGCCAGCTAGCAATATTGCTGGAAACAAAGAGGTTTGGATGCCTCAGACCATTCCTAATGGGTGGTTCAGACATGACCATCATGTCTGGAGGCAAGGGGGAACAGTTTAGCTTTGTGTACATGTGCCAGGCCATGTTGCATTGCTTCAGGCTATGGAAAAGTGTCTAGCCTGTTTCATTACTACTATAGATGTAGCCTTACAGTTTTATACTTAGTGTTGCCACTAGTTTTACAAAATAGCATCAGTGGGGAGCTCTGCACATCTGTCATTCCGATCCTAGGCTGGTGGCAACTTTAAATGCTAGGTTAGATGCATTTGCAAAAGACGCAGTCACAGCAATGCCTGATGTGGATTTAGTCTGCTGATAAGCTTAAAGAAGTCTCTTTCTTTTTTTTTTTCTGCATTATTTTCTTTATTTTAAACCTCCCTGGAACTGTAAATTCCTTGGTAGCGCTCTACTGTAATTCAGTCAGGCTGGTGAAGAGATTCCCCATGTAGCAACAGCAAGCCTCCAGACAACAGTGCAGCCTCCACTATGTGTTCCAAACGGATCTGCCAGAAATCAGTTGGTTTGTTCTTGCTTCTTCCTGTAGCTTTATCAAAAATCAGGGAAATTTGTTAAATAGTTTATATTAGTAAAAGGCTGTTAACTACTCACTTGTCTAGTAGTGAAGAAAAATTACCTTTACTAACTAAGGTGCTGCAGAGATAAGGGTAGTCACTTGAGAAGGTCCCTGGGTCACAAAATGGAGATTTCTGTTTTGTGAAGCATGGCTAGGTTAACACTCATCCTTATTCTCCCTTCAGGGCTTTAAAAGGAAGGTTTTTAGAAACCACTATATCAGTGTTACTGTGAATAATATTTTATTTTATGCCTCAGGAGAGGCAAAGATGGTTGATTTTAAAATATGCAAGCAGGGCATGAATCGCTTTAGACTCTGTTGGCTGGTGGTTTCCTGCCTGGGAGAGAGATGTCTGAGTAGCACTCTGGCAGAGCGGTCTCCACCTCCTGCAATGCCCCTGCATTCAGGGCTGCCGGTCACATGGATTTGTCCCTTGTTGGAGTCCTCAGCAATGATAAAAGAGGTTTAAGAGGGAGGTTTTCAGCCTTGCCTGGCCATGCTCCTTGGCACACATCCCTTCTTCCTGGGGAAGGGCAGCCAAGTGGATCCCCAACAAAGGCACCACTTCCAGAGCCGGTTATAGGAGTGCCAAAGAGAAGGACAGCTTTTAGCAGACATGCTGGGAGAGACGAAAGAAAACAAAAGCCAGAATTTCTATACCCCTTATTTTGTTGTTACAACTGCTTGCAGGTGTGCAGGGGGAGAATGAAGGGACATGGAAGGGTCAGGGACAAACATGCAGTGATGGAGGATCTGACCAAAGGCCTATCTAGCTCAAATTTTGTGTGTCACTAAGCTGACTGAGGCCATTGCAGAATGAGTAGATGCTGCAGAAAGCTCAAGCATGGAGGCTGTTGCAAGACATCAACATGTCCTGAGATGGTGTTGAGAGGCCTCGGTGCAAGTGCTTCATGCTTGCTTTAGCAGGCTCCAGGGAGATCCAGGGCACACAGAATTACCTGGAACTGGAGCCAGCTGGTGGCTGAAATGCACGAGGGAGTCAATGGCAGGTGTAAAATCCTACTAACTGTGTAATTATTTATTTAGTAAAGACAGATAGATTGGAAAAAAAAGGAAGAAGTAGCTGCTGATGGAAGACCATGGCAACAGGTCAAATTTATATGGTACTTTTCCCTAGTGTTCCCCAGACTTGGATAAATATTTGATAACCTTCTGTGGATTTTATGTAGACAAAACAAGAGGGAAGGGCATACAACTGTGATGTGGAACTCATGGCATGAGGAGTTGGGGATGGCTACAGGAGTGGGAGTAGAAGGATGTGAAGGTGATTAAGGCAATGTGATTTGAATACCAGGGTCTTGGTCACCAGCAGCAAGTCAGAGGACATTATGTGCTGCCTGAGGGGATCCCTCAGATGTTTGATCGAGGGCCATTGTGCATTAGAAAAGAGACACTGTAGCTGTGTTGCACACACATGCAGCCGTGCTGTGCGGGTGAGAAAGTTCCAACATCAGACAGCACACCAAGCACATAAGCTCGTTTAGGCTTAAAAGACATCATTTGGTGCTTAGGTCACTGCTAAGGAAATGTGGGCCTGACTTGAACAGCAATAGCCAACTGGAAGTCAGAGTGGAGCAGAAATGAAACTGCACTTGCCCATTTTTTATTTATTGAAGAAAATATTTTTATTATTCAAGCAGAATAATGTGAAAATGATTTGGAGGGAGGTGGAGTTGGGAATAAGGACTTCCAGACCTCTACTCTTGTAGTGTTGGTAGGAACTAATAATTTGACAGTACTCATTATAAAACCACAGACCTGCTTTTGGCAACTATATCTTTGAAAAATTTTTAATATAGACTTTGTGTTGGCCTTTTAGAAATCCCTTGCATTTGGAATCTCTGCGAGAAAGTGTACTGGGTGTGCATGACAAGGTTTTGGTAGCAGGGGCTGCAGGGCTGGCTTCTGTGAGAAGCTGCCAGAAGCTTCCCCTGTATCCAGTAGATCTAATGACAGCCAGCTCCAAGACAGATCCACTGCTGGCCAAGGCTAAGTCCATCAGCGATGGTGGTTGCACCTCTGGGATGATGTATTTAAGAAGGGGAAAAAGTTGTTGTGCAACAGGAATTGCAGCTGGAGAGAGGAGTGAGAATTTGTGAGAGAAAAAGCTCTGCAGACCCCAAGGTCAGTGAAAAAGGAGAGGGAAGAGGTGCTTCAGGTGCCAGAGCAGGGATTCCCCTTGAGCCTGTGGTGCAGACCATGGTGACGCAGCTGTCCCCCCTGCAGCCCTTGGAGGTCCAAGAGGGTGCAGAGATCCACCTGCAGCCCATGCCAGAGCAGGTGGATACCCAAACAAAGTTGTGACCCTGTGGTAAGCCCATGTTGGAGCAGACTCCTGGCAGGACCTGTAGACCTGTGGAGAGAGGAGTCCACTCCTGCTGGAGCAGCCTGTTCCTGAAGGACCACACCTCATGGAAGGGACCCATGCTAGAGCAGTTTGGGAAGAACTGCAGCCTTTGTGAAAGACCCATACTGGAGAAGTTGTCAGAGGACTGTCTCCTGTGGGAAGAACTCCACACTGGAGCAGCAGAAGAATGGGAGGAGCCCTCCCCCTGAGGGGGAAGGAGCAGCAGAAACGTGATGAACTGACCACAGGCTCCATTGTCCATTCCCCATTCCCCTCTGCTGCTGAGGGGAAAGAGGTAGAAAATTTGGGAGAGAATTTGAGCCCAGGAAGAAAGAAGGGTGCAGAGGAGGGTAGGGGGGAGATGGTTTAAGATTTGGGTTTATTTCTCACTATACTACTCAGATTTGATTGGTAATTAATTAAACTGATTTTCCCAATCAAGTCTGCTTTACCCGTAACTGGTGAGTGATCTCTCCCTGTCCTTATCTCGACCCATGAGCCTTTCTATATATCCTGTCTTATCTGTCCTGCTGAGGAGGGGAGTGATAGAATGGTGGGTACCTGACATCCAGATAGGGTCAAAGAAACTTTGGACCATGAATAAAAAGCATGATGTGCAGAAAAAAAATTCTACCTGATATTTTTTGGTATTTATTTGTAATGGCATAATGACCACCTGCTTCCCTGAACCCATAAAAATATTTTCTGTGGACCTGTTTTTATTGCAATGAATGTCAATATGTTTCTTTCCTGTTATCGTGGCTTTGGGCTCTAGTGTCTGTCACTACTGCAAACTGATTTGTTCCTAATAATAGAAAATAGGTCATAAATGAATGTCCTATTTTTTTTTTTGAATTGGGGTCCAAAAATTGGAGCAGATTTAAATATACTCATGAGGTTTATATACTGCAGGGAAAGACGGTGATGATTTTTTTTGGACCAAAGCTGCCTTAAAGGGCTTGTGCTTGTGAGCATGTGAAATTTTTCATTGCTACTAATAAAAGGCTAAAACTTATGTTTCCCCTTGTTTAAAGTAAGGAAATAAAGTGGGGGAAGTTTAAGTTAGATATTAGGATAAGGTTCTTCTCCTAGAGGGTGGTTGGGCACTGGAACAGGCTCCCCAGAAAGTGGTCACAGCACCAAGACTGACAGAGTTCTAGAAGCATTTGGACAACACTCTCAGGCACATAGTGATTCTTGGGATGGTCCTGTGCAGGGCCAGGAGTTGGACTTCGATGGTCCTTGTAGGTCCTTTCCAACTCAGGATATTCCATGATTCTGATTCAAAAAGTGTTCCAACTCTTAGGCTGGTTGTACGGCTGTAGTCACCAGGCTGTCAGCAAGGTTTTACTTATTTCATCAGGACCTAAGGGTCACACAACAAAGTAGCAGCTTCTGAAGTCCAGTCAGATTGAAGTTCTTTACATGAAGAAACACTAAATTCTTCAAGACTTTTCTGTTTCTCACTACTGCGTCTGGATTGATGTGAAATAGCAGCCTACTGCTCACCAAGTGTTTTGTTGAACATTATCACATTTTTTAAATAAAGTGGAATTACAAAATCAATAATGGTAATTGTTGAGTGGTGAGAGACTATTTACAAGAGCATTTAGTGACAAGACAAGCGGGAATGGCTTCATACTGAAAGAGGGTAGGTTTAGATCAGATATTAGGAAAAAAATCTTTACTGTGAGAGCAGTGAGGGACTGGAACATGTTGCCCAGAGAAGTTGTGGATGCTCCATGCTAGAAGTGTTTAAGGCCAGTCTAGATGGAGCTCTGAGCAACCTGGTCTAGTGGAAGGTAGTCCCTGCTCACAGGGAAGGTTGGAACTAGGTGAACTTTAAGGTCCCTTCCAACCCAGGCCATTCTGTGATTCTATGGTAAGTGGCCACCTCAGAGTTTCAGTCTCTCCTTCTCCTGTGCAGAGGCAAGGAAAGTAACAGAAGCAGCAGCTGAAGCCAAATCGAGGTGTTCATATGTGGAGAAGTATCACTGTTCAGTAAAACAAATGTTTATTTTAAAATCACAGAGCAGGGACAACATTTCTGTTCCTCTCAGTGCCTGCAGGCACAGAATATGGTGGAGATGTCTGTGAAGGAGGCTGCTGGGGTGCAGCTCTGTGTTGAAGTTCAGCACAAGGACCTTGCTGGTTTGGTACAGTCACTTTGAAAAGGACTCCTACATGAATGGTGTCCTTTTCATAAGTCCATTTTCCTGCCCATATTTCACAGGTAAGTTTTTTAAGCCATTTATGTTACTCTGAAGCTGTTTTCTTGCTCTTTGGTTTCCTTCCAAGTATGATTCTCTGAAAGCTCTTCACTAGCTCACATTTGTAGGCTGTGAAATGCATGGTAGGTAGTGGGGAAAACAGGAAGTCTCAATGTAATTCCCAGAGGTTATATGTGGGATTGAAACCAAAAACTGTGTTGTGTTTGTTTTGGCCAACATAGCTGGAACCGAGTGCTGTGGAGTTATTAATGTGCAGCAAAACATTCCAGTGGGTATGCACACATGAACCTGCTGACTTCTTGTTACCGTATTTAAAGAGATGCTGTAGAAAATAAAACCTAATTTATCCAGTGAACTTTAACAGCACTGCATCTGTTCAGATGACGCAGTTTCTAAGAATATGCTTTTTTTAGAGCTCATGTTATTTTTCTGATCACTCCTTTGGCCAGGACACAGAATCCTTCACGCAAATACAGCCTGTTTCCTATATTCCCTGCAACTTATTTATTTGAGAGGAAGAAAAGGAAGAGTAATGACTCTATGAATTTATCCTCTTCAGCATACTGAAGGTTTTTCTCCATGGAGTCCTTCCTGGAGTTACTTCCTGCAGTGTGGCACAGACTGCTCTCCACCATGGTGGAATTTTGTATATGTCCTTTCATCCATTTGGGGCCTCTCTTCGCAAATGCTTTTGTCTGCCTCACCTCCTCTCGACTTATACACCAATAAGTGTGTAAGTCTTGACTTATACACCAATAAGTGTATAAGTCTTGACTTATACACCAATAAGCTTTGGTTTTACACTAGAAAACAGGAGTCAGTATCATGTATATATTTAGTTCTCAGCTCTGTGGCCAGCTTGAGGAAAATAAGACTGGGGGAAAAAAAGCACATTAGCCAACATCAAAAGCAAAACTCATTCTGATCTGTAATGAAATCATCTCTAGAAGTTCCCTTCATCCCCAGAATTAGAGTCTGCACTGTGTTCTGAAATGTGAGGAGACCGATGTTATCCTAAAATTATTCTGATGCTGCTGTGATTAAGGGTATGCCTAGAACAGCACAGTGCATTTCAGCAGTTTGTTCCCTTGGGAAAGCAACAATGTTTTGTGTCTGTGTAATGGAATTTCTGCTGATAAAACCCTGTACTGGATTTTCTAACAATTCTTTCAGCCGTGATCACATGAAACTGTACCCGTCATGTATAATAACTTGCACTCATTTCGCTACCCTCTCAAGCATTTAGAGCTGGAGGACCACACTAGAACTTGACGGCCCAGTTAGGAATGAAAGCAGTGCATTATGGAAGGATGGATTTTCATCCTTCCTGTTCAAGAAATGACTGGACGTGGCACCTAGTGTTATGGTTTCATTGACATGGGGGTGATTTGTCAAAGTTTGGACTTGATAATCTTGGAGGTCTTTTTCAACCTTAATGATTCTGTGATTCGTGTTTCTTTCCCTTAACTCTATACTAATGCCCTGAGAAGGTGTGGGAGATAATTGGTTTTTGCTATGAGTTGGCTAGAAATTGGAAGAGGGGGTGTTCTTTCGTCTTCACTGTACACTGAACAGATATAAATAGTAATTTGTATAGGCACTTTAAACTAAAAAAAGATATGCCTTACCACAGCTTACCTTAAGGTTTTTAACCTGCTAATTGAAATTTATCTTCCACTTAACTGCCTTTCAAAGTCATTAGCATTGTTCAGCTGGGGAAATAGCTAAGTTGTAACTGACGCTGGTGGACATAAGAGACAAACATAAAAAACGATGAAGCTCTCTTCAGTAACTGAATATCCCAGGCATGCAGCAAAGTTTAAATATGTGCTGGGCTATCCAATGCTGACAGATGAAAATGTCTAATATTACTCTGGTTCCTGGTGTAAAGGGCAACAGGACTTATTATGTTCTGTGTAAATAAGCAGGACTGTGAAAAAATACATTATTATTGTGGTTAATGTAGGCATACCAAAGGCATCTTAAAACTAACAGCTTAACAACTTACTGCAAGTATCTAGCTTAAAACCAGACCTATCATGGCCATGCAGCTCAAACTTGGAGTACAAACACAGTGCTAGTTTCCCCAGATAACTTAAATGACCCACTAACCCTTCAAACGACCTTACAGATTGGGGCAGAAAGGGATTCCTGTCCATACACATAATGTCTGTGGGTTCTCTTCCTGCTCCCTCCAAAAGTGGGAGCTCCATACCAGATTATCTAAGTCTTCCCTTCTAAACATTGCTTTGTATTTTTAAGGAGGAAAGCCCCCATGATGTAGCTTGCCAAAGTCAGTGAACACCACAGCCACTTGTAGACTGGCAGGACACAAGGCTGGTATGCCCTATCCTTTATTCCTATCATGACCTTCTTCTGGGCTTCAGAGAGCTTGTCCTGCCTCACTCGCTCATTTGCTCATGACAGTGAGACACAACTTCCTTGTTTGGATGCTCAGAGAATCCAGTCTGAAGTTGGGCCTGCGCTGCAGCATTCCTGAGTGTCTCCAGCGCCACTCTCTCTGCTCTTCCAGTTCAATGAGTCTAGTGTTGGAGCATGCGTGATTTCTAAAAGTCATAAAATACTTGTTTGTGGATGTGCAGATAGGACATTCCTAGCTTGTGATAAGGATACGAACTTTTCAACTTTCTATTAGGAAATCTCCTACTGCAGAAGCTGTAGTTTGAGTACTTCAGTTTGCTTACAAAAATATGAGAGTGGGGGCTGATGGTATAGAAGTTACTATTTTTGCTCCAAGACAGGAATCCAAGCTTTTCTTGTACTCTGATTCCATCTAGTTGACTTTGCTGCTGTCTTCCATCTTATTGCAGGCTTGTCTCAATAATCTCAATTCTTGTCCTGGTTAGATATTTCCTCGTAGTTCTGTCACCTGTGACAACTCAGGGCATAGCCACAGGGGAAACCTCAGTGGAGACAGAATGCAGATATCTGCTGCTGTGTTACATACAGGCTCATCTAGCCATGCTCCAAGACCATCGGTCAGTGCTTCTGCCTCAGCTCCCACCAGTGGGTCTGAACAGCAGCATTAATTTGCATCACTGGCATATGGCTTCTTGTGATAGCTTGAGTCCCCTCATCTCCTGCCTTTCTCTTTTGTTCATATTCTCCCTTTTACTTGTTTCAGGTAAACCAGCACAGGAATGGTCTACGCAAAAGAATTTTCAGACTGTGAGCTCCCCAAATGTGACAGTTGTTAGTGATATCTCCTCTTAAAAATCCATTCTTAAATCTGCACACCGTAAGAAATTCAACCCAAATGCTGGAAAGTTTTGCTTCAACATGTAAGTTTCAGGGAGACCCATCTGTGAGTTCTCTAACAAAAATATACAAGTTTTTAAAACACTTAGCTCAGTTTTATGCATTTTACCTGTGCATATATAACAGTGCATTACATCTTGCACTATTATAGCATCTTTTCTCCTTTCCAACACTTTTTTCCTATGCTTAGGTGAGAGCTGACAGCAAACTGTGCTTGGCTGATGAGTTGTGGAAGAGAATGAAAGAGCAGAATGGGAGTAATTTTTGTGGGTTCAGATTACCTAGATCACATGCCTTGAATAATCTGGGCTCATAGAAGCTTGCAATGTATTCCTTCTTGCTCTGTCCCACTAAATTGAACAAGAGAAAAAAGATGCAGCTTCATAATGTAATTACCAGTACATGGTTGAGTCATTAAAGGATTAAAGTTGCAATACACTTTGCATCATTTCCATCTTTTTATCTGAGGAGCGAAGTCTAATTATACAACCTCATTTATAAAACCTGCTCATCCCTACACGGGAAAAAGAATAACCACTTTTCATTTCTGCAGGTTGTAATAAGTAGTGCTCATAAAGCAGTTTTAAAACTGTACACCAAACTCAGCTCCCAATATGTATGCATTACTTCTTCCAAAGTACCAAAGCATGAAGTTACCTACAAGTAAATACTGTCCCTATAGGGCTGAATTTGACCAGAGACTTCTGCATCTCTCAGGTCATGAGTTGAGGCTATGCAGAACCTTTGGAGACTGCTCCAGTGAAGTGTGAGCAGCAGCAACCAACTCTGTGCTCCAGTTTTACACAGCGACATAAAGTAGGAGGGGAAGCAGAGATGACAAATCACACTTGCTGTCACTTCACTGAAAAGATTAGTATTAATGGATTAGGAATCCAATTAGCCACTCCTCTTCTTTTAGCAAAAGCTGGCATGTCAAAGGTTGCTGTCTCTCGAGAGAATAGTGAGGTGCAGATGGCTGAAAATCCTGACATGCTTTGATGCAAAATAAAATTTTGGCCCCATCATTTTATTTCCAACTTTGGACCTCCTGAGGAAAGCAACCCTGTCACTGGCTGGCTGGGCTCATCCACACAGCCACTTCCATCTGTAGCCATCTTTCGATGCTAATCGAACAGATTTCTTACCCAGATTGCTATCTGTTTGCCAGGCAGTGTTACAGGGCTGTCAACAAATAGGCTGCAAATCAGTTTTGTATTTGTTTAAATGAAGTTTCTTCTCTTGTCTTTCACTTATCTTCAGTGAAGCTCAAGGTCAGCAGTTACAGGCTTTTTAATAAGAAAAAAAAGTGTTTCTCTTCCACTTCCTGTCTGCTTGCAGGAATTTATTGTTGTTTATTTTCAGATGAAATTTAATGCTGGACTTATTTCAATATTGTGTCCCTTACATAGCAGTATTTCTGGTTTTTTTTTCTGGGAATTCTCTTATACCCTTTAATGAGGCATTCAGAAGGCTTTGTATTTTGTTGTTATGTGTTAGACCAATATTGACCAGAAAGTTTAAAGAATTCCTAGATATTGAGCTGGACTCTGCGGGGCTTTGCTGTGACTGCAGAGAGATTTGTCAGAGTGGATTAGTGCTTTAGTCCATCATACACAATCCCTCTATTATTTTGGTACTCTAGAAGATGATGGGCATTTCTTCCTCATTGTAGATCAAGACCCATTCCTTAATATGCCCGATTCATTGCAGGTTTTTCTCCAGGTGTTAAGGGTGATCAGCAGTGATACTTGATTGGTGGTGGGAGTTGCTTTCTCCTTCCCTCTTTCTTCCCCTCTTACACATATTGTCCAGATACTACAGAAGTCTTTGCAGATATCTATCTGGGTCAGCTGTTGCCAAAGCACTTTGAATCATAGCTTGTGTGACATTACTGACATATTGAGTATAGGAAGAAATCTAAAGAAATCTAGATGAGTCCTCTTTAATCCCTCTACAGAGAATGGACTTCATGGAGGCAGTCTCCAGGAGTTCAGGGGACAATTGGTAGGCATATGACAATAGCACTTCATAGAAAAAAAACATCTCAAACTTGCCATGAAAGACCACCAAGTATGTCCTGTTACTTTAACACAGATCCAGGTATGAAACATGATCTCTAGCACTGTCCTTGATGATTGCCAGCTGATACCAGGCTCACCAAGGAGATCAGTTTTCAGATTCTCTGAATGATCTTTTTTGCATATGATTGATGAAGGGCACTGTCAGGTAACTGTTCTTGGGAACAGCTACAGTGCTTTATTCTCTTTCCATTTTCTCAGTCTCTGAAGAAGATAAAGCATGGAAAACTGAATTTTCGGAATGTCTCATTTGTGCTGAGCTTTGTTCATCTGTACTACAATGAAATCGTAAGAATTACTCAGATCTGACCAGTCTGTTTCCTATATGTGACATTATTACAGACGTTGACTTTTGTGGAAGCAGATGCAGGCTGCTGTTGGTCTCCCTCAAAATACAATAAATCTAATGCCATTAAATGAGAGCTATTATGTCAATTAAAATGGGATCAATTTTCGAAATCCCAGGCATCCATGTGCTCCAGAAAGGTCTATGACCATGGAAGTGCTATGGAGCAGAATGGACCCACACAAACTGTGCTGCCTAAAGCTTCCTAGGCCCCAATTATCAGTACCCAAAGACCTAACAATGTCTTTTTCCTGATGTTCATGACCAAAGACTTGTCAGATTGTAAAACAGGTAGAAAAATAAATCTCTGGTTGATAGCTGGTGTTAAATCATGACAGCAGTTCTTGGAAACATGTAAGCAGACCCTCTAAGGTAGTTAAGCAGACCCTCTAAGGTAGTTAAGAATTAAAAACAATAAACAAAATAATTTAGAATGAAAGTTAATATTTTACACAGTATGTTATTTTACTGTTTTGGTTGAATAAGTCGTGCTGTACATTTGAAAAATTTTATATTGAACAGACAATAAATATATCCTTCTTATAATCTCTAAAATAGATATAATTATATATTCTTGTAATTATAATTTAATAACTGTTAGCTTGTTACACTGCCTTTAGACAACCCAGACAAGAATTATATTTAAAACCTAATTTAATTTTCAGTGATTAAAAAATAATTAACACCAGTTCAGGCAATCTGCGCCATCACATTTCTTGCCATCACTTTAATTTTCTTGGAACTGAGAAAAATAACAGCTTTTTAAATTAAACAAAACAAATGTTGCTTTGGTCTTTCCAGACTGTTCACATTAAATCCTGCTATCTTCGTGTCTGTAAGTATTTGCAACAGTTTCACCAAAATCCCTCACTCAATATTTAAGTGGAAATGAAAGGCAGACCTTGAGCTGCAGGAGTAAGTATGAAGGAGGCTGTTTCAGAATCTTTGCCGGGTCTGGCACAGCAGGTAATCCTACCAGCTGTGCTGCTGCACCACTGCCATCCCATGCTCTGCAATGGGGTCATGAGCTGAAAATCTTTATTTTTGCCCTTTTTTACAAGCAGAGGATTTGGCTTCTGGTTTATATTTTTGATTCCATTCTTGTCTGGCTCCAGTGTTTCTTATTTTCAAATATATGTGTTATGGTGACCAATTTTCTTTGATGTATGCCTCTTTCCATCTTTTCTCTTTCTTCCTTTCTCTCTTCCTCTCTGTTTTACTGTTTAGGTTATGTGTGATTGCAACCATACTTCTGCTTCCAATGCTTCCAATGGTTAAGTCACTCCACTGCCCCACACATCAGTCCAATGTACTGCAATAGCTAAATTCCGATTTAAAGTATGCCTTTGATTCTAGCAAACTTAATGTGTTTCTCATCTGTAGGTGAGGGGAGTTCTGTGACTGTCCCAGCAGCCTCCCACCCTGAAATCCCTGGGACAGGAGCCAGAGTACTGCAGAGCCTTTTTACACCAGAGAGTAACAGCGTAGACCTTGAATGCAGAACTGGGCAATTGCCACCAGAGCCTCTGGGGAGAATTGTCTTTTTCAGTTTGTGCCATACAGATGTAACTATTTCCAGTAGCACAGAGTTGGTACATTTTAAACAGCTGATAGATTTTCTAAAAGAGTCAGCACTAATAATTGCTCTGCAAGCAAATGTCTTTGGAAATAAATCTTTCCATTCATGTGCTCTAGGAAACAGATAAGGAAAGGGACCAGAGGATCTGATTCCTGTCACAGTTGTTTTTATCACTGCCCTGCTAAATCATCTCTGGTAAGTTATTTCACAGTCCTTTTCTGATCAAATTTTCGTCCCTGTAGAACAAGAATTCCCAAATGGTGCCATTTTACTTATAATATGTTTAGTAGAATTGTTTACAGAGAAGGTTCTCAGACTCAGCTGATTCATTAGGCAGTAATGTAGCTTTTACAGCTGTTAGGTACAGGCTTTTTATCATCTGGCTATTAACCCAGATATGAAAGGAGTTCACCAATGTGTGATTCTCTTTAGAAATAACTTGCCTTTTGGTTTGGTGGTCTTCCTTGGCCATACCTAGAAATAATGGCCATACATAACATAGAAATTTGTATGTTTGGAAATGTCAAGTGAATATATTTGATGTGGTTTAACTCCAGCCAGCAACTGAGCCCCACTTAGTTGCTTGCTCACAAACCCCCTGTGGGGTGGGAGAGAGAAGCAGAAGAGTAAAAGTGTGAACACTGATGGGTTGAGATAAAGACAGTATAATAGAAAAAACCAAAGCTGCACACATGCAAGCAAAGCAAGACAGGAAATTCATTCACCACTTCCCGTGGGCAGGCATGTGTTCAGCCATCCCCTGGAAAGCAGGGCTCCATCATGCATTACAGTGAATTGGAAGATGATTGCCATCGCTCTGAATGTCCCCTGCCTTTTCCTCCTTCTTTCCCCAGGTTTGTATGGTGAGCATAATGCCATATAGTGTGGAATACCCCTTTGGTCAGCTGGGGTCAGCTGTCCCAGCTGTGTCCCCTCCCAACTGCTTGTCCACCCGCAGCCTACTTGCTGCTGAGGTGAAAGGCAGAAAGGCCTTGACTCTGTGTGGGCACTGCTCAGCAATAACAAAAACATCCTCATATTATCAACACTGTTTCCAGCACAAATCCAAAACACAGCCCCATACTAGCTATTATGAAGAAAACTAATTTTATCCCAGCCAAAATCATCACATTTTCACCCCCTATTCCATACCATGTACATCATACTCAGGTCCCACACTATCCAATACATCATCATTAACCACCACCCCCCTTCCCATTCTTTGGTATAATACACAGATATCATTCCCCTAGTCTATGGACCACCCCTCTAAAATGTCTATAAAATGTCCACAACTGTCCACTGAGTTAATTTAGCCCATGTCTTTGGGCCACATCAGTTATGGTGGTCACTTAGGACAGGAGAGGTGGTGTGTTGAGTGGAGTTACTACCAAAGCCAGCTCAGGTCAGGTCACTGCTGCACTTGCACTGCTTCTTGTAAGGCTTCTCCTCCACTGGGTCAAGTGGATTCTTCTACAGTAATTCCTACAACAACAATTTAAAGGTACATCCATTACAATCTCCATTCCTTGTCCCTTTGAACAAGGTTAAAAGGCTTAACATTGCAGTGAACCTGACTACTAAACCACAAAAGAAATGTACATTTAATACCAGCTATGCAGCAAGTAGTTAATTTTCCTGTCTTTCTTTGTAACTATAATTAGGCCTTGAGGACTTTATTGCCCTTGAACAGAATGCCTGTCTCTAGCAGTTGCACACAGAATCATAGAATCATTTAAGTTGGAAAGTACCTTTAAGATCACTGAGTCCAATGGTTAACCAAGTCTGACTGACTCCAACATGCACATTTCTTGCTGTTCCCACATCCTGCACTTTCTAGTTTCTTTTCATGGTCCACTGCTTAGCAATTGATTTTACTTCACACAGTGAATTCTCCATAAATAAAAGGTTTGAAATAACAGTAACACTTTAACATAAACAGTCAGTTATTGTAATTATCTGTTTCTTCACTCAATCAATAGCTTACAGTTGGTAAAAACATCCACTGACTCCAAGACAACAGAAAGTTCCTGCACTCCCAACATGAATCCTTTCCCAGCAGTTGCAAAAGACCCTACAGCCATGTGTTAGTGGTAGGAGTTATCAGTGGTTGTCACAGCACCCCCTGTTTCTTTCTTTCTGAATTACTTCTGCCTTGAAACATCAACTAGCAGGCCCAAAGTGAGTTGGCCTGGAGAGGTGTTCCTGTATTCATTTATATAGATACTAGGGAAATAATGATTTCAGAAGTTAGTCTCTTGGACAAAACTAACACAGTGGACAATACTGGAAAATTATATACTGAGGTGTTGGCAGAGAGAAGCTGCTTCAGGCTGCAGCAAGACCGATTTTTAAATTAAATGTTTTATCATTGTCATTTCAGGATCATGCATAGCAATTTATGCCATCATTTTGTGTTGATTATTATTAGTAAAACCTTTTGTCACTTTAATAACTTTTACTTAATTTGAAGCATACTTTAATGAGTTTGAAATGCAAAGTGTGTCTTTAAAAATCAGAAATTACTGTCACTAAGAGTTAGTGGATGAGGGAGGCAGGCTATTAATGGCAAAATTCCAATGATCTGTGCTTTAAATCCTTGATGTGATCACTTGTTAGTACTCAAAATACCTTACTCCATTTTGAACCAATATAGTCCAATGGTAAGTCGAATCTCAGGAAACAGTGATAAAGAGAATGTGACTGAGAAACCAAGATGAAAGATAACAAGAGAAACATCAGAATAGTTTATAAGTGCATGACCTAAGGGAGGAAATTTTATCTGATACTGTTAACTGACAAGAAGCCCTAACTCTGCAAAAACTACGTAACCCTTCAATAAAAAAGAGAAATATAGAACATGCCTGGATTTAGATATACAAAACACATTTTTTAATGTTTGAAATAAGTTATAGTGTTTAGATTTTCTAAGCCTGTAAACATTTTCGGTATGTCTCTTAGAGACCTAAGCTCTGAGAAAAGAAATGGGTTGAGAGAAAGAATGGGTTTAATGAGAGGCTAAACTTCTCATATTAAATTCACATTTCACTTGAAATTCTGCATTTTCCTAAAAAGAAGCTTTTTATATATGATAATATATAATGGGATGTCCTACACTGTAAAAAAAATTCCAGCACCTAGTTATATGCTATATTCAAAAGAAACGTGGGGAATGCCATGTCTTGCACTGGTTTCTGTAAATTGCAAGCCAATAGGACCAAATTAAGGATTTTCTCATCATAGACAATGTGGAGTAGGATTGATGGTTCTTTCTCTCTCGTGTGGTCTCCACTGGTCTCAAGGGATTCAGAAAATCAGAAACTTAACATTGTCAGTGAAAACAGGGAGATTAAGAGAAAGTCTGTGAAGAGCAAGCCACAGAAGTGTGGCCCTTCCTGAACATTTTCTGTGTAAAGACATACTTTAAATCAATGGATTTTGAACTAGTGCTTAGGCTGCATAAGGTCAAAATAAACAGGTATGGAACTGGCAAAGTGAAGTAAAAGAAATGTATTGTACGGTTAAGTAATTGCCCTGAGTGCTAAGAGGAGTTATAGCCATGTGAGACCACAGCTGGAAATGCTGGAAATACAGCAATCTGACAGAGATTCCATACGTTGTATTCTTGCCGAGGTCAATAAAACAAATGGGATTCCTTTTCTTTGTATTGTATGTATTTTTGCAGCACAATATCAGTGTGGCCACATTTCTAAAAGTCATCTTAGTTTGCTAATCACTCCTTTCCAATGGTCTGAGTCATTCTAGTGGGTTGGGGATAGCCTTTCTGCTTTTCTTTTTTTTGTAAGATGCAATATAGGGATTCCTGCTGAATGAGCGATTATTTCCAGCTGTGTTAATAAATTTTCTGAAAAGATGACAAGGAATTGTTAGGACATTGTTTTTTAACTGGCCAAAAATCAATTCTGAATTTGAAAAGGAGGTGTCTTGTATTGATTTCAGATATACAGTTTGCAAATAACTTGCAAATATACTGTGGGAAACATGTCTTTACGAGGAGTGGAGGAGGAGCAGCCCTGAAACATTTCTGTTACTCAGATCTTCTTTTCCTTAAAAAGGGCATTTCAAATGAAAATGTTTCCCCTTCTAAAAAAGAGGAGGACTTACTTGATGCCATGCTTGGTTTTAAACTTACCCTTGTCTCTTCCCCCACGGTGAAGCCACATGGTTTGAATTAAAGAAGCAATAACTGTATTTTAAAAATGTTGCTCAGGATTTTATCCATTAATGAGAATAGCTAATGTAAAGAATGAGCTTTGCATAACAAAAAGGCTCAACTCCAAACCAGTTCCTTATTCTTTCAAAAAATAAACTTGCATAAACATCTTTTTACTGTAGATGGTATTATCGGCTCTAGAGAACCAAGATTTCAATATGGATTTCTGTGGTTTGTTTTTATTTCAGGCAGTGTTTATCAAAACAGACTGTTTAGACTAATTATTTAGTCCTCAGGTATTTGTCTCTCCATCCAGTGAACCTGCACAGTCCCCATTTTCAGATGTAAATTATAGATCTGAACTACAGATCTGGTTTAGCTGATCTGTTCATTCTGGAACTGTTAGAATTTGTTGCAAAGAAAAAACGGCTGTATTTTCAGCAATCTTTGTTTGAGTGAGGACAGCAAGGTGTCTTACCAAGTGAAAATAGTAGTAGAAATGCAGTGGAGACATTTGCAGGCAGGTGATGTCTTAACATTACCCAAATGCACTCAGTGGTAGCAAGATAAATGTTTATCTCTACAATATTTATCTAAACAATTGTCTGGATCACAAGAGAAAATGGCAGTGAGTAAACCTCGTTAATCTCATGAGAAGACAGAACTTCTAGCAAGGAAATATACTTCGGTGTTTCATTTAGCCTCAAGTGTATTGCATCAGAAAAACAAAGACTTGGGTATCAGAGTTAAAAATTTATATCTTCAAAACCCCTGCAGTACTTCTGCACAACACAAAGAGGAGTTTCTGTGTGCCAACTTTCCAGCAGTGAAGTTCCCTAAGGAGTTAAGTGCATGTTTTGTGTACAGTCTGTTGCTACCTAGTGCACGTAGCTAAGCTACATTGAGATCTCTATTTTGAGCAAATATCCACTGAACTCAGTGGTAAGACTAGGTACATTTGGTATTCAATTAATCTGGTTCAATGTGCAAGATAATTTCACCTTTAAACAATAGTTCAAAAACTTGTGTAAGTTCAAGTTCATCTTCTGTTCATGAGTTTTTTCACTCACCTCTATTATGAATGCTTAAATTAGCTACATAATGCTATAGGATGAGGCAGTTTTAATCTTTTCTATTGTAAAATGGGACAGCTTTATGAAATAATTAGAGAAAGACAGTAACTTCATAACTAGACCACTTGTCTAGATTGGGAGAGGAACAGAAGGCTTGGGATCTTCTGTCTACTCTTGTGAATAATTAACATTAAATATGCTACCAATAAATGGGTTTCCCCAAACCTAGGTGAATACTTAAACATCAAGATCAAGGAGAGACTCAGTGTAAATGTGTAAATATTCAGTGCAAAGAGCAACACTTTCAATATGAGGAGGTAAAAATGGAATATGGACCTTCCATATACTGATCTGAGGAGTGGATTATTAAGAATTTGAGGTCTTCTGATGGTAGTGTCTGCAACAATGTGTGTGAAAAAGCACTGGCATGGGTGCCCAGTTGCCAGACAGAGTTCATGTCTGTGAGTATAGGGGACATGTGCTTGCCTTCAGGGAAGAGCCAGGTGTGTTACACCCAGCACTTCAGGGGGATCTTACTGGCAGCTGGTCAGACACCCAACCACCAGAACCAGTGACTGAGCCCCTCACAGAGCTTGGACTGAAAGCATTCCTTGTTAGTAATAGTTCAGGTGCCTCTTTCCTTTAGCTGTTCTGGTTTCATGCAAATATTGGGGCTCTGAAGTTAAATAGAAAGCCAACCGTTTAAGAGCCAAGTGTTGCAATGTAAACACTATTTTGGGCAGCTGGTCCCTAGCATGTCACATCTGGGGTCTCTACCCCTATCACACTGCAATTCAGTTACATCCATGCAGTACAGCTCAAAATAATTGGCAATCCTTAGCCAGAGCGATGGGCTAAGAGAAAGAGAACAGGACAGCTGGATGAACTTTCACAGAGGAGTTAGCAGTGTTAAACTGAAGGAAGACAAATGATGGCTATACCTGAAAAAGGGGGGGGAGCAAGGAAAGAAGGGAGAGAGCAATGATAAAGGATTGTACATATAGTCTGTACTGAAGGGAAGAATATGGGGAGAAAGAGCAACAATCAAGACATAAAAAGGCCTTTAATCTTTAAATTTATGTAATTACTTACTAGAAATCTTCTTAGTAAAGGAGGTCACGGGGTCAAACTTTTTAGCAGGGTCTGCTGCAAGGGTAATAATGGTTTTAAACTGAAAGAGGGTAGATTTAGATTAGACATAAGGAAGAAATTTTTTGTGGTGAAACAGTGACACAGGTTGCTCAGAGAGGTCGTGGATGCACCACACCTAGAAATATTCAAGGTCAGGTTGGACAGAGCTCTGACCTGAGATGTAGAAGATGTCCCTGCTCACTTCAGGGGGTTTTGACTGCATGACCTTTAAAGGTGCATTCCAACAGAAACTATTCTATGATCCTGTGCTTCTAGGAATAAGAGAGAAGTGAAGAAGCTAGAAAGTGAAGAATCACTTGAAAAGGAAATAGAGGGTTAAGGCAATAAGAAGGACTCAGGGAAGAAATAGAGGATGAAACTCAAGGACAAAAGGACCTTTAGTTCTGGATCAATTGCAGAGATGTCTGACTTGTCAGGTGCTAGCCTTTTCCCTTCAGTCAGCTAGTAACATCCAGCACTCCTGTCAAGTCATCTGCTGCAGTTATCTGCTGATAACATGGTAGTGGAGGTAATGTGGGGGAGGGGAAGATGCTATTTTTTGCCTCCATTTGCAGGTTCTTCAAAAAGTGGAAAAATTACCTAAGGTATGAGATAACCCTCATGGCAGGTGCACTTGGTGTAGGCAGGGAATCTATGGAAGTTTAAACTATGTTTTTCCAGACACTGCTGCTCAGACTATCTGCAGATGCAATGAGGAAAGACTTTCTAATGTTTAATGGGCAAAATGCAAAGAAACCAGATGCATTTCACTGAAGCTAGGTAAAACTTTTCCTTCAGGGACCTCTATGCCCTTTTGCTTGTGTTATGCAAGAGAGCATTGCTAACTTGCTTTAGTTGCTGGCACAGATGTTTCCTTTTACATGTGCATCTCCAGTGAATTTTAGTCTGACATGTAGCTGTGTAAGCAGGACCTCCTGGAGTTTATGTCACGGAGCTGACTCAGCTTACAAAGCTAGGAGTTCCTAGAGGCATTCTGCAAAATTCTTGACTTATGCCCAGAAACACAGGTTCTGTAGGTTAGATCTGCCCTTCAGCAATCCTGTACAACTGCTCTTTTCTGTAATTCTCCTGTCTTTTCCAACCACACCACCTCTGCAAGATTTTTCAGGTGTTCTTGCAATTACAATTTAGTTATCAATATTTCATCCACTTGCATGAATATTTTGTTGCTCTGCTGCTAATCTCTACCTTATCTAACCATCCAGTGGGTGCTAAACTGATGTTGACAAAAATGTAGAGTTGAAAGTATAAACCCTCGTGAGGCAAGCCAGTTATTAAAGACATGCAAAACTGTTTGCAGTATCTGGTGTCATCAGAGCTTTTCCCTGAGTTCCCAGTCTTACATACATTTTTTTGTGAGCTGGATATTAGTGGCAGCTTTCTGCATCTGTCAGATGCTAATTCAGAAACAAAACAGAGATTGTAGTTCCAGTCTTAAAGGCTGCAGGACACTGGCATGGTTTCAGTGAGCTGCTTGCCCTACTATGAAACCCAGGCAGGAGCAGGGTCCTCATTCACTATGGACACCGTTCTGCCTCAGTAGAGAATGCAAGGGTGTGTGGAGTTGTATTTGGACCTACTCCCATGAGCGTGCACATGGCTTCTCTACCACACTGCAGCAAAATACAGGGCAAGAGGGTCTGAGTTCATCCCCATGTAATGAAGAGGAATTAAAGGTCAGTATTGCCTTTAATAAAGACATCTGCATCTGTCCAGATAAAATCGGTGTTAAACAGTAGCAGGCCTAGGATGCTTTTCATGTGTAGGTCTCAGAGAACTTCACAGCGGTAAATGCTCTTGCTTACTTATATTGCTATTCTGAGCATAGAACTATCATGAGTAATAAAGTCTTTTCAGACATATGTCACGTAGATCTTTGTTAAAGTCACTTCTCCCCACATGGCATCAGTTTAAGATTTATATGCAAAGTACAAGAAGAAGGGGAGGTGGCTGTCTGTTGTTGCTTACCAATCCAGTGCTGACTGCCTCTGCACTTTGCAGTGGGTGGTTTGAGCTGCAGTCGTGCAGCTTACCCGTAATCACCACAATTTCCTGTTGCACTCATTTGAAAAGACAATGTTCCTGAGGAAGTTATGAAGACGACAAGTAAGTTGCTGCCCTAATTTCTGCGTGTTTGGTTAAGAGTGCTTTCTTAATTGTGCCAGTCAGAGCTTATTTACAGTGCTTCTCCAAAAGTGCTGTCTTTTGGAGGGATGAGAAGGCTTGTGCTTCCAGAGAACATGCAAGCAAATTTGTGTTTTCTGCAGTCCCCTCAGCATATTGCTCAGAAACAGCTGCATAAGATTCAGGGCAGCTCTTTCTTTTATTGGTGCTGAAACTGTGAGGAAAGTACCTTAAATACTGAGTTGCAAGATGCTGCTGCAGCTGAGATGTCAGAAAAGAAAATGTAACTTTTAGTAACTATACTGTATGACTGTGTTTCTTAAAGGCAGTAACTGAAAAAGCAATTTCACATGTTCAAACCAGCACTATTTTTTTGGAGGACTGAATTATTTATGCCTTCAAATGGACTCTTGCCGATGGCTAAGTGTGTGCTAGAGAGCTCCCTTGCAGTTCACAAAACAGGTTTCTCAATAGGAAGGATATCAGTACCTTTTTGCTAACAGCCATGGCTTCCTGCCTTTGTTAGGGGAAATGAGGTGGAGGGAAGCAGCAAGTTTGCTGTCTGTCTGATGAACAGATAACCTGCTCAGGGCTCACAGTGTGGCTGCACAACTTGCAGCACAGATCACGGGACTGGTTTGACTTTGTCTGCACTGACACAACAGCAATTGCCTTGCTAGTTACAGCTCCCATGTGTACAGAGGGCTGAATACAGTTCTCAAATAAGGGGATTAAACAGAGAGAATATTAGGTGCTATACTTTTTTTTCTGGGCACACAGGAAATGTTGTGGGAAAAGCTGGGTTGCTAGGCAGTTGTTTTGCTGGTAATTCGGGAACTAAGCCAACGCAGAGCAAGCCATAGAGGGGCTGTTCTTTTCAGGCCGCAGAAGAGCTGAGAGCCTCAGCGTGTTCTTTGCACTCTGAGTTTTACTCTGTGTCTGAACACTCTTCTCTCTACTCACAAAGTTTTAATTTCTTTAACATGTTGCTGATCAGCTTTTAAGTTCCAGCTTCCTCATGCAAAACTTCCATTGTTACTTCTAGAAAAAATGAGATTTAGAAAAGGAAAGCAAGCCATTAACTTGAAAAGTAGCAAATGCAAAAAAAAATGAGAGTAAAAACTATTATGATTTAGTGTGTGAAATGAATAATAGAGAAAATTATTTAGCTGTATGCTCATCAGTGACACTTCTTTACATCATCACTTTAAAGATTCATTCTGCTTAAGGTTAAGCAAAGTAGAATACTCCCCTATATACTTACGCTAACTTAAATCATCATTAACTGGATATGAAGTGACATGTGAAAGCCCAAGACAATCCCTGTACTTTATGTGAAGAACTGAAAAATCCAGAGACTTACAATGGTAGCCTTAGTAAAAGGGACTAATATCCATTTCTGAGATGAAGGAGAGAAAAATGTACAGCCCTTGGGCATCACACTGCATTTCAGTGAACTGTGAGAGGCAATCTTAGGTGCTTCAGCTGCAGAATTAGGAATACAATGCCAGACAGTGGGAAGCCAGAAAGCTGCTCTCCAGGAGAGTCACAGACACTATACCAACACTCTGAGTCTGATGTAAAGAAGAGAGAGGGTATTCTTCAATTACACTACTCATCTTGTCTCCACTGTCTCCTCTGAGTCTCCAAAAGGCTTTGTGTCAGAGAAACTACCATTAGATTTGGCGCTCATGGGCATCACCACTGACAGCACCAGCAGGGTCTCATGGTCAGATAAGTGTGGAAAACAGGATCTTGCATTCTGAGTCACCCTCCTGCTGTCTCATGGCAAATTTTATTTTAAAGGATTATTGTAGCTTAGTGCTGGTGGTGCCAGCCCAAGTCTCTGTCAGTGCCAAGCCTGGCAGCGGTGTGAATGGTTTGCCATGAATGTTCAGGAGGAGGATGAGTTTCATGCAAAGGGGAGCTCTCATTCCTGCTGCCTATGATGTACAAGCTCTGGTGGCCTGAGAAACCTGAATCTGCGTGTCATCTTTCACCATTACTCTGTGTACCTTCCTTCATTTGCTTTGATGTACTTCAGTCAATATTTATTGAGCAGTGGCTAAGAACATTATGACATCTTTTCATCTCATGTTTGTTAGTTTCAATATTTGCTGGCATAGTAGCTGAATATGAAAGCTTATTTTCTTCACACAAGAATTCAATTTCTTTCTTACTGAACTTCATAAATGAGTCAATGTCCAGAATTGTATTACAGAAGCCCTACTAAATAATAAATAATGCATTTGGTTTACCACATGATTCTGTGCTTGTGTCTCTGCCCAGTGCTCCTCTAATTCACAAAATGGGGTTTGTATCATAGGTTATGTAAGATAAGTTTAGATTCTTCATGCCTACTCTGAACTAGATGCTTCTGCAAAGAGCAATATTATACAGAGCAAAAATATTTATTTATTTGTTTATAACATCTCTCTGAAGTTTTAGTTTTGTGAGACTTTTTTAATTTCACAGAAACACAGAATCAAAGAATATGCCATGTTGGAAGGGACTTACAAGGATCATTGAGTCCAACCCTTATCTCTGCACAGGACCATCCCCAAGAGTCACACTGTGTCTCTGAGAGTATCATTCAAACACTTCTTAAACACTGCCAGCCTTGGTGTTATGACCACTTTGCTGTGGAGCCAGTTGCAGTACCTGACCACTCTCTGGGTGAAGAACCTTTTTTTGGTTTGAGTTAGTGAAGTTTGGAGTCCTTAAGTGCCCTGACTCTGCCATATACAGATTCTGTTTTTAAAGAACTTGTGAAGGTGCTAGAGGAGCTCAGAGGTTAGTTGGCCTGTGTCTGTTGTGTACCTACATGAACCATTCATACTATCTTTATGATTCAGGAGATCAAATGATTCTGTTGCAAAGGCAGGAGTCTAGAGAGCAGTTTGAGAGAAATGTTTGTGCACTTTGGACTATCCATGTGCTAGGAGCTTCCAGGAGTAAGTGCAAACACGGAGCCAAAACCAAAAACCAATAAGTAAATGATTCTTTCTCTTCAAAAGTTTCTACTACATCATCTGCATGCGCTTTATTGTGCTCAAGCTAAATAGAAAATTGACTTGAAATATTCCAGCTGCTATTGACAGTATCATGAGTGATTCTTCCCTAAAAACCACTTGTCCCTTGTTTATCTCAGTGACAAAGATTCCAGAAAATCTCCTGTTGCTTCACAGCAGCATAAGCAGTGAAGGAAAATCAAGTTATCAGTAGAAGATGCCACAGATACCTATGACAAAATTGGACTGTGAGAAGATGGTGAGCCACAAGCTTTTGGCACAAGCCCCGAACAAAGTGCAGAGGAATATCTACAGATCCTGAAAAGTTCTGCCTTGAATATGCTACAGAAGTGGTTAAGATACCTAGATATTAGAAGATATCCTGGCCTGTGAAAAGGCAGAGGTAAGCAAGAGAAGTGTAGGGAACAGAACAAAGGTCTCTATGTAACCTTTGTTGATCTCACCAAGGCTTTCGATAGTGTGAGCAGAAAAGGTCTATGGCAGATTTTGGAATGTTTAGGATGTCCTCCCAAGTTCCTTAAAATTATCATCTCACTCCATGAGGATCAGCACGGCCAAGTCAGATATGGCAATGCACTTTCTGAGCCCTTTCTGATAACTAATGGAGTGAAACAAGGCTGCATTCTTGCATCAACCCTATTCACAATCTTTTTCAGCATGATGCTCCAAAGGGCCTCGGCAGACCTTGAGGATCAGGACGGTATCTACGTTCGATATTGTACTGATGGAAGCCTTTTCAACCTAAGGCGACTGAAGGCCCACACTAAGACCTTAAACCATCTTGTCTGGGAGCTGCTTTATGCTGATGATGCCGCCCTTGTTGCCCACACAGAAGCAGCTCTGCAGCGTTTAACATCCTGCTTTGCAGATGCTGCTGAGCTCTTTGGGCTGGAAGTCAGCTTAAAGAAGACAGGAGTTCTCTATCAACCGCCACCTCAGGACATCTTCCATCATCCCCATATCACCACTGGCAAATCAGAGCTCAAATCAGTCCAGCAGTTTAATTACCTGGGAAGCATCATCTTCTCAGACAGTAAGATTGATGGAGAGATAGACAACAGGTTAGCAAAGGCATATAGTGCCTTCGGAAAACTCCATAAAAGAGTTTGGTGAAATAAACACCTGAAGAAAAGTACAAAGATCAGTGTTTACAGAGCCATAGTGCTGTCTACTCTTTTATATGGATCCGAATCATGGGTTATCTACCACCACCACCTGCAACTCTTAAAACGTTTCCATCAATGCTGCCTCCATACTAAACATCCACTGGTCAGATTATGTGACCAATACGTCTGTTCTAGAACAAGCAGCAGTCACAAGTATTGAGGTCATGTTGCTGAGAACGGAGCTGCGCTGGGCAGGACACGTCTCAAGGATGAAGGACCACTGCCTCCCTAAGATCTTGCTTTATGGTGAACTTGCCACTGGCTGCCATGAGAGAGGAGCCCCGAAGAGAAGATACAAGGACTCCCTGAAACAACATTTCAGCCTTGGCCATATTGATCACCATAACTGGTCTACTCTGGCCTCCAATCGGGAGGTCTGGAGACACACCATCTATAACACTGCTGATGCCTTTGAGAACGCACGCAGGATCACCCTTGAGGAGAAAAGACAATGCAGAAAGAATCGTGTCTTGCAGAATATACCACCTAAGGAGTCTTTCTGCTGTGCCTTTTGCAACCAGATCTGTCTATCTCGTATTGGCCTTTTTAGCCACCAGTGCACATGTAGCAAATATGGGTAGAGCCCTTCCCAAATCTTCGTTCACAAAGCCTAGCCATGATGATGATGACCTTAGGTGTAAATAAACCATTTTTCTGGGAACTTCAAAATGGCAGAATTATCTTCAGATTTTTCAAGCTGAGAGGTATTTAAAGTAATTTATTTAAAATAATAAGGACTAAGTAGGAAGTACTGCACATCAGACTTTAGATCACCAGTGCTGAACAACTGTTGATCTCAGGAAAAGGCACTCTAAAGACAGGATAATATTCCAAAATATAGAACTATACAAGCAGAATGATTATGAGGATTGCATTGTAGCAGAGGAAGTTAAGAGTGTCATCCAGAAATCAGTGAAAAGAAAGGTGCAAAGAGGGGATGGCTTTGCAAGGAGGAGGAAAGTCACATGTGCTATATAACACGCAGAAAGAAGAAAAAAAGAAAGATTCTTAAATAAAGAATAAGGAAAGTCAGTGCTGCTGGTGGTGCCTAAGAAAGGTGAGATGCTAAGCTACATAGGTCACCAGAGATGGCTGATCAGTGAAATTAGGTCCTTCTCAAAAGATTCACAACACAGAGGAGAGTGTCTGAAGGGCAAGCCACTTCTCAGTGTCTGGAACAGCTGTGACCTGTTAGGTGTGCCTTAGGAAAGCCCTATGTGGTTCACAAAGTAGCCTGTGATATCGCTGGAGGAAGGTAAGGTTGGCTTCCAAAAACTTCCCAGGTATGGTAGGATCAGTGGTCTTGACAAACAACACAGGCTAAGCAACTGGTTCAAGGGCAGTAGATAGGATATCTGCTATCTCCCAGTGCTTTCCCAGCCTTCATGGAGAGAAATTCAGTGATGAAGTTATAATGCCAGAAAGGGTCACAAGAAGGTTTCTTTTGCAAACACAGAGAATATAGGTTTGAAGAGTAAAGGCAACAGCTTCTGCAGACTGGTGATCTACTTGAACTGCTGGTCAGCGTGTAGAAGGCCTGGCAAAAACATTCACCTTCTGCAATGGAGAGATGAGAATTACATGGATAGTAACAAGGCAGTGGTGTGGCTGATGTGCATCATCTTGTGTGCAAAGGCATCTTGATCACAGAGGATAGCAATTGTTTAAGAAAACCACGAGGGATTGTGCAGAGGAGGTGCTCTTGGCTTATGCAAGGTCTATGCAGAGGGAGAGATTAACAATTTTCAACCTTTGGTTTGCAAGTCCCTAGGAACGCATGGATTAAATCCATGCAACAGTGTGTGAAAAAACGAGCTTCACTGTCGGTGAACTTAGCATTTGTGAATAGTGTTGAGCAAGCACAGAAGAAGATTAACAAAAAGGACAGAAAGGGTGGCATGTGTGGCACTTTAGTTCCACCTATAAATGACTGGACCAGATCTGTTAAATCTCGTGGCTCTCCCTAGCCCTGTAACTAGAGCTGCTCTAATAAAACAAGTGTAGCATTTGCCTTTAATCCAGAATTTTGCCACAAAACTTTGAAAGGGAAGATATTTTCCAATGTCCATCATCAGTACCTAAATTGGGCTGGACTATACAGTGCCTTCATCATCCTCCAAGTCACTTCAGACATTGGTCTTGTCTCCATCTCCTCAAGAGCCTGCCAGGAGGCAGAGGATCTTATCCAAAGACTGTTGCATCTACTGCTGACTCTGATGGAAATACAATAGCATTATCTTTCAAATACTGCTGAGTTGCATGGTAGGATAGCATTTGTTAAAATACTCCGATGCCTTATTTAATTAATTTGAATCATTCAGTGTCACCACAGTTTTAATTTTTTCATCTGCTTGCCCTTAGATTTATGGGCAACAGCAAGGTATCCCTTCTGAAAGAATTCCTTGGAATAGTTTGTGCAGTGATGTCTTGTGAGGGGCAAGGACACAGGGTATTGAAATCTTGTTAGTCCTTATATAAGCTGAAGTCCTTTCTGAGATGTTCATAAAGGCAATAAAATGTCCATAAAGTATATTGATAGAAGGAGCACACACTGTAATGAAAGGCACAGGAGAAAAAAGGTTGTGCAGGGCAGATCTCACTAAAGTGCTAAGAATTAAGTAGATGTAGCTACCTTCCTGTTAAGCTTCTCACCTTTATAACCTCCTCTTCGAGCAGAGGTGTAGTCTGTCCATTACTATCTACATTCAGAGCTCCTTGCTGGTTATCTGTGCTGTAACATCCTTTTCAAATGCTGATTCTGTTCTCATTTCCTCCTCTGCACACACACGTATGTCACACAAACACCACACAGTCATATCCTGGTGAATCCTCTGAGGAAAAAGTAATAGTAGCTACCCAAGGGAAGGGATGAAGTAAATGGCTCTGAGGACTGGAGCCTAAAATTCTAAACAACAGTAAGAATTAAAAAACTGATGCTATAAGGAAGTAAAGACATTTTAGAAAACGAAAAACTAAGCCTTAATTTCTGACTGCAGTTTTCAAAGCAATCATGGTTTCCTTCCCCCACTCCTCCCAGCACATCAGCATGTCTTTTCCTCAAAATAGCAAATTATGATGACTACAGCCCTGAGAGAGAGCCAAAGGATTTACTAATATATATTCTATGCATACCAGTGGTGGCTATGTCATACAGAAAACGTGGGGATTTTTTTCCCAATTTTTATGGCAATAACTAGCAGAGGTCAGGGCATTTCCTAAAGATTTATTGACTGTTTGGAGTTAATATCCTTCACCTTACTTATAGACCACCATTTGCTCCCATCCAGCCATTAACCTGCAGGAAACACTCTGCACCACAGTTATCATTTCCTATGTAACAGCAGCACAAATCAGTAGAAATGGTGTTTGGAGAGTGTGTAGAAGTGCTACCCTGTACCTAAAATGCATGTCATGTGCAAGAACAAGGGCAGGAAATGAAAGCCTTCTGTGCACAGGAGTGGCCTGATTCTTGTGTGACACACCACTGCCCTTCTGCTGGACAGGGAAACATGCTGACCTTTTCTGACCCCCTTTTACACAGTAGCCTCCTCACTCACAACCAACTTCCAGCAGGAAACACTGTCTGATACAGCAGCATCTCAAGATGTTATGGTGTAGACAAGAGGCCTTTGCTGTAACCATTGACTTTTTCTGTATTGTTATCCCTCTCAGGAATAGGATCTTATAATAATTTAGCTTAAATATGTCATCGTTGAGGAGTGACGTTTCCTCCTTCTTGCAGTTTGTTCAGTCAAAATTATGAACGAAATCCCTCCCTTATCTGTGAAAAGTTACAGCCAGAGAGTAAATGCAGCATCAGGAAGATGGTCTCATGGAAAGCACAGATGGAGTTTGACAGAAGAGAGCCAGGGAAACTATATAAATAATAGTAGAATTGTTTATAAATATTTCCCTTTTTTAGGTGTGGGTGTGAGAAATTGCATTATTTGAAGACTTCTTTCTCTCAAAACGTTTTTTTCATACTCGGCACTGCAGTAGGTTCGGCAGTGGACACGATGACTGGCAGGGCTGCAGAAGCCCCTCAAGTTACACAACACAGCAATGGAGCCCTGAACTCGATCTGTGGTAGGAGCCTGGGTGTGGTGCAGATCTTGGCCTTCCTGAGCCTTCTGTGCAGAACAGCAAAGCCAGGCAGCTTCAACAGCCCCTCCGCTAACAGGACTTAGCTGCTGCCTGCAACCAAAATAGTCCTCATAATGTTGCCAGCTGACTTTGTAGCCAGTCCTGTCCCATCACTCAAGTGGCTGCAATTGGAGCTTTCAGCACATAACTCAAAGCTGGAGAGATGAGGAGGGTGCTAGTTTCACATAATAGAATTTAGTTTTATTGTAATTTACAGAACAGAGCATTATAAAAGGTGAGGCACAAAATCTCTCCTGAAAGAGCTCTGCTTCTTTCAGAGGGCCAAGAGGTGTCTTTACCCTTGCAGAGGCTTTGATCGGGTAAAAACACATCTTTTCATCTTTTGTAAACTGCTTTGCATCTTTCAAAATGACGCTGTCCATGCTCATTAATTCAGCTTTCCAAAGCTCCTAGGGGCAAAGCTGAGGAGTAGCACGATGGAGGGGAGCAGAGGCGGCCACCAGTGCTGAGGTCCCATAGCAAGAAATGCTTCTTTTCTGAGCAAACACCCAAGCAAGGCGGATAGTGAAAAGATGAAGGCATGATCCCAGAAGTGGACACACAAACAGAGCAAGGAGGAAGTTGAGAAGAGAATGTGATTAACCAGAGAGCGAACGGTGAAATAACAGCCAGGCTTGTGAGAGAAACTGAGCAGAAAAAATATGAGCAAAGGGTTAGTCTCAAGAAAACCCATAATATATGTGCCCAAATGACAGAACTGCTGGTATGTATCCGAATATTTCTAGCAGTTATTTCTTACAGTTTTGAATAGATATTTCTAAAACATAGTAGTTTGATTTTACTATATTATCTTATTATTTAAAAGGCTTTTGTTTAGTTCTTCTGGACGGAATCCAAATAAGATTAGTAATGTGTATTTAAATCCTTTGTTTTGGAAACTGTCTTACACATGTGAAAGAAACACATCTCTGGTGAACAGTATTGCTAGGGATGGTGAGGATGAGTAATGCTGCATTGGTATTCCTACTGGCAGCACTCTGCAGGCCCTAGCCAAGAGACAGATTATACAGACATGGGGTGACAAAAAGATTCTGCTTTGGAAAACTTGCAGGGCTTTTATTCTCCTTTTATTCCCTGTTTTTAAGCCTGGAAAGCAGAGCAGATGTCATAAGGGACACACTTACCGCATCAGGACTCATGGGCTGGCGCTGGCATCAGGAGAGGCACACATCTCAGGCTGGAGGCCAAGTGTTTTATAACATCCCCCTTGGGTTCTGTTCTGTGACTCAGCATGGGGCACCCACCTTACCCTCCTCTCATGGGGCCAGGAACTAGGGAGATCCCATGGCTCTGGCTTGGGGAGATGGGAAAAATTGCATATCATGAGTTAGAATCTGGCAGAAAATGGTATTCTGAAAACTTCACACAGCATGGCTTAACGTGGCACTCTACCTGTGTCTCCAGCCAGGGCAAGTGTCCACTCAGACTCTTCTTGGGTTTAACTGATCATTTCCTGCACGTTCACATTAGTTACATCAGAAGGAAAAAGCTTTTAACAAGCCTTAAATAAAAAATAATTAAACTCCCCGAACTGGAAATTCTTTTGTTTGTCTGTGATGATCATGGGGCAGTTCAGGGGAAAGTCAGCAAGCATGCAGGAAACAGGCTGCTCTGATGATCCATGCTGGGGCCATCATTGGGCTACAATAAACCCTGAAGAAGTAGGGAAGTGAGTGACCAAACCAGGGAGCAGGGCTGGACACCTGAGTCATGGGATGGGACACTGAACGTTGGTGCAAGGAAGAGTAGATGGAGAAGCTGGGTTGGAAAAGAGCTGAGTGCTGATCCTCACGTAGATTACTGGAGTACAGGTCCCTCATCTCCTGTTCCTATCTTAACCTGTTAGTGCTTCCAGTTTTATTTTTGTTGCAGCACAAAAAGAAACATGGCTTGCACCAACCCATATGGTTTCTAATTTAGGTTGTACATTGATGCATTGAAGAAATAAGTGGATACTCAGCTAGGATGTGAATATATAGTTCACTAGCTACTTTGTGCTATATTCTTTATGCGTGTCATTAGTATACAGTAACTATTACAGTAACTTACTCTGCTTTCACAGTGACCATGCAAAAGGCTAATGCAGCCTAGCTTGTGGGCTGCAAATTCACACTCTAGCTACTTCACACTAATTTATTCATCACAGACAGCCTCCAACTTAAAGCAGCATCACTTCTCTGCTCATGCTTGTAGTTCCTATATGATCAGGCATCAACTGCAGTTGGTACCTCTAAGTGGTTTTGCAATAGAAGCAGAAAAATAATAATAACTAATTGAAATGGAATCAATTTCCATTGGTGGACTTGGTAATCTTACAGTTATGTTTGTATCTGATGATCTTAAGGATCTTTTTCAACCTCAATGATTCTGTGATTCTGAATTGGTTGTGTTATTGTCAGATGAGGTTTGTGAGCTCCTAAGTGGAAACACACAAAGGCCAAGAGCCAAGTCTTTCTCACATGCAGGAGACCTGTCACAGGTGAGATACAGTTCTTCCACCAGTGTTCAAGCAGTATTTTGTGTTTTGGCTGGAGGAATCCACCACTTATATTTCCTAAGCCCTGTTTGTCTCCTGTGCGTCAGGGAGCTTTTGGCTCACACCGCCAGGACTTGAGGAAGTAACCGTGAAGCCAAGTGATGCGATGGGAGGCATCTTTCTTCAGTCTATTCTCTGTTTGGCCCAAGCTCCTGTAATTGGAGGACTTGTGGAGCTATTGCAAGAGCCAAGAAAGCTGCTGTGGAGACAACCAGTCCCTCTCTCCTCAAACTTCATTTAGAGGCACTGTTCAGTGAGAGCGGTTTTAGTGGGATAAACAAGCACCCCAAACAGTTCCCTGTATTGGGTATGGAGATAAAGATTAACTTGTTGGAATTAATCAAGGTTATAAAGGCAGACATAATTTACTCCGTGTTTAATTAGAAGCTCATATCTGTGAAAAGGGATGCTTCACGTATTAATAGTTTCCTGCAGTGTGTAAATGCCAAGACCAAATTAAATAGCTTACTAAAAGCAAATGCTGAAGTAAAGGGGTAAAACCACACAGTATGGAATGCACATGGGCTTGTGGTAGCAGGAATTTATTTTGCCATGGAAAAAGACTGAAAGGGATTGAATATGATAATCCAAGGCCAATAAATGAAACTTGACCACTCTATCATTAATTAATTGCCACATTTTGAGATTAATTTTAAAAGGCCATTTTTTTTATAGCCTTACAATAATAATTTTTTTTTTTAATTGAAGAATCAGCTAGTTTAGAAGAACATTACTTCTAAATAATGCTAGCTCCCTAGCAGCTCAACAGACAAGAACAGGCCTCTGTATGGTATCATTGCAAGGTAACATCAGAGAAATGGACCTTTTCACAGAATACTTTTGTAAATGAAAATGAGGCTTTTTACACAGTAGCTGTTGGTGAAGCCACTGCAAACCATTTGCATTCCGAATGAAGCTCTTCTCATTGTATACAACACAAAGTTATCTACAAGAATAAAGATGCTGTAGCACTCACCTTATCTAATCTATCACTCTGTCCTTCTAACTCTCCTTGTCTGTATTGGCAGCCCCTGGGGAGAAAGGACCTGCAGCTACCACTCTCCCTAACAGCTTATCTGCCCCATCTCTCCTCCTGATACATATGCAGATTTGCCTTATTGGTTGCCCATCCTAACTTTTATCACCGTTGAAAAAGAATCTGTATTTGACCTAGTCCTTTCCAGTGGTCCAATGAGTGGGTTGTGAGCTTTAGCATGTAACTTCACAGCAGGGTCTTCAAATGAAAAGCAATTATAGGTACTATTTTTAGGCCTTTGTTTTTATTTGCCTGTATTTTTAAATATAATAGATATAAAAGCAATGTATCACAACTGCAGGGTTTTTTCCCAGTTGAAAATGTGAGATACATTGCACAAAAGCATTTTTGACTAGCTGTGGATTAACAGGAAGCCTAATCTTTGCAAGAGAAGGTTTATAAAGTGACTCATTCCTTACCTGTGAGTCACAGCCACTTAGGGCAGAAAAAGTATAGTGAGGGCAGAAGGGATCTTTGGGAAAGGGCCTTGGTTGCATTACATGGAAGAGACACACTGAGGTGACATCTGAACTGTGGGACATGAGGTGAGCCTGCCAGCTGCATTTTGAGGTTCAGCCTGGGTACCTGCCAATACCCTGCTCTGTGCCCTATTTTCTCTGGATCCTCCAACCATCAGGCATGAGTGTGGTTAGACCATATTCCTTATGGAGGAAATGGGACTGAAATGTGTGTTAGTCTTCCTGCCCATTGCTAGATTAAAAATGGATCTGTTCCTACTCACTCGTTCCCTTCCTCAAGACAGAGCTACATGCCAGCTCACTGAGAGCAGGTCCAGCCTTAGTCTCACTTAGTAGAATAAAAAATACTGAGATATGAGATTTTAAGGTCAGTTCCTGGCTTTTTATGAACTAATATTGAACTTCACAGACTTAACGTGCTTTCTGGCGGGAGTGAATCTTTGCTTAACTTCTTCTAAACGTGTCAGCCTACCTTTATGGTGAGGACATAGTTTCATGTTCTGTGACTGTAGATGCAGCATGGGTAATGGTAAGGCTTTAATACAATTGTATAAGGTCCCACAAAACTTTCTGGGGAGGAAGCCAAAGTAGCACTTTGCTAGAAAACAGTGGGTTTGTAGATGATGACAATAAATAGATATCCCACTCTATTATCATTTATATCCAGCCAAAGTATGTGCAAATGTGAATATGAATATGTTAAATTCACATTTTCAAATTTAGAGTTTTCACAATGTGAAAATAAAATAAGGATCAATACCGTAAGCACCTACACAAGTGCAGCAAATTGTGAGTCAGAGTCATAAAACGTATTTTTTTTTTAAGATGGAAAAATTTTTACATTCATTAAATACAGTTAATGTGTTCATTTAAAAGGAAGTACCTTTGGCTGGAAGAGCTCTGTTATGTTACTCTAATGAGTCAAGCTTGATCAGTAGCATGAATGTAAGTGTAATGCCAGGAGTCATTCCTGTTCCCTGTAGCCAAAATGACTTCACAAGTTCAAAATATGTTCTGTGCAGATTGGAAAATTGCTACTATTAACTGACCAGAGAGAAAAGAAGAGAGTCAGAATGTACAGCATGTATTTAGATGTATGAATTAATGATCTTTCTGCTCACCACTCTTTGTATTCATGTTGCAAACCTTGTGCTGTGCAACCTCTCTTTGAATGTACCACACAAATGCGATTACACTGATACTGCAAAACTCCACATCAGAACTGCTCCCAGTTGTGAATGAGTTATGCAGGTGTGGTGTCAAAAATATGCCAGGTTTCAAGGGGTGTCTGTCCTGTTAGGAATGTCGTGGTGAGTTCTAACATCACCTAGTGAAGCTCTGAGATGGATGCATTGCTCCATGACAGAGGCTATGGAGAGGGCTTTCCATAGGGAAAACATTCGGGGTAGTGCAAAGCAATAAAATTCCAGAGGTAGTATTGGTAGTTTTGTCTCAAGTACATGTCAAGGGCTTGATCTTCCTACCTTTTTACTACTAGTAGAAAGATACTCCCCTGGGCTAGGCTGTTATTTCACAGTCCCCAGGTCAGCATACTCACTCTGCCTGACAACCTGGCAAGAATGTAGACCAGTTTCCTGAGAAGTGCTAGAAGCTGTATTTTTTGGGACATTTGAGAGGATGAGGAAGAAAATAATGTTAAATAAAGAAAAAATCATGATATGTTGCAGTGGATGAAATATGTCACCATGTAAGTTGCTTTTAGATGTACTTTTTCTGTTTCTTTGAGCCAGAGAACAGGATCAGAAATGAAGATAATATTGTAGCAAACATCTTTTTTAGTTCCAGCAATATTAAAGAAGATTGAAGAAGGAGAAACTGTAATTGTTGCCATCATTGTTTTTTAACTGAAGTCATACTGTATCTAGCAAGACGCTTATGTAACACTGTCTAAAATGTCTTTGTGTTCAGAAAAGGTCATAAGTAAATGACTTTGAAGCTTAATCAGTGGAACTATGGGACAATTTCTGAATTTCATTATAAATCTAGTTTAAATCCAGTGAGGTCAGCAGGGTTACTTGGGATTTGTAGAGTAAGTGTGCACAGAATATGGCTCCATGATTTTAACTGCCTGGTTTCCACTGTGCAAATATTATACACTTGTCTGCAACTTGCACTGAATAATTTTTAAGAAAAAACTCAGTATGCAAAGCCCCTAAAACACTATAGGACAAAAAGTGAAATACTGTAGGAAAAAGGTGAAAAGTTTAACATCGTTTAATATACAAAATGTTTTCTAGTGGTTCTACAACAGTCTATAAAAATAGTGAATGCTTCATGTAGGGATTACAGTGAATAGTTTTGCGTGTAAGACATTTTAGAATATAATGTAAGAGTAAAGCCTTAGTGTCTTCTTAGTTGTTGTTATCTTCTTAATCCATTGTATTTTTTTGTGATCTGTAGGGAAAGACATAAATCCTTTTGAGAAGGAGGAGCTCTCCACAGGAGACCAGTTTGCTAAGTTTCTTTTGAGCTAGTTTAAATCCCTGGGTTTGTTGGCTTTGTTTTTTTTTTTGGCAATTAGATAATAGAGAGCACTGTCCCCACCTCAGGTCACACAGAAGAACCACCAGGGCCCTTTGCTTCAGGATATAAATGTTGGTGATGCTGAGGAAGCAAAGGCAGCAGGAGGAGATTACTTTTAGCACAAGTGGTCTGTTCATTTTCTGAAGCAGCTGAGAATGAAATTTGATTTGAAGATATAAAACAAATCATTTACTTGTGTATAATTGCTTATGAAGAATACAGAAAAAGGTGAGAACTGAACAGAGAATAAAAATCATAGAATCACAGAATAGAATTCACATTTGGATTCACAAGACTTATACGCAGGTCTGCATCAAAACTTTCACAGAAGTCTCAGGAATTAGATCTTAAGCCTGATTTTCTTTCAGTATGAAGAAGAATGAGGTAAAATAGACAATATAGAAAAGAAATGCCCCTTTCCTGGGATTCCTGTGTGGCTTTTTCTAGATGGCACCTATACACTTACCACTCCTCAGCAGGCTGCAGCTCCTGTCTGCTGCTGCAGACAGTGCACTTCCTGCACTGGGGCATGGTATTGACTTGTGTATAAAAAAATGCTCCAAACCTGGTCCTGGAAGTAAAAAAATAAAAGGACAGGAAGGTTTTGCTCAGTGCTCTTATTTTGAGGGATGCTTTAGGGTGCACAAAATTCAAAGGGGCGTGTTTTCCTGTTTCTTTTCTAATGGTGAACTCTACAGTGTGCAAATATGGGAGGTGCACATACCTGTGGTCATTTTTCCTGCAAAAGCATCATGGAACAGACAGATAAAATGATACAGATAGTTAATTTAGGAGTGTTATTTAAAGGTAAAGAGTTGAACAACACATGTGACTGTTACATTGACTGCCAAACACAACAGCATTTGTGCGTGCTCTAAAAAATATTCATAAATGTGTTTTTGTAAAATCTCTTTTGTTTGTAAGTTTTGCTATCTTGCTATAAATAAATAAAAAAAAAAATGCTCTTCCTTCTGGGATAATTTAGTGTGACAATCACCTTTTGAGCCAGACCAGTTTGGAAGACAAGGTGCAGCTGTGCTGTCTCAGGAGGAAAGAACACTCTTCCCAGGCATTTCCTGGGCTGGGAGGAGTATGACTCCCATCAAAAAGCCTGCTGCTCTGAGGGTAAAGCTTGTACCTCTTTTGGTTGGACACCTTGCTATGTTGCAGTGGCTCTCTGCCAGGTGTCAGGAGCAGTGCTGGTGTGCTTCCTGGCAGACCTCTCCAGCAAAAGATCGCTTGATGCACTGGCATCGAGGCTTTCCACAGCAAGATGTCCATTTTGCTTTCAAGTTCAGCAAAGAAGCAAGTGGGGAGGCAGCCTGGCTCAGAGCTGACTTCACACATGATGTGGCTCTCTGCCTGCTGGCTCAGTGTGCTACCAGGCCACCCAAGCTCTAGGAGGAATCCAGGTAGGACAGGGGGGCAACTCTCCCCCTGAGAGATGAGCCTGGGGAGGCAGCTGTGGGGAAGCTTTAGGACCTGGGACTTTGCCAGGGATCCGTCTATCTCAGCTGAGAACAAGGCCACATCTAAAACGATCCTGATTTATTTCCCCCAGAAAAAAAAAAAAAATGTTATCCCACTGATGTTGGGCATTAATAAGGGCACTAACAATACCAGTCCAGGAATGGGGGGTGGAATATCCATATCTCTCTTCTCGAAGATTAGTCTAGTTCTCCTATGCGTGCAACACTTCCTATCAGTTACTTGATAACCCGTCATTATGAATTATCCAGTGATTTGTTGATTTGGCATGCATGCAGTGATTCCTCTGGTAAAGCAAGCCAAGAGAATTTATTTTTGATAACAAGTTTCTGAATAACCAGAGATGGAGTGTCATTAGAGATGTATTTAGATTGTGAAATGGGCAGATACATTTTAAAAAATCTTATTTTACTAGGCTTAAAACTGTACTGGCACTACTGATGAAGCTTGTGGAAATCAGTTTATATTTCCTGTAAATGCCTGAGAGATTTGTTGATAGTGATTCTTTGTTTTAATATCAAGAATGTCAGTCTACATATTCCATGAAATCACTGAAAACAAAATAAAGCATAAGAGCATCAGACACTTTGTTCTTGTCTGCACATTCTGGTGGCAGGGCTGGATATAGTGTGAAGAACATGACCAGACCAGCTGGTTTCCATCAAATGGCATCATGATGGCATAAAGGAAGGTAAACTGGGCCCTGCTGGGTCTGTTGTTTATGCTCTGCAGATCAGCTGATGTAATTTTCTCTGATAGATCTCTCTGCCTCTCTGTAGTGTCCTGGGGAGCTGCGTTGCAGTTGCCCATTCATGCTGCTCTTGATGGATAGCGAAGTGAACAGAAGTGCACCATCCAAAAAGGCAGTAGTGCTGGCTTCCCATTAATATTCCTGTACGTCCTTTTGGTGACTTCTAGGGGTAAAAAATCATCAAGTCTGGGTAGTTGTTACTTTACAGACATGGCAATGTTGATGTCTTGTGATACCAAGGGCTTTGCAAAATAATGCCATCTGTCTGCTGGAAATCAGGCTAAGATTATATACATCTCTCTTTATAGACCAGTGACTATGTGTCAAGGGCAACATATTTTGTTCAGTGACCTGGAACCTGATTTGTAAATGCATTTGTCTTGCTTTATGTTCATGTGCATTTTTTTGTGTTTGTTTGGTTTTTTGGGTTTTTTTTAGTATACTAGCACAAATGTAAATGCACTTCAAGAAACAAGCACCTTGATTAGATTTGGGCTTGTGTAAATATTTTATCTATCCTAAATTACTTCTTTCAGATAACCACATATTCTTGCTTGTCCAATATAAAAACTTGCGAAGTATCTCACACTCTGTTGCTGTGGTGCCAAACTAGTACAGCTTTAACTCTCACGCAGAAACATTTCTGTGCAGAAGTTTTGTATGCATTTTAAAACTGCGTTGTGTGGTAAACACACTGTGCAGTGACTCCTAGAATCTATTTAGCAAAAATGTGTGAGAAAAATGTAAATATTAAACAATTATTTTTCATCTAAGAGCCAAAGCCATACCTCATTATGATTTACTAGAAAAATTTTGTCTAACAAAAAGTCCTTATATAACGATAAACTCTAATAATGATATAAAGAAAAGAGAGAAATTTTTCAATTAAAAAAATTAAAAATAAAAATTTCTGAAAGTCACATTCTTCATAATTTCTGCTTAAGTTCAGTCCTCTCTAAGAATTGCAAAAATTTTCACTAAATCCCTCCCTCTCCTTTTCTGATTTCTTGAAACTCTGCAGGAAACAGGTTTTAGATATGTTGTTAGATCATTTTTCTATAGACAAATAATCTTTTGTTTAGAATCTACAAACAACTAAAATGTGAGTACTTTTTTAATCTATGTTGCCAGCATGGATAAAGTTAAATACAGATCATATAAGTAACATTTATAATGGATAGTACTGCAAAAAGAGCAAAACTTAGAGCATCACCTTGACTGGCTGGTTATATTCTCTATTTTTCAATATGAATAAAATAAGAAAATAAAGGGCATACATGCTCAACATGTCTTTTAGACAGCAGCTTTCAGTCTAATTGCATGAATAATGATATGCAAAAATCATTACACAACACATGAGTCACAAGAGCATCATCCTCACTGCATTGCCAAGGGCAGGAAGATTACAACAACCATCTTGTGCCCTGTCCGAGCTCTTTCTTTTTATTTGGCCTCTGGCTTGAAAGACATACAAATTCGAGATTAGAAATCCAGTGTATTACATGCTTTTGTGAGTAATCTGCATTAGGGTTAAATTACTTATGTTTTATGGCTTAGTCATGTTCTGTACATCCTCAGATCATTACCTACAAAGACACTGTAAGGAAAAAAGCTGTGGACCCCTATGCACTTGTCACATCCAGAGGGAGTCTGTGGCAGGCAGAGTTTGGAGATGGCTCTGGTCCCCTCGCAGTGCCAGTCTGTGCACACAGTGTCCAGGTACACACACAGCATTTGGGATTCACAGTCTGTGAATTACTCTTAAAAAGGTTGCATGGTGGGCATTATCTTTAGCTGGGAAAAGGTTTGGTGTCTTTACAGAGGAAATGGATCAAAATGGACAGAAAATTATATTCTGGTGAAGTCTGTAAGTGATATAAAACCTGGTAAAATACTAAGGAAATGCTAAGCCTTAGAGCTGTACCTGCACAAAGACCCTGCGATGGCTCCTCGGAATCCAGTCAGACACAGACCATGGACACCATTCTCAGGTGAGGTTATCAAAAAATGGGAAACTTCTGGTCCAGATGACACTTTACTTTCCAGCCTGTTGACTAGGTTTTCTTTCTGCAGGCTGTAAAGCTGCATCTAAATACAAATTGTTCAGAGAAATTAGATTTTTCCATACAACCTGAAAACAACATAGCAGTTTACCCTCCTATGCAGAAAACTGTGTATTTCCCAAATAAACCCCAGCTGGATTGCTGAAACTCTGCTGTAAGGAAAGTTTTCATTGGTGTGCACTAAAAACCTGGAGCCTGCCATGCTCAGTGCCCATGCTCTGAGGATTTTATAGCAGGATTTTTCTTCGGCCAGAGCTGAGAACATGGACATTCACCCAGCGTGGTTCCTCTGTGCTGAATTCCTCTACGTTGAATGACTAACAAGAGACCAAGCAACATTCTGAAGATATCTTTTCATTGCTAATGCTCAGATTTTCCATTCACTGCCAAGACACAGCATCCATTTCCAGCAGTAAATGTCATGCACACAATAGCTCTGCTGTCGGTGTGAAAACCTAGCTTAACTAGAGGAGGAGGCATAAAAGATCAGAGCGTATCCTCTGTGTGCAAAAATGTACAGTCCAAAGTATGTCTCATACTCACAATTTCAAACAAATTGATTAGACAGGGTTGTATCCTAAGGCTTCATTGTCTGCCTGCATCAAACTTTTTTAACTTTTTTTACTTGAATCATCTTTACATGTTGAGGCACTAAAACAGATTATGGTCCTTACTTGGCCAGAAGAAGGCAGCATTTGAAGGAAGGTTTGCAGATGACAGACCTGACTACATGTGGTCTTCACCTGAATGAACAGGGGCTGGGTAACAGATATTGAGGTGAGGCTGCTTGTTCTTACCCAGCTTGGAGCAGATAGGGTTCCAGAGGTTGTGTTTAAGCAAGCAGGAGATATAAGCGACAGCAAAAGAAGATGGTATAGGACAAAGCAAAGCAGAGTCGGTGAAGCCTCAGTGTAAGGCAGTGTTAAAAACAAATGCTGGGGAACATGTTTGAGGTCAGTCACTGAACCAGAAACAAGACTCAAATCAAAATCTGACTCTTCCTTGTAGTTTGACCTTCACTGTGTAGCCTGTAAATTGATTTCAAAGTGGTGTAATTCCTCTAATGTAGAAGTGTTTAATGTGTATGAGAATATTTCTCCAGTTTTATATAGTAAGGGACAGATAAAATCTGATTTGAAAATAATATAGCATGCAACAAATAAATTATATGCTCTGGCATTTGGTGGTGTTTGTGAGATATAAGTCTATTTCTAGTGCAGTGTAGGCTTAAATAGCCAAGTGGTGTTTATAGGAGATGGGCTGCTGCATTCCTTTTCAGTTTGCTAATATGCACTAGTCTGCTGAAGTAAACCAGCCCTGCACTGAATAAACACATGGGACTCTGTTCATCTATGGGAAGATGTGAATAAACCATCATACCTTTACTGGAGATCTATACATCATGTCTTAAATTATGAAAAAAAAAAATTTTAAACTAATTGACTGTGTAATTGGATACACTCTCAGCCTGTATGCCTTAGTTTACATAGTTGAAACTTGAACTAAAAGTAATCTGTAGCTGGAAAATCTTTGTGATGGGCACTGTAAAATTCCAGCAAGATGGTTGAGTAGTGTAGTTTTTTTCTTGTAAAAGACTTTTAGATCTTTGTTTTAGATGTGTTTAAACAATAAATGCTATTAAGTTCTTGTTTTACTGCTCTTCAGCACTTTCAGTGTTGCATTGTTACATTAAGAGATGGGGACATGCCACTTTGACTTGATTACCATGGAAAACTTTGTCCTGTACAGTCCTCCATCCAGAGCACAGAAACATGAGCTCTTCTGTACTGGTGAATATACTACAGAAGTGGGGCTACTGAGCTGTGTAGTGCCACCACCACGTAGTAGAGGTAGGGAAAATGTCTTTTATGACTGGGATGACACTCAGTCACTGGAAAAAAAATAAAGCTAAGACAATTGGATCTTGCTTGGGTAGTAGCTAAGTGAAAAGCTTCACCCAGTTCTGCTCAAACAGCTCCCTTCTACCCTTTTACTGAAAATCATTTTAGCTGAGATTGTTGCTGTGATCAACTAATTAAGCCAGACAGAAGCAGGCAGAAAGCCAAGACATGGTTTTCACTTGCAGCATCTAGGTCTTGAGAAGTAAAATGTTAACATTGCTATCTTGTCACTTGGAAATACATAATTGTGCTTGAACTCTGTTTCACTATGGGAGGGTACTCTGTAAGTGGAATAGCAAGCCTTCCTAATGGGAACAAGGACAGATCATGAAAAGGTACCTGAAGTAGCTGCTTGATTGGTTGTATTAATGCCCAGGAGGGAATATGTCCATTAAGTTTTTTTCTGTGGCTTTCTATTGTATCTTTCATTTAACAATGATCCATATACAAGGAAGGGTAAGAATAATGCAAATTGGAGGAAGGAAATAATTGTCTTTAAGCAATGTCCTTTTGCTCTCAGATTATCTGGGATTGTTCTCTCTCTCTCTCAGAAACCCGTATGTATAGAGAGTGAGCAGGGTTGGCTGCTTGGTTTAAATTTCTCTTTGTCTTTTTACTGTGACAAAAAAGACCTTAGCTTGTAAGCAAGCTGCAAAGCACTGAGCAAGGATGTGTTCTGAAGGACAGGAACAGCTGGGCCTTCTGGAGGCTCTGTAGTTTGCTGGGTAGTGTGGTCTCCAGGCCAATTTTGCTTACAGTTTTATGTATGTGGATTATCGGCATATCCAGTTTTATAAACTATTCCAAAGAGAAACTAGTATAACGTTACTCTCCAAACTTCCCTCTTACCAACTCCAAGATGAAGAAATTGTCTCTCCAAATCTGCAGGTTTTCAGAGCTTTCTTTCTTTTTTTATCTTTCTTTCTTTATCTTTCTTTCTTTCTTTCTCTCTTTCTCTCTTTCTCCTTCCCTCCCTTCCCTCCTTCATTCCTTTCTCTTTCTCTCTCTTTCTCTCTCTTTCTCTCTTTCTCTCCTCTTTTTTTTCCACTTTCTTTCTAAGTATCTCCTGTTTCTTTAAATTTCATTTTTGCCTTCCTTCTTGTTCTCTCCATCTTCTCTTTTTTTCCGTCTCATTCTTTCTCTCTGTTTCTCATTTTCTAATTCTCTTTTTTATTCTCTTTCTGCAAATCACTACAAGTCTTATGGAAGAGATAGAAGACCTTTATGTTTTGTTTACTGATTTCTGAACACTTTATAGGATGAGAGTTCATGATCTAAATGCATATCCTGCTGATTGTTCTTTTGATCCTATGTGAGTTTAGAAAATGAGTCATCAGCTTGATTTCGAACACAATTGGGACCCCAAATGGATTTCAGTATGACTGCCCAGACTTTGTAAAAGCAAACAAGAAAAGAAAGACTCATCAATCTACTTATTTTTCTGCCTAATACATCAAAGAAAGCTTGAACAGTTTGTGAACTGAAGAGTTTTTGGGGAGAACATGAAAACTCTAAAACTTGATACTGACACATTCCCACTACTTCATATATATGTTTCTTTGACTGTTGCTATTTAGTAAGAACTGACAGTGTGCTTCATGCTGTTCAAGAAGCAAATGAAAATTCAGGGCCTCCTACCAGGAGCCTGCTTCTTATTTCTGAAAATCTAACTATGCTTTAATTGTGGTCTGGAAGTTAATGTTATTTCAGAATTGTCTTCTTAATTTCCATGATTCCTATTCTGCAGATGTGGAAAATCTCTTTCTTTACTCTATCTGCCATGACTCTCTTCATTACCATCTGCTAAGGTTCCAAAATCTGTTATAAGCTTGCTGCTAATTTCAACTTCCTTTTTTTTTTTTTTTTTTGCGGAGGGGAGGAGGAGGACCCA
>NW_016690185.1:5845212-5865365 GCF_001604755.1 Lepidothrix coronata | reverse complement strand
GGTGGATTCGTACGTATGTCACATAGGAACCCTGAGGTCCCATGAAACAAATCTGATGAGCACTGTGGTCAGTAAAAACTAGTACGGTCCACTTGGTGCATTTCAGTCATTTTCTACCTTCTTGGGTGAACAGGGTCTGTCTAAAAACGTATGTGCTAATGTATATATTTCTTGGTTTATTGTGAGAAGGATACAAGGCACAAGACATAAGCCAATTAGGCTTAGCAGAGTCAGGGATATCAAAATCAGAGTGTTTTCTATTGCTGCCTGTCCTGCACGCTCTCCAGTTCCCAGCAGTGTCACGGCCGATGGCTGCTGGGAGCGGGCTGGTTCTGAGATATCTGCAGGGCGTGTGCTTGGTGGGTATAAAAGTGCTCCGTGAAACTGGATTTTATTCTACCAGCATAAAGCACCCTGTCATTTTAGGCACGGACTTCTCACTGCTGAGAGAAAACAAAGTAATACTGATACATTATTACAGTATAATGTGTATAGAGAATTATTGTATTGTATTAGTAGTGAATTATTGTAGAATCAATGTCAGTGATTTTTGTAGAATAAAAATCAATGGAGGAAAAAAATGGGGTGGGGAGCTTCATGAAGTTATCGTATTTATGGTTAAAGCATGAAAAAAAGTTTTCCATCTGACTTTTACATATGTGCATATGACAGCACTGAGCTGACTAAACTGAGCGCTGGCATAACTCCATTGACTTTACTGAAATTTCATCCCTTTGCAGCAATACTGGGTTTGGCTTAAACATGAGTGACCAGATAATTTTCTGACTGGTAATGTTTATAGGTTGTATTTCTGACTTGGAGTAAACAAACTGCATAGTTCAAGCTATAAGCAGATAATGATGGCTACTTGGAAGAAATTTCCATATTCAAGTATTCATACAATGTTGCATCCTAACTGGCTGTGCTGTAGTGTCTTTGGATTTCCTGTAACAGTTACTTGCAATTTAAAATTCTGATTTCTCCAAAGTTATATAATTCATCAGGGATGTTTGTTGCAAAAGGAAAACAGGATTTATTCCCTTCTGTGCCAAGGTGGAGAAGGACCAGGGAATGTGACTGCACGATCTGATCCTTTGTTTCAGTGACTGCATACAAGGGGGTGCTTTTTGATTAACCTTTGAAGCAGGTAGGTTTAAACAGGTCAGGCTAAATGTTGCTTTGTGTTTCTGATACAGCAGTTACTTCACATTTGGGGTGGAGTTTAACATACATGAAGAAGCTTAAAAAAAATCTGCAAATTATTGTGCAGCAATATCATCCAATGCTTTATCCTTCTGCACTCACTTGTCTGTGTATAATACAGAGTGAAACAAGTCTGCCTTGAAGGAAAATGCCAACTATAAAAACTTGAGCACTGTCAGTGGCAGTTGGATTGAAAACCTGAACTGAAGCACTGCTGAGGCTTCTTCTGTTTTAACACAGAAAAGCAAATACAAAAAGTTCAGTGTTTTCATAATGCCAAATTGAAAAGGTTTTAGTACAGCCACTGTGAAACTGCATTGTGCCTGCCTCATCTGATGACCGGTAGCACACTTATTTCATGACTCCATTTTCTTCATTTTGTTGGTCTTTCTCTCTTAAAAATACCAAAGAATATTATCAATACTATTGATACATCATCATTTCTTATTCATTATTGCAATGAAGCTTCTAGACTGCAACAGGTCCCAAATATGGCCTTCATCAAATATTTCAGCATCATAATAGATGTAAAATATCACCAGGAGGTCTCAGCCCTCTCTCTCAAGAGGATTTACAGCTAGCTAACTCATTTTGTATTAGAACTATTGCGGAAAAGATGATCAGTGTTCCTAAAATAAGACAGTGTGTTCACAGAAAGTGAAGGGGACGAGTGGGCTCAAGAACAAGTGAACTGGAGAAACTCTAAAAAAGTCATGCAATGAGAGTAGGAGAAACAATTTTTTAAAAATACTTTTGTTTTATGAAAGCATAATGTATTGCGAGGAAGCTGGATATGTCCTGGTGGGGACAGGGGAAGAGGCTCACTGGCTGCTCTAGTACAAGCACTTAAACTTTATAGGAAGCAACCCTGGAAGCCTGGGAGTAGAAGGCCTGCCTCTGGCCTGTAGTATTTTACATATTCTCTCCATCTCCTCTGGGTCCCACCCCTGCATATATTCTTCTTCCTGCATTATCAGAGTTGATGACACAAAGTTGATTTAGATCTCTTAGACTTATTTTAAATTCATATCACACACACACAAAAAAAAGTGTAAAATTCTGGACTCCAAAGGGTCTTTTAGCAAAGATGTAAAGAATTTCTCAGGTGAAAATCTGATTCTGAAACCTGAAACATTAAGAAGACTGATATTTCAGGAGGCTGGTAATAAATCACAGTTATGGTAACAACAAGCTGCTTGGTTTGATCCTCTATCACAGTGTAAGCTGTTAGTGAAAGCGAGGTGCAAAGCAGATTCAAATCAGTATCAACTTGTGCTCCTTTGTGAAAGATGCTCACTCCCATTTGCTTGTAGAAAAGGCAAAAATAAAAACATTGTGTTCACTGTTTTTTCATGATGCCTGCTTTGCAGATATTAGGTGACACAGTTTATTGTTAATGCTGCACAGTGCACACCATGTACTTTGAGCGAAACATTTCAGTCTTTTGTAGGCCAACCTGCCCCTACCAGCAGATGTGCAGTTTATTTGGTACATTAATCTGTTCTTAATTATAGTGCCACCCAATACAGTCTTGCGGTTATTTTTTTGAAAACAGGAGGAATTGCTCTAAGGCTTCTTAAAGGCTGATAAGACTTTGCTAGGACTCAGTGTTCAGCTGAAGAACTTGTGGGTGGAGGAAAAGGATTTCTGTACTTAGTGAAGCAACTCAATAATTGAAAAATTGTGATTTTAATTTCAAAGTAATTTACAATATAGATGTGCTTGCAGAAATACCACTCTCGCTTCTTGATAGAATGCACACATGCTTGATGTCTTAATTAGATAGGAGAAATTGTCTGCATTCGCTTAGAACAATGTTTAGGTATTTAGCATTCAGGCTTTTTTAATAATCTTTTAATTCTATTAAATGTGAAAGCAAGTGCTTAGAATAAACATTGAACTTATTTCTGGCTTTAATAAAAAAAATGCTGTTTTCACAGTTATGCTTCAGCCTAATTCCATTTCAAGCATTGTGTTTTTACTCAGAGGCAAAAAAAAAGGTTGTGATTTCTAAACCTGGAGATAGATCACAAATCTAAGATGTGTTGCAATTGACCTTAATGAGACAGCATCTGCCTAGTACCAGTGCTTAAGCTCTTATCTTCTATTGTCGTTTTTGTTTCATTCTGCCAAGAAGGTGGAGCTTGTGTCAGATAAAAAGAGGTGGGGAGAAGGCTTTTCAGACAATAAGAAATAGAGTCCATTCATTGTCTGGAGCATCAGATTTCACAATAGTTATCCAGGGATGCAGGCTGTTTCCACTTACCCTTGATCATGTGTAAGGTTACACGAGTTTTCCCTTATACCATGCTGCTGTTTTCCATGAGTACTGAGACCTGTATACCCCTCCTGAGTGAGGCAGCACTGGAACACAGATTGTTATGCTCCTAATTCTTATCCAACCCAAGAGATGTAAAATGTGATAAGCTTAACAGTCGGACTTGATGATCTTAGAGGTCTTTTCCAACCGTAAGGATTCCATGATTCTATTCTAATGCAAGTCACCTTGGTATGGGTACGCTCCCTTAGGCATAGAAGGACTAAGGCATGAGTGAGGACTGAGGACCAGAGCCAGTACTACCCACCAACTCTGCACGGCTGAGCCTTCTAGGTGGGACAACAGAGACTTGCCAAGAAGAGGGACTTGGGATGTCCTCAGGGCCTGCTGCATTGCCAGGTTGAGATCCATGTGAAAGTAGAGCCTTGCTTCAGCAGCATTAAATAGCACAAGCTCATCTTTGCAGGAGGTCCAAGCCAGTCGTTACATTTCTTCGAGAGGTTTTGGAAAATCTAAAGCAAATACTCCACCTGGTCTAGAACTGTGTACACAAGCAGACTGCAGACGCAAAACACTGCTGGATAGAGAATTAAGTATTAACAAGCTAAAATTTATTTATAGAGTAAAACTACTGGCTTCAATTTGGCCTAGTTTCCAGACAGATACACTGATATTATTTGCGGTGAAAAAGCTTTACTAATTACATTCAGTTTCTATAAAAATAACTTAAAATCCAATCAAAATGATAGATGCGTCTCAGGTTCTGTTATCTTACTGCTTGCATTCAAGCATGTTTTTTTCTTTTCTGCTCTGAGCAGTAGCACTGTCAAAGCACAGATGCCCCAGCAGGGACACCTTGGAAGACACAGCCCTGCAGTTGGAGGTGATTCAGCCAGACTGCCTGGTTGTGTTCTGCTACTCTCATCTTGGCCTTTTCATCTGTTCTTTTTTTCCTCTGTGGTGTTGTTCACAAGTAGACAGGAGACAGATAGGAAACTGCAAGGCTTCCATGAACGGCAATACCAAAGTACATAAAAACACTGCAGTGACACTTATTAGGGGATAGAAGAACAGTTATCACACCTTTTCCAGGCATGCAGCATTCTGCGGTCATGATAAGGCTCTGGGTTCCTGCAACTGCATTACAGGACAGCATCACAAACTCCAGAGCTCAGCAGCCCTGAGGCAATTTTTCTTCTTACCTGTAGCTAGACGCCTTCCCCTTCTTGATATTCAGCTTCCTTATAGCTCATTGCATCCTCCTGTACATATGCTAAGTATTCAAGTTTATCCAACAAAGTAGTATGCAACAAATATTACATGCAGACAAGTCCTTTAAAGAGGTCTTGAACTAAGCTGTTTACATGTTTCTTGGTCTTGAGTGTTTTGCTAGATACTTCAGTTTTTATTCTTCCTTCTTACAGTCATGTTTATCTACTATAGTCTCTCTTGCAAACATTCTTCAATATTGAAGCTGGCTTCAGGGTTGAAAGGCTGGAAAATTTCATTAAGGTGTTATCAACAATTATTTAGTTTCCTGCATTGGTGTTCTACTGTAAGTCAATGTTTGTGGGTTCTTGAAAATGTGTCTGATCTCTTATCATTCAGAGGACTTCAGGCTACACTCTGAAAGTTTTGACAGGATCTCCTGCAGTTTTAGTATTTGTTTTTTTTATTCAATATTTGCTAACTTTTTAAAGCCCTTGTTTCTACAACTCTACCTACAAAACACCCACGGACAGTTACACTCTGTAGCTAAAACAAGCTGGTGAGGAATGCACACCATGTCAGGTCTTCAGTGAGTGCGTAAGGGCTTTATACAGACAAGAAACAGGAAGAAATAACAAAATGCAGCATTTCTACATGCTCATGCCAGTACTTCTGAGGTCTCTCTTTTACATTATGAATACCAAGCTAGGCATAAATAAAACATGACTTATGCAGAAATATAACATATAACTTTCCAAAGAGATAAAAGCTATTCTGTAATCATCAGCTACTAATTAAAAATGCATTGGGTCAGCAGGAACTGTTTGAACACAATTTTTTTTATTGATTGTGAATGTTTCCACGTGAATACAGAACTGCTCGTGTTTCACCTCACCTCCCCAAGCTGTCATGCCCATCATACTCTGCAATGCTGTCTGAAGCATTGCTTTTCTTGGTGGTGGCGGGCTTTGTAATTTTGGGATAGTTATGCTGAAGTTAGAAGCTGTTTGAGTGTTTTCTCCTCCTCTTTATGTTTTTATCTGATGATGGAGACTGCTGAACACTTGTTCAGAAGGTAGTTTACAATGGGGACACCGGGCTGGCAGACACAAGCAACAGTAACACGAAAGTTGCTATTGCACAAATATCTCTTGAAGTGTTTGGAGCAGACTCAAAGCAGCTTGGGGCTGGAGGGGGCCTTTTACCGGGTTTGAATTACTGCTGACAGGAGCGTTTTGTTCCCAGTCCCGTGGCTTCAACTTTTATGATGCTTTTGGTGGAACCGATCGTTCAAACGAATGTTACCATTCTTCTTTATTTCCGCTTCGATTTCTTACTAAAACAAAAAAAAAGTAGAGGAAAATTGTGATCTTATTATGAACTCTACTTAGTAAAGTCCGCGCGTAGTGGCCTCGGGTATTTCCAATGCCGCAACTTTGGAGTCAGGCGTTTCACCCTCCTTTACCGACTGCCTTCACACCACGCCGAGTGCTGTCAGTTCGGCGCCTTGCCCGGTGACAGCCACACGCCGCTGCCCACCGGCCCTTCCCGAGCGGGCGGGACGCGCGGGTCCCGCGGGCGGACGAGGGAGCGAGCGAAGAAGCCCGAGCCCAACGGGAGCCCCCGAACCTCCTCTGCGGCCCCGGCGGAGGGCTCTGGGGCCCGGGCGGGCGGGATGTTGCGGGCTGTGCGGGGCTGGGCCGGTCAGACTCGCCCCCCGCCGCAGCCCCTCGCCGCCGCTCGCCCCGTGGGCCGGGTTATGTAAGCGGGCGCCCCCGAAGCAGCGGCAGCCGCAGCAGCATCTGCGGCGTTCCCGCCCCTGTCTCCGCCCCGCTCCCAGCGCTAGAGAGGCAGGAGGCGGCAGCGGCAGCGCAATAGAGCAAGTTTTGTCTCCTACGAGGGGGCGGCGAGGTCCCACGGCCCTCGGCAGTGCCGGCACCATGGCCGCGGCGCCTCTGGGGCGGGCAGCAGCTCCCGCCGCGGCGGCAGCGCCCCGCTGAGCTCCCCGGGCAGCGGGAGCGGCCGCCTCCGCCGCCCCTCCGGGCCGCCCGCCCGCCCGCCCGAGAGCGGCGGTCCCCCGGCACGGCCCGGCCCGGCGCGGCACCATGTGGGGCGGGCTGCACCCCCAGCCCGGCTTGCGCGGCTACAAGGCGGGTAAGGAGCGCTGAGGAGGGAAGGGAAAGGAAAGGGGCTGGGGCCGGGGCCAGGGCCGGGGGGAGGCACATGGGCCCCGCGCCGCTTCCCCTCCCCCGGCCCGGCCCGGCCCGGCTGCTCCCTCCCGGGTCCCCACAGGAACGCCTGAGGAAATGTCTCCCTCCCACTGCGGGCGGGAAGCGGCGCGGCCCCTTCCCCACACCCGGCTCCCGGAGGGGGGACGTGGCGCCCGGAGAGGGTGCGGGGCCGGCCCGGTGGAGAGGCCGATTAGGCGTCAGCGGCATCGGGCCGGCCGGGGGCTCAGCGCTGCCTTAGCTGGACCTTGCAGCGGATGATAAAAGCTGAGCTTAACCTACATAATCCGTTTCCATGTTTCGGGCTTTCGTTTCCCTCCCCGGTTTGTTAGTATACCCTTAGGCAGAGACTGGAAGCGTGCTTCTCTTGATGCTTTTTCGCTTTAAATTTAGACCGCAACAAATGGGTCGAGTCCTATTTTACCTTTTTTTCCCCCACCACTTCGCTGTCTCTGGATTAATTAGAGCCTAGTTCCTGCGGGTTGGCAGGGATGCGTTGATAGGTTAGTGCTTGGAGTTAGGTTGTTCCAGGAGAGACACCTATCTGTGAGCGATGGGCTGACTTCCCCCCGTCAAGGCTGTCAAACTGGAGGAGGAAAACTGGTGAATTGGCTTTAGAGCCGTGTGAACATTACTTTTGGGCAGGTGAGGCAAGGTACTGGCTCTTTTGGATGCTCTTTTCAGGGTTTGGAAATACTACTAACTAGATCACCTTCTGGCAGAGCTTCTGCAAATATTTTGTCATGTTTTGATTTATTGAAGCAATTGATCACAGCGGAGGTCTGTGATTTGGCTCTGCCATTGCAAGTGCAAAGTAGTGCTGTTGGAGTAATTTTTTTGCTTCGGAAGTTTGGGTTTATGTTTTAGTGTTGGGATTGCAAAACATGAGTGTATAACGTGTATATGGTTAGTTGACATATGTAAATAGCGGGATTGTTTTGCTTTCGACTGACAGGGTTTTTCTTGCAAATACAAGAGCTGCTAAGACGTTCTCAGCAGCTGCCCGAATCTCTACAAGTAGGCTAATGTTCATCCCTAGAAGGTGAAAGAAGACATTGTTCCTTTTTTCTGTACTGTGATTAAGTTATTAATTTCTGTGTATAACACGTTCACCTTGTTGAAGCCTTTTTATTTTTTTTTAATTATTCAGTGCTTCCTGCAAAATAATGGAATTACATTATCTTTGTGCTACAGCTTGCAAAGATAGTGGATATTCTGAACAGTAGGTGCAGAGATTTCAGTTAATTTGATGGAAACTGCAGGAATTTAGAGTGTTTCAATTCTTGATTATTTGTGTTTAGGGCAGGAATATTAAAAGGTTATGTCACAAGTGTAGTCTGACACTAACTTCAGACTGTTGCAAAGGTTGCTGATGTTTGTTTTCCATTAGTTTCAGGAAACTTTAGATTGTGCCTCTTGGTACAGTGTCTTTCCTTTTGTTTGGGGTCAAATAAAGTGTTTTAATACTGTGTTCAATTTGTCAGCAATTCTGATTGGTGAAGTATTGGATGAATGTTTTACTTTTGCATGTTTGTCAGAATGGTCTTTAAGATTCAAGAACAAATTTTCTATGTTGCTTTTCCCTCCTCCCCAGTCCCCTCATTCCTTTCGAACTTGTATTAACCCAGAGTATTTAATATATGTTTATCTGTAAGCACTAGAAGTGTAAGGTACAAAACTGGTAGAAAAACATCTAATTTGAGATAAGATTAACAGAAAGTAGTGATTAATTAGAAAGCAAGTAGGTGAAGGTTTAACCTTGAGATATCATCTGTGCTCTATAATTTCCAGCATAGGAGTCGCCTCCTTCATCTCTCTTACTGGGAAAGAGTCGAGAAGCTCTTTTGTGAGGTTTGTAATCTGTCTAAAGCAGTGGAAGTTAATTAGCTCTATGCAGGTATTTATTGAAGGGATGACAGCTACTAAGATCCTGTTATTGCCATGTTAGATATTTTTTTTTTTTTCAAGGAAGCTGTCCATGGGAAAAGTATTTTGTAGCAAACAGGAGCATCCTACGAGGAAGCAGAAGTTCAAGCACTTATTTTTAAGCTGAAGGAATTTTTCTTCTGTCAAGATATGTTTAATTCTTTAATGGCAACTACTTGCTATAGATTCTGATTGATCTGGGAGCATAACAGTAACTTGATAACTCTTATTAAACTGTATTTATTACTGAAAAGTGTTCTGTTTTGCTAGTTGTACTCTAGTTATCTATAGATATATGTATTTAGAAGTCTTAGTTTTGTTGAAAATCGTACAGTTCCCTTACAAAGCTAGGTGCTTACTGAAGTATTCTATTTACACAGGGGAATTACCAGTTTTTCAGTAATAGATGCAAATTAATTCTGGTTATCTTAAAATGTAACAGGCAAGGACACTTCTTGGGGCATATTTCATTTGTGGCCTTCAGTTTTATTCTCTTTTCTAATTTGCATATTGTTCCTGCTTTTTGGTTCAATGGGAGTGCATTCTCTGAAAACAAGTGTGCTGTCTTGTTTGCATCCCGCTGGAATTTTTTTTAGATAGGTGCTTCTTGTTTAATCAGTGAATTTAATGGCAAAGTTTGCTGCCCGTGTGAAATAAATTCAGCTTCTTACAGTCTCAGTGCCTGTCTGAAAAATTAAATTGCTATTTTTGGAGTGTATATGATTGACCTAGTCTTTCAGTCTTCTTGTACACATGTAACTGTTTATGAAACACTTATACCTCTATAAAGACAGCAGTTTGCCATGTGCTGCAGGAATTTAAATAACTGCAGTGAAGGGCATGCAGCATTTTAATCCATTTGCTTATTAATCTAGACCAGCCTTTAAAATGCACACTTGGTTAATAGCTCTTTTAAGACTATGAAAGTGTTCATCTAGATGTGTTTTACCTCTGGGGCATGCAGTCATTCAGTTAGGCCATGTGTGTCCAACAGATGCCTGTGGAAAGTGAAACCAGCACACTTTAAAATGAAATGACAAGTATTTATTACTTTCAGTAAACTGTACCGCCTCTAGTCAGGCTTCTCTCCACTGTCCAATATTATCTATTGATAATAATGGACATCAAAAAGATATTATTGACACTCCCTAAAAATAGTAGCCTGCACCCCTCTGCCTCTGGAGCCCTGGCTGTGTGGTTTGCCCTGCGTTCTTGTACTTGAGCCTTATTGGCAGCCTGACACACGTGGATCTGAAAGATTATTTAATGGTGTCACAAGCAAAATGTGAACAGCAATAAGGTCACAACAGTTTGTGGAGCACTACCTTCCTGGGGTACCCATGGGCTTCACAGGCAGCTTCCTAACAGCTGGCATGGGGAGGGTGCAGCTGATGACACTTGTTTTCATTATGTGAGGTGGGGGAAGGGACAGAAATCCAGTGGGTTTGTTTCTGTAACAAGTTTTCTTAGTCTGCTATTGGAGATCTGCAGCTGGGGATGTGACAGCTCTTGGAATATCTTGAGAAGGCAGGTTTATGTTTATGGGCTAGGCAAAGCAATAAATGGTGAGTTAGTCCACGTGTAGACTTCAAATTGGTTACCAGTTATAAGTGTATATATACGTTTGCATATGGTGCATTGTAAAGATTGATCACCTGAGCTTAAAAATGTGGTGTTCCTGCTGCTAGAATGGCCTCTACTGTCTTTCACAGATCACTGCGAGGTCAAATGACATTCTGTGTTTGAGTGATGGTGAACAGGAGCTACTTACTTCCCTTCAAAAACAATGCCTTTGTTTTTTTCCTCCCTCTGGGCAATTCACTTTTATGGATGTAGCATCTACTCTTTTAGTTCGTGCAGAACATGTATGTCTTAACTGCTGGGCATGAGAAGAGAGGTGGATGTGAGGGTATATTATAGTGTTGGTCTTGGGGCTTAGGAGTTTTTCTGATCTCTTGTATGTTAAACATTTACTCACTGAATAATAGACCTGTGTTTGCGGTAATTCTGTGCTTTTGAAACTTTAATTAAAGGAAGTAGTAATTTATGTAACGATTTTGAGAAGAATGCATTCATTTTAAATGGTTGTACAGAATAAGGATATAGTAAAAAGCAGCCTGAGCCATCACATCTGCCCTAGGAGGTGGTGATGAAGGAAGTGCTAGTAGGATAAGAGCATCTGTAGCTTTTCAAAAGAATGTCTAGGATTTATGCCCACCAAATATTGATTCTTACAGTTGCAAATTATTTATGCTAAGATTTTAGTTGGACGTTTAATACTTGTTAAAGAACCCATGTGTTTCAAGATATGGAGCACTTGCCAAATACAGTAAGAGTACATGGTGGTAAGAACAGCTGGAAGCCTCCTAAGTTGCACGACTTGAGGTTGTATCCAGAGGTGGTCATCTGCCATTGTTCGAAGCAAAGTTTGTTCACTGTAGACAAGTTACTTAAGAAGAGAGATAGTGCTACACTTGTTCAGTGTCACCTGCTCTGCCTTCTGTACTCTTTGGATGCTTGTTTCTATCATACAACTTGTCTGTGGTTTAACAGTTGGAGAGTTTAACTGATTTTCAATTCCTATGCTGGTTGTTCTTTGGCTGAAAAAGTGCTGACTTGGTTGTAGTTGTCAGTAGCCTCTCAGATGCCCTTGAAGTTGTACACTGACAATGAGACAGTCTGATTGTGGTTGTGATTAGCTTTAAAACACATTCAAGTGTATTCACTGTGTAATTCAAAAAGTGGCTTTCTCACTGGCTTCTGCCGTGGGTTAGCCATGGCTGGCTGCCAGACATTCACCCAGCCGCTTCCCACTCCCCTTGCTCAGCGAGACAGGAGAGAAAACAGGGTGGAAAAGCTTGTGAATTGAGAAGACAGAGAGATTGTTTTTTTCTGTGACAGTAGCTGGCAAGTGGACTTGACCATGGCGTCAGTCCATGTCAGCTACTCTTCACGCTCTTTCCTTGTGTTATTGCCTTGCGCCAGCCTGATCTCTGTAGGGCCTTACAGGGAATCTCTGTGCAGGTGCTTGGAGCTCCTGCTTCTCCTCCTCCCCTCCTGCTCTCGCCTCTGGGCTCGCAGGGCTGTTTCCTCGCAGTTTTTCCACCCTCACTCATTGCTTCTGGACTGTGTTTTGCTCTTTCTTAACAAACGCTTTCTCCAAAGTGTTGCTATCGTGTTTGTTGGGTTGAGCAGTGCCCTGAAGTGGGTGGCTTGGAGCTGGCTGCAACCAGCTGTGTCCAACCTGGCGCAGCTCTGGACACTCCTCACAGAGGCTGCCCTGCAGCCCCAACCAGCATGTGGGCACCTGCAACCCCCATAAAATTTCTTCAGAAAGAAGTCATTGTGTTTTGCTATTTCTTTCAGTAGACCTCGAATAATACTATATATAGTGTCATGAAGTTTATTCCTGCCAACACTGGGGGAAGGTGTGGGAAGGTGTACTGAAGTATAACAAGGTTCTGGTGTCTGCCGTAGGCTCCTACATGAAGTTTCTTGCTGTCTAGGGCAAGTTGAGGAGATACTGAATGTAGCAAGTGGGAAACTCAGATCAGCTGCAGAAGCACAGAGGTGGATGGCTGGAGAAGAGGAGGAGAACATGCAGCAGGGAATAACTCATGTAAATATGCTCACAAGTGTCTTAGTCCTGACATATCATCCCTTGTGTTTCCTGAAACTGCTGAGACCTGTGGAATTGCCCCTGGGGATGCAATGCGAGCTTTCCCTGGGCTCTCCGCTCCACAGCATCTGGCTTGGTTGCCTGGGCACAAACATCCTATTGATTGCACAGCCACGCTCAAGTGACCTATTTTTCTGCAGCCAGCCATGCCATAAATGACACTGCATCTTTCTGTTCCTCATTCCACAGGGATCTTTGCTGTTTTTTGAGATTCAGCTGGCCCATCTGTGAAAGGAGGAACTAACACAAATAAAAGAAGGTCGAGTTTAGAGAATTTTTTTCTCTCTTCTTTTAAGATGTGATAGTCCCTAAAATGTGGGAAAATGTGGCAGGTAAACCGCTTCTTTTTCCTGAAGGGGTGTATGTGGGTGGATTGCAGGGCATGATTTTATTTTACAGGTAAGATAATCTAGTGCGTAGTTGCTCCCACCTTTCTGTGTACCTCCGCTCATGTATCCTTATTGCATCCCATGTGCCCACTCTAGCACTTGTTCAACCTTACAGCAAGCAAAGTGGGGAGGCTGGACCAGGAAAATGCTGAAGTTAAATGCTGAAGGGGAGGGGCTACAGTGGCCTGACCCTCGTGTCGGGAACCTGACAGGAATCTTATCAGTTTCACTGCAGGAAGCATCTGCACTGATATCAGGCAGGTGTGGAATATTTAGAGTCAAATGGACTACCTCTTCAATCAGCTCATGGAGAGTGGAAAAATCTCCCAGCATAGTCTTGGTTTGCTGCTGCTGCTGCCATCAGGAAGTGTATAGTTAATCCTCAGGCTTACCATGAAGGCCAAGGAAGATTAAGAGTGAGGATCAGGAAAAAGTGACATTAATTCCGTTGGACAGCGTAACTTCCACCAATTAGTGGACTTGCATACAGGTTTAAGCAAGTCCAGGATAAATGGATAATGACTGAAGTAGTACTGGAGACTATCTCAGTCCTACTAAGGAAGGGCAGTGCCAGTAGTGTCAAGGAAAAGTCATAATTGCCTCTTCATTAAAATACCTGAAGTAGACTTAGCAAATACAAGTAGAAGAGCAAAAGATGCTTTTCAAACTTTTAGCTTCCTAGTACGTTAGAGACCAGTGGTGTGGTATTCGGACAAGAAACATTCTTGAATCATCCTGGAGTCAGATCTGAGATTCCTTATAAGGTATCCTTGTGCTTTTAATGTTTCTTTTATGCCTTTTGTAGCATAATTTCCAGATGGTGTGGACAGTGGCAACTTTTTCAAATGTTTCAGAATAAATAAGACTTTTCTTATTTTAAGTCTTATCTTTTTTATAAGATGGTATCTTCTCTCCCAAATGCCTACTCTTCAGCAAAGCTATTTATACCTTTTGGCAATTCTCAACCTTTGGAGGCATTCTTATAGTTGAGAATTAATGCTTTGTATGAAAGTTCGATGACAAACACTAATCAAAGACCTGATGGTTCTGTGGGTAATAAGAAAAAAAAGTATAAAGTGTAGTGACCCAGCTGAAAGCACAAAAAGACATTGGAAATACCATTACTTCTAACTTTATTCCTTTTGCTAGTTTGGAAAGACAAAGATAACAGTTACAGTCTTAACTTCTTCCTGTTCTCTCCGTCATCTGAAATACCAAACTGATTGAACAAGGACTTTTGTGCAGCTGATAGAATTATTGTAGTGTAAAGTTTTACATTAAAAGCAGTTGTAGTTGGGTAGACAGAAAGACAAGAGGTACAAGTTTTGAGTGGAATTATCCTGGGTTGATGGTGTATTGTGTGAAGGATTTTTTTCTTTTTATCTGGTACTTTTTAATTTTCAGGGTATTGTCTGTCCTTATATTGAATAGGTGTTAGTGGAAGGTGAAGAGCTAAGTGAGGGGAAAAGTTGTGCTCTGTGACATGGGCATTGGAAGTTTGTAAGGAAAATCTCCTAATGACTTACATGAAGGGAGCAGTTCATCCTTTTAACCCAAATATAACAGTGTGGGAACTCCTTTACATGATGTGCATACTTCTGTTAGCATGCACTAAAACTATAGCCTGGAGGCTCAGTCTCTGGTATGTTCCTATTAAAGTAGATGCTGTTGTGTGTGTAATGCACATTAGACTTCTTTGACAACATTAGGATTTTTTCCATTGCTTTTCTTAAGCAAAATATTTCAGTGAAATTTTATTTTGTGGGAGTCTCTGTCTTCACCATTTATTTTGGTGTCAAAGGTACCTTTAGATCTAATATTTGACTACAAGGAGGAGAGAAATTATTAACTTTTTTTTTAAAAGTAAGGCTGCTAAACTCCTTTATTTGATCCACTTGGAAAGTTTGGGAGCTGCTTAAAACCATTTAGTGTTTTTTGACTCATTCTAGCAGTTATGATTACTTCACTTTTCTCCATGCTTAGAAGAGATTGAATTAACTCTTTAATCAGAAAGAGGGAGAACAAAGGTAATTCTGTAAGAAAAATGTTAGAATGACAAAAAACTTGGAGAAAAACCTGATTATGGTTTTAAATACCAGTAAAGCTAAGCTGTAAGAAGGGGTGAAACATAGATGGTAATCTGTGATCAGTAGCTTTTTTTTTTTTGATAGGAAGATGCAGCTGATCAACTACAAGTGCACAGCTTTTTTGTCAGACCCTAGGAACTGACTGCATGTCCTGAGGACTTGCTGTTCAACGTTTATATTAACTTTAATGTGTTTATTTTCCTGGATGTTCCCCTCTTCCTATTGTAATTGATAAACTTTCTAAGTTTAAAAGGTAGCTTTTGCTTCTGCAGTTACTATATGGAAGTGAATGGAAACTAAAAATATAATTTTGTGTTTCTGTGGGGTGAATAGTGCATTGAGTCCGAAGACAAACACGCAAGCCAGCAGAGCAGGCATGAGGTAATAGATGTGGTCTGTGAGCCAAATGTGAAATAAGAAACATCTGCAGTTTGTATTTTGAAGTTCTGTTTTATGCAAATGCTGTATCTGGAAGCAGGAAACTCACAGGAGTGCCATCAACAATTGGACTGAGTTTTTGGTCTTGCTCCTGTGATGAAATGAAAGCAAACCTCTTTCTTTCCTGAGAAGGGTTGGAATTTAATCATTGGGTTGATGTTAAATAACTACAGCTAAATGCTGTGTGTGTATAAATTATGAAGTGTGTTAAGAATTTGAGTTCTTGTTTTATGTGCTTTCTAGAGTGGAAATCAGGAAGGCAGAGCCCATTATTACATACTGTGTCACTCTTAAGGATTTTGCTACCTTTTTAGATAACAGAATGCTGTGTTGAACACAGCTTTCTGCTAGTTGAACAGATTTTGTCCTCCTCAGTGTAGCCAGCCAGAGATTTATGCCTATCTCGCTCCAGTTTAGAATGAGCCACAATGTGCAATTTGGCAGTAGTATAACCCTAGTTACTACCTAATTGCTGAGAGACCTGTATGTTCCCACTCCCTCCTTGGCTCTGCTTCTTGTCTGACCCCTTGCTGAGCAAGCTTAGGAAATCAAATTAGCAGATAACCTTTTCCGTAAGCAGGAACAGTTTGTTCCTGAAGCCCTTTCTGTGGGCTCTGGAGTGGCAGGGCTTATGCTGGGCAAGCAAAGGTGTCTGCGAAGGGTGAGCAGCCTTTGTGTAGCAGCTGACCACAAGATCCAGCCAGCTCTAATGTCAAACAGCGTTCTCAGCTCAAACCCATTTTAACCAGCAGCATAAGCTGGCCAGCTGGACTCTTTGATGGAAAGACAGAGCTGTGCACCTCTTACTTTCTATAGACACTGGTGTGGGGGTTGATAGTGAGCTACCTGATTATGTCTTTAAACTGCCTTGGCAAGATTTTCTAAAGCTCGTCTATCAAAATGACGCATTTATTATTCTTAGTTCCCATTGTTCCTTCTAAATCACACACGTTCCTGCATGGGATGCCTTGTAACTTGTTGTCGTACAGTCCCGTACACGTTTGTAAAGTTACAAAAATGGGACCTTGTGAAGGTTCACACTGAAATACTGTTTTGTACAGAAGACAAAGGTTTTATAGCTATAATTATCTATGATGAGAGGTTGTGCATTGAGCCGCTTCTCTAGGGGAGGAGAAACGAAACTGTTTAACTTTTATTAAGAAATTTGAGATGCAAAAGAAGCCAGAGATTTGGCTTCTTTAAATTAGGCTCTCAACTTACTTTAAGTTAGGCTCTCAAGAAATTGAAGCACAAGTTTATGTTCCTTAGAATATGACCATAGCTAGATTTTTATAATTGATGTTACCAATCAAGTGTATGTGTATTTTGAGGATTTTCTTCTTTCTCTCCTACTTTAATTTTTCTCCTCTACTATTTTATGATGTTTTTCTCTCTCTCTGGTAAATGAATTCTTTTCCACATTAACAATACAGAGGACAGGTATGGGCCTTTGTATACCAGGCAGTGTGTTATCAGGCTGTACAAGTAAAAATGTTGATAAAAAAGTCTCTCTCTCAATATTCTTCTATTTAAAGTCTTGCATTCCTGTTTTTCTTTTCCTGCTTCCCTCTATATCTGTACATTTTTATCTTTCTGCATACTTAGGATTGCTCTAATCGGTTTCCAAATGAAAAACTAGAACTTGGTTAAATAGCTTGCAGGCTCTGTCAAGAAAGCACTCTAATAAAGAATACGAGTGCTCAGGATGAATCATACTTTAGCTATCTGACACTGTGCTCTTGAGAAACTGAAATGTAAAAATTCAGTAGTTCAGGGCTGTCATTTCATCCCACCTTACCCGGCTTCTTATTGCACTTAGATTAAACTGCATCATCCACCTACTCTGAGCTGCATTCATGTGAGAGGAGGGACTAAGGCTTTCTGGTATCTGAGTTCATGGCCAGCTGGTAAAGCTGTGAGCTTCCACCACCTCCAGAGCGTTTGTGAAAAGGATCCTGAAATTGTCATCTGGCCACCTTCCCTGAAAGCGTTAGAAATCCTCTCTTTCCACTGTACTGCTCATCCTGGAAGAGAAGAGGTTTCATTGTAGACCTGGAACTTGTTTTGGACATTTGTTTTAATAAAAGTTGCAATTTATTTTGCAGAAGGATCATAGAGATGAAGTGCACCTAGGAAGTATGTGTCTAGGTGGTTAGGCTTGAGATGCCAGTTTTTAAACATTATTTTCAAAAGTATTTATTAAAGAATTTATTTGTCCAAATAAGTTTTCTTTTTGCCTTTGTCTACAAGGAACATTTACACGTCTGGATCTTTTTATTGTGTCAGGATATCAGATTGACTGAATGCACCTTATCATTTGCTTCACCTTTGACTGAAGGAGGCTGCCATTGAGCCATTCTATTGCTGACTCTCAGCTTTTTTTAAAACCCTATATAAATGTGTTAAAGTATGGCATCTGCTCTTGTGTCTACTTTTGAAAAGTTTTTTTAGCATTTTAGGTTCACCTGCCTCCATTTCCTTTTCTCACTGTATTGTCTTAGTTAAAAAAAATAGAATATTTTGGGCAAAGACTTGTGCATGAAACATACACTGGAGTGAAGTTGTCTTTAATCTTTCAGCAGTAGTGATTTTGCATATATGATGAGTAAACAAACATTTTCCAGTGGAAGAAAGTTTTTTTCCTGCAATACAGCAAATGGGTCACTGAGAGACCATTTTTGGGTTTGTTTGTAGACTTTTCCTTTTGAAAAGATGTGTGGTTACTTAGCCCTATGGGACAGGGAGAGAGTGCAGAAGAGAGTCTATGACACACTGAAGAATTCCTTGAGAAAGAGGGGTCTGTGTAGGAGTTGGGATAAATTCATCAGTATCAGGGGATTGTGCAAGTAGATGTGGGAGAATGAGCTTGGAGGTGGGTTGAGTTGTTTCAAAATACTGTTGTGTGATCTTCTGGCATAATTAGCAGGGGTTTGGGTAAAGGTACAGATGGTGAGGGTGAACTAATTAATGTTGGCAGTGTCTTTGGGCTGAATGCTGACTCTCTGTCCATGGAAGAGCTTCAGGCAGGCTTCAGTGCCATCCTGGCATGAAATACTATTGTACAGCCTGGTCACATCCATGATGACTAGAATGGAGCTTTGCTTATTTGTCAGTTTTGATAGTACTGTAGTGAGATATCTCCTTCAGAATCCTTTGACTGTATAAATTTACACTGGCTGTCATGGGTGATTCACTTTTGGTCACAATCTATGTCAGTCATGGTGTGGAATAGAAAAATCAGTATCCTTAAGTTAGGATGTTATCTGTTGTGAAACCCAGTTAAGTCTTTGGCTGCTACTTTCCATTCAGTGTCTAGGTAAAATAATAATATCATAGCTGTCACTTAAAAATAATAATCTTTACATTCAAGCATTTTTCAGGTATTTTAGGAAATAGATATTAAGATGGTGGTGTGATTATTTTGTGTATGTATATCAAATGGGAACTGTGCATGCCACTGAAATTAGGAGTGGTAATGATCCAGAATTAACTAGGAGACTTTCTGCCAGCAGTAGCTGACAGCATTCTGTAACACACAGAAAAAGATACATGTTTTTGTGGAGTGAAATTTCAACAACTGTTCTCTCTTAATAAGTAATCTACTTCCTGCACTTAATATACTTAGTTGTAAACGGATCTGTTTTAAATGTCTAGTCTGGAAACACAGGACTATGTTGGTATATTTAGCTGGCCAAATTTAAGGAGGTAGTCAACTTTTTGTATAAACAAGGCTCCTTCTGAGATTTGTTTGGAATCTCGTGTGTATTTTGCCATGTTTGTTGATGGAAATTACAGCTGGGTAGGATGACCCTGCTCTTCTTTCTCTTCTGGTGAATCTTATGAAAGGTAGATTTTTCTAGCCTGGTAAAGAATTATCATAGTCAGATGGTAATATACAGTTTAGCAGCATAAATATCTCTTAGAAGTTTTTGCTTGCTTTTCTTATCCCATTGTATTTTGGGCAGACGGACACTAGCTGTTGATTGGCAGACTTGAGATTAGAGCAGCAGGGTAAGGCAGGTGTGCTAACTGAGCAGTGTGGGGACTCCTGTGTATCTTCCTCTCTTATACTTGGTTCTTCTAGTGTAGGCTGTTTTCTGTGTGAAAGATCATATATTTGCAGAGAGCTGTTCAGAAAGGAGCTGGGGACCATAGAACAGGGTGCATAGCCGTTGGTGATTCCTCATAACTTGGCTTGGAAAGTTAGTTTCAAATAAAGAAAGTAATAAATTAATTTTTAAATAATGTCTTGGACTAACGAGTTCTATCAGGTCCTATTTTATGGGTTACTTACTGTTGCGACCTAATTATTGAGTCTGTTCCTACTATCTTGTTGCTTGTATTTATTTATGGTAGTGGGTTCAATCAGCTTTGAAAAGCTTTCTTTCATGTAGACGCTTGTATTTTTGTAATGGCCTTCTATGGAGTAGAGTCATCATTAGTTCAGCAAAGTAAAACAGTGATGCAGATATGCCATGAAATACTAAAAAGTGTAGACCCCTGGAATACGTTGTTAGCTATCTTTTTAGAAAAAACAGAGCATGTTTAATGTCAGGGAGGCAAAGAGAAAGCATTTCTTGGAAGTGATCATGGGCAGCTGTGTTCTGTTGACATGCCTAAAATAGGTTAAAACCCACATACAGGGGCCCCTGGTGGTCTAGTGGTTAGGGTGCAGGACTCTCACCGCTGTGACCCGGGTTCGATTCCCAGCCCCCC
>NW_016690185.1:5646257-5842122 GCF_001604755.1 Lepidothrix coronata | reverse complement strand
CTCACAAACACAGCTTGTGTGCAGCTACGATGTGCCTTCTTCAGTTTGTAGTCTGTCTTGGCCACTGAAAACTGCTGATAACAGAGAAACGTAATGAATTACTTAAGGTATCAGTGTTGACGATTTCACTGCTGGCTTTATTTTATCACCTAGGTCATGGGGTTTATGCACAGTTGGAAATGACTGTATCTCACTGGCCAAATCTTCAGCTGGTTTCTGGCCTAACATTTGTTCGTCTCTTTGTATTTGAAGGCATGCAATGCAAAAATCTGCTGTGAATTGACAATCAGTTCTAGGATAGGAGTCATGTGATAGTTGTTTTGTAAATGTTTTTAAATAGTAAAAATATATGTATTGGAACTTTTGGGAAGGTTTCACCTAGCAAAAGGATTTTAATTTTAAAAAAATAATATCCCAAGCTGTAGGCACAGTCTGACTCAAACTTGAACTATGAAACGGAGGATTCAGTTTTCATCTTGACAGATACTTTTTAGTTGCCTTCTGTACTGTGTTTGTAATGACAGAATTCTGGCTTCCTTTTTTTATAGGCTCAGATTATTCCTCAGTGGGATGGTTACCTGGTACTGAATCCCTGTGGCAGAGCACAACGATTTCATCAAGCAGTCAAAGCAATCCTGTCAGAAGACACAGTATAGCTTCCGACAGCGGGGACACTGGGATTGGTACCTCCTGTTCTGATAGTGTGGAAGGTGAGTTGACACTCCTAAGTTTTGGCTGTTTCTGAGAGAGAAACAATCCAAAATGTTTTGAAGGTATGTTTCCCAAAAGAATCAAAGCTACTGAGCGCATGCAGGTTTTTTTTTTTCCTTGCTGGACCAAGTAATTGTTTTGGTGAGGTTTGATTAATTTAGTTCTGCATGAGTTGTGTGTGTTAACTTGCATCTCTGCCACAAAGCTGGTACTTGTGTTACATCTCTTGATAATTGCAGTAACAAGAAGTGCCAGATTTATGCAGGGAAGTAATGTCCTGTACTACAGCACTTGATGAACAAGTGGTAAAAGCATAAAAACTTCTGAGGGAGTTTATGAAAGGACAATACTTTCTGGTATTCATTGTGTGTGTCAGCAAAGAAAGCTTCTCATTGGGGCTGGGAGGAAAATGGGGTGTGTTGTGTTATCATCTCTGCCTTCTGGTGGTAAGTAATTTAGGTTTCATTGCATGGCATTTGACACATAGTCCAAGGTCTTTGAGAAGAATAACAATATCTAAGGATTGTTAAAAATGAGTTTGGATTAAGTCATGATTACCCAAAGGTGTTCTTGTTAGGGAGGGGTGCAGCCTCTGAGGTGGTAGCATCTCCATTACATTAGCACCCTCCCTGTTCAATGTGTAACTGGAATTAAGCCTGAATGAGACAGAAATTAGGCCATAAGAAGACTTGAGGTTTTCTTCTTGAATAACCTTATTTCCCAGTAAGATTTTCAAGACAGATAACAACAGCAGGACTGTGATATACTTTTCTCCACCATCTTTCTATGTGTGATAAATTTTTCAAAAGGATAACTGAAATGAGGAAGAACAGGAAGAATTACAAGAAATGAGGTAAGGAATGCTGAATCAATGTAAGACAGAAGTCTCTGTGAGGGACTGAGCATTCCTGAGGAGAGGTCCAAATGCCTCAGTTAAGTATATCAGGCTCTTTGCTCATGAGAAAATCCTTTCCACTGTCTTTGTGTTGCATCTGTTGGTCAGACAGGAATTCATAGCTTGCTTTCTGCTTATTTTCATTTCTAAACAGTTATTGGCTTTGGCAAAATAAAGGTTTTGCTCAGATATTCAAATTCTTGGGTGTAAAACTGAAATAGTAAATGGTTATTAATGCAGAAGCCTCATTGGTTGTTTTTTTTATCTCCCAGGAGATGTAGGGGGAATAAAGCACTCTAATGCTATGTATATATATATAGCTTTACAATCACTCTCAGCCAAATGTTGCACAATAGTATTTTAAGACGCAGCGTTTGGATTAAAAACATGCCCTCCCCTCCTCTGTTTTGAGGGCTTCTCCATTTGAGGGGTGGGATGAAGGAGAGGAAATGAAACAGCAGCTCCTCATCAGATGTTCTGTTCACCTCTTTAGGCGAGAGAATATCTGTTCAGGGCCGGACGGGGGAAGACTGTGCTGAGGGGAGAGTGAAACAAATGGGGGGAAAGCTGCCACAACAGGTAGTTTGTGAAGTTTGTCTCTGGCAATGCTTGACAATGGTCAGTTCTACTGTATCTTTTATGTTACCCATTTCCTGCCACCTTGTTTGTCTTTTCTACTACTTAAAGTTTTTTCAGTGTTACAAATAAAGGAGGGAAACCTAACAGAAATGAAAATTAATGGAAGAAGCATGTGACAGGCTTGGAAATAGATTGTATACATACATATGTTTTTAGTGGAAGGGGTTGTTGCCTATGATACCTAGTTGTCTGCATCTCTCAAGCTGCCCCCTCCCCACATCCACAAAAAGAAAAGAGTATCATTGTGATTTGTGAGGCTGCCAGGCCAGACTGGTAACTGCAGAGTTGATGCTGGCCATCTGCTGTCAATGTGCTGCTTGGGAAGAAGCTCCTGGGGCTTTTTCAGAGCAATATTTTTTTCACAAGTCAGCAGATTATTACAGTTTTTAACAATGCTCAGAAAATGAATTGTGGCCTTGCTATTTCCTTTATATTATGTCCACTAAAACTGAAAAACTTATTTTGAGAATTAGGATTAATATCTACTTTAATTTGTGAGGTTGCAGGTGAATTTATTTGAATCGATGTGTAGTTGCTAATAAATACAGTGGTGCAGGGAATGGAGCTCAGGTACATTTGAAATGTATCTTTACAGGTTTTCTTTCATGGCATGTAAAATGTTCCTTCAAATCCATCCTCTTGTTCATACTTCATTTTGGGAACACTTGTTCTTTTTGGAAATGTGGAGTTTCAAGAATAGGGACGAGTATCTCTTGTGTTTGGCTCAAACCTACATGATTTGGAGGGGAGATGGGTTTTGACATAGATAAGAAAGAAACTTTTTATGTTAAAATGTATTAAGTTGGTTGTTTGTATATTATGTTGTGCAAAGGTAGGAAAATGAGGAAATGAAATAGCTAGTGGAGATTCACTGTTGAAACTGTGCAATGTTGATGTGCACTGGGAAGCTGAGGAGAAACATTTATAAACCATAAATGTAGGGATGTTAGTTTGGATGAAATAGATCTAAAACATTTAATTCAGCTCTTAATATAAAGATATAAAGATATAAAGGTGTTTTATCTCTATGTAGACTACAGTTCATGTGTTTGGGTTTTTTTAGTTATTTATTTATTTGTTTCCTGTCAGTAAGTTGTTCTGGATTCAGATCAACTTTTGGGCAATACAGAAATAATTCTGCATTCTGTACGGAGCACGAGGAAAAGATTTTGATACAGTCTTTTCCAGATTCTTTTCTTTATACACTTAACTCTGTTTGTAAGTCAACTGTGTTACTACTGTTTTCAACTTGTCCTGTACAAGTCTGTGTGAATAGTTTACTCTGGGCATTGATTGCTGCTAAGTCTTCTGAAAGACCGCATGTCCTCTGTTAAGAGATATGACGGAAGTGAAACATTGAGCCCTGTGATTCTGTTGGAAAGTTCCTGCATTTCTGGTAGAGTAGGAGGATGAATCATGTGCAATAAAAGATTTTAGTTGATGGCCAACAGCTGGTCAGCTATCAGTGAAGACTACCTGAATGGTCTTGTTCTTGTTTTCCTTCCCACTGTCAGCAGTGAAATTGGCAGACATAGCATTTGTGGCTTATGTTTATAGGGACAAAAGATAACTCCCAACATCAGCTAACAGCTGTGCTGTGTGTAGGCCTTTAGATTTAGGTTGTCTCTTAAACTTCAGACTTTGACCAAAAGATTGTTGTTACTATTTCAGAACTAAAGCTAAGAGGAAACAAGGTTAAGGGGAGGTGGGTGGCAGAAAAAAGCCTCTCTTATAATGAAAAAGTGCAGAAAAAAAAGTTCTGAAAACCTTCAGTTACGCAATCTTGTCTCTTTGTCTAATTTGGAAGTCTTTCAGATGGAAGCAGATTTTAGTAAACTTCTAAATAATGACTTTTCTGATTTTCTGTCTACTTTAAATGCATGGTCTAGATTAAAGTGCTTCTCTTACAGTTTACAGTCTGTTAGGAAAAAGGCGTGGAATACTGTATGAAAATGTGAATGCATTCATGAAACGTGACGTTTCCTGTTCTTCATCAGCAATGAGAGCATTTATACTTAGTTTTTAATAGCCATTGTGGTACCTGTGTATAACCATTCTTTCAGTACCACTTACATAAGAAACATGTAGTCTATATTTTAAGTATTTTTGAGGCTGTTTTTATTTGGGTTACCTAATTAGAGAACCAGGGTCTTAGCAGAAATTAAATGGGCTGTAAATCCCAGCAGAGCCCTTTCCCCCGTGCGCATTCTGAGTTTTGCCTTTTGGACAGGAGGAATAATAACTAGATACTGATGTGACAAGATACAGGGCCCACAGTTCTTGCAGGCCAAATGTTTTCCTCCATCAGATAAGCTTGTTGTGCAATGAAAAGTTCCTTATAAAGCACATCTTTCTCCCTTACTGTTAAATGCAATTCTTGATTTAACATTTCTGATTGCAAATTAATAGGCGTGAAAATTTATAGAATGTTGCTTTCCAGAAGAGAGAAACTGGATGCAGAGAATCAGAGTTATTACTTCTTCAGGACTTGATGTTCTGCTAGTTCAACTTTTTTTAAAAACTTTTTTAACAACCCCCTCCAACGACTTCTGTGGAATGCTTAGCTGACAGAATAGGAACTTGTTTTAATGTTATGAGACCCAGAGGAATCTCTTGGCTTTCATTTTGAATGGAATATGTTATCTTTTTACGGGATTAAAAAAATCTAATTAGTTGAATTTAATTGTAGCATTTCTTGATACACCAGGGAACATGGTACAGCTGGCACCAAAGTTACTTGGTTTTGCTATTTCAAGCACTCTTTCTTCTAGCAGGTCCCAAGCATGGTATTCTAACACTTTTTTTTCCCATGAAAGAAAAAAAGAAAAGTTAATAAATATAACTATTGAATATAGTGAAAGGCAGAACTGAATTTCAGGAAGCAAAATCTAGTTATGAAGTATCTTGGTTCTTTTAGTTTAGCATGCTGCTAAGAGTGATGGGATTGGCGGTGTATAGGTGGAACATGCAAAGTTTGTGCCATCAGTTATGGTGTCACAAAAGTGCAACAGCACTAGGATCGTAGATCTTGAGAGCTGGCGGCTTACTTTATGCTCTCTTTCTCTCTTGTGTTCTGTGATCTTGAAAGATGATGGATTTTCAGAGAAGTCCCAGTCTTAATTGAGTTGAGGTTAATCTCTATGCCCTTGGATCCTGGCAAGTATTGGCATATGTTTGGTAAAGTAGCTTGATTATTTGTAGGATAGAAAATAATTATGCTTGAGGCATTTTTCCTTGGTTTCCTTCCTCTCTGCTTGCCAAGTCTGATATTTGAAGCAGTATCCAGCCCTCTGAGTCAGCCTTATTGTGTTACTCAGACATTATCTATCCTGACAATCAGAAATGTGCACTTCACTCAAGGCTATATTAAACTTTAGTCCTTGCAGAAGTGGTTTTACCATCCCTTGCTAGAATGAAGTGTCTGTATAGCTGAGAGGAATATAAATATTAATGTTCAGAGCTTGGCTGTTTATTTTCTTTGGGGGTTTAGGATTTAAACAAAATTTAAACAAGGGTTATTTCAGATTCTAGTAACCTGTTTCCAGGATTTAAGGAATAGGAAAAAATTATGCTAATAAATTTCCTAAAATAAGACGTGGAGAAGTTGCTTCAAACAACAGTGACATATTCCCTGTGTGAGCATGTGTACTCTGAATTTGAAATGGGCTGAAGCAAAACTAAAGGCACTTACTAGTTTCACATATGAATGCTCTGCAGAGAGAATTAGCTGCTGCTTTAACTTCATACTTTGCCTTATTTTGTGATAGTTTCTCCATTGGAATAAGCTTACAGTATGCACATGCTCACATGTCTCACGTTAAAAAATAATAGCAGGGGTTTTTTCCAGCTAGTGGGAGTGTTCTGCCCAATGAACTCAGTGCATTTTGCCTTCAGCTAACATCAGTACTTCTTTTTCAGAAAGATGATTTCTGTTGTTCTAATCAGAAATAACTCAGGGAAAATAAGTCGTGCATACTTATGATTTAGCAGCATTCACCTGGTTACCGTGTATTTTGGAGCTGTGTCGCTGAGTTGTATCAGAATTAATGTGATACAACAAAAGAAAGAAAGGAAAAACCCCCAAAACTTCAGGGTCGAGATAAAGACAGTTTACTAATGAAAGAAAAAGCAGACAAACATCAAGCACCACCAGCAGACCTATGTCCAGCCAGTTTCTGAGCAACAAATACTTTGGAAAAAACCTGCCCCTCAGTTTTATTGCTGAGCGTGACATTGTATATTATGGAATCTCTTTGGTATTTCAGGTCAGCTGTCCCAGCTGTGTCCTCTCCCAACCTCTTGTGCACCCTCTCACTGGGATGGCAGAAGCTGTGATGCCGTGTGAGTGCCTTTCAGCAATAGCCGAGACACTGGTTTGTTACTAACACTGTTTTAGTCACCAGAGAAAAACACAGCACCACAGGGGCTGCTGTGAAGAAAACTGACTCTCATCCAGCCAAACCCTCTACAATCTCTGCCCCTTATTCCGTATCATTTACATCATGCTTAGATGAAATATCAGGTAGTTGTTTTTAATTAACTGTATTTTTGGAGCGTGATGGATATCTGGTATTTGATGAGAAAACAAGGAGCATCATACAATGATCTTGTCTATATTTAGGTTAATATCATGAGACCTAGACGTGCCAATCATTATACATCTTTGCTGAGAAATTCCAGGGAGGAATTCACACTGGAAACATTCTGTAGCTAGTCAATATTTAATGTACGCATTGAAGTAGCATTTACCGCCTTGTCTGAAAAAGAATCACAGGACTCATTTTTAGTCTTTTGCACTAAAGACAAAGTGGTGCACTTAGTGATAGGCCATAGTCATTTGGGATGTAGACAGCACGTTGCTTATAGCCTGCTCCTGAGGAAGAAAAGACCTGTTGCTGCTGCCTGGAGTTCTAGCCTGGGACTTGATGGAGGAGACTGGTTGTATCTCCCATAGAAAGGTTTGTAAACCTCTGGTTTTTAACAGTTTTACTAGACTATCTGTTCTTGGAAGGCTTATGCCTCACTCTTAAGTCTTTATTCTACAGACATGTTTCTACCATAATGTATGCACAGATAAAACTTTTTCTGGTGTAAAGTCCAGTTAATGTGTTTAATGGCATCCTTTATTTTAGCCATGGTTTCAGTGTAGTGATGATAAACAATTTCTGTAAAAATGTTCTTTGAAGTAGAACATAAAAGCTTCCTGTTAGAGAACCTGTTTCAGGGCCTTGCATGTGTTTCTGTGAGGTTCTGAGGTCAGATGGACTGTCAGTTTTGTCTGTATAAAGGCAGCAGCGAGAAAGAAAAATGTGCAGAGGACACTTACAGGAAGCGTAGTTACTCCATCTCACTTCCTTCATCTCTGACTTTCTTCAGGTTGGGGGAATTAAGTATGAGGAAGTGAAAAATGGGCAGCAAATGACGAAATAATTTGAATTGTGGGGACTGGGGAAGGGGGAAAATCCTGCAAGAAAGCTGCCTGCTCACAGGCAGTTTGTTTGCAGTAACTTCACTTGAGTGCGGGTTGGTAACAACTGGCCTGTTTTCAGGCAGAATAGGTGTCAATTTGTTGCTTTTGGTATGCTAAATTTCTTGGGTAACAGTGACCCGGTTTGTTTTTAAAGCAGTTACTATCGTTGTCACTGTACTTTTTTTTCTTTTCACCATTTTAAATGTTTCTTACTCAGTCAGATTTAGAAGGAAAACTGGTGTGGGCTTTTCCCAATGCAAACATGGTAAAAGAAATCTCTTGTTTTTTTTTTTTATTTTCTTCCTTTTAAAGATCTGACAGATAAACTTTCGGTATGACAATTGCGTTTGTGTCAGCTGCAACCATGAAAGTCAGCATTGTAGAAGTGTAATCAGCTACACAGAGGTCACTTCTTTGCCCCTGGAAGGGAGGAGCCTCTCATTCTACAGTGCATCTTTTAAATAAGCACATGGCAAATTTTAATGTATGAAAACTGGGAATTGAGATGACAGTGGACTTGATCTATAGTTTTGATGTCATATTGAGCTATCAGCAGTCTTCCAGTTAATTGCAGAGGTGTTTTGTTTTAAATAAGTTAAAGCCTAAAAAGTGGAGGCCTTGTGTTCTCTTGCCACTGTAGGATGGTCACTAAAATGCAGCAGTGAGTAGCCTTTTGATTGCAGGGTGAGAGTGTGGACCCTTGTCTGTTTCTCCCGGTTTAATTTGAGAGGAACTCTTTCACCTCTGTAACTAAATAATAAAAGAGCAAAAGTATCATGCTACAGATGAGACATCTGAATAAGCTGCCTTTGTAAGCCAGTTGCTAAGAAAACCTTTGGATGTGTTTCCATTAAAAAAGTACCTTTTTTTGCTTTGTGTCATGATGACTTGTGAATAATATGAAAGAAGTGATTAAACTTCAAAAGAGTAGGTTTTAAAATGGGGGGGGTGTAGTATTTTTTTTATTTGTGTAATAAGTCTTGGCTGCTAGTCTTCGAACTCCTTGGTTTTCTGCCTGTGATGCTCTTTTTATTTCACATAAAATTTGCACTGAAGTTAGATCTGTTTTGTCTGATATAGATCCTGGACTTGCTTTTGTCCAGAATGACATTTACTTTAGAAGGCAGAAGTTGAGCCTCATCCTGTGGAAGGCAGAATATTGACTCCTGTGAACAGAATCTGTTGTCTGCATTTGACTTTATTTTTTTTCCTCCTGTTGTTAGGGGTGTGTTTTTATACAATCACCAAACAAAATCCCCAGCTCTTTACTGTGAAATCCTCCCATGTTCCCCACCCCCACAGTGTTTAAAAATCCTCTCATGAAGTGACCACATGGTGGCTTTGTGAAGGTTTGCTGGTTTATTTTAGTGCCCTCTGTTGATAATAAACCTCATAATGTATGCTCTTGCCTCTTGACTACTTTGAAATTGTTGAAGGACAACAGTTGCCATTAAAAATGATTTTTTCCACTGTACTTTAATGTTCTTCTACTGTAGTTATCATGCATAAACTTTTCAAACTATTATACCTTACTCTGCTTATAAAAATAAATACAACTGGGTAGTGAATAGCTTTTTACTGAATATTCAAGCTTTTCCTGCAGAAAAACACTTCTGAGGCATTCCTAGTAGGAAAGGTTAGTTGCATACATCTAAACAGTATTTTCTGTGTATGTGTGTATTGTTTTAAAAAGATCTATTAAGTAGCAAGATCAGAAAAAAATTCTGGCTGATTTAAACAATGGCATTTGTTGCATGAAGGGGCAAGAAGTTTTCAGTTTTCCTGTTACTAAATTTTACTGTAGGAGCACGTAGAGATTCTGGGCAGGACTATAGTTTATTGTTCTGTCTTATGTGCAAATTCTAGAGAAACAGATACTTTTTATCTGAGTGAGAGGTATTTTTGGATCAAGTTTTTCTTCAGAGAGATGATACGGTTAGAAGTACTCATTTCTTTCCCATTGCATCAACTGTCTGCATGCACTCATACTTTGCTGTTGAGAGTGATGGCAAGGTTTTAGTTTTAATTAGATCAGCTTGAAAAGGGAATTAAAAATATGTTCAGAGTGCATAGAAAGGGAGTGGGATTCACTGGGACATCATAATGGGGAAAAATGCTTATGATGAAAAAAAATCCTTTGTGAAGAAAACACATGTCAGAGGGGTTGGAACTTGATGATCTTTAAGGTCCCTTTCAACCCAAGCCATTCTCTGTTTCTGTGAAAGCAGTGCAACTTTTTGTGGAGGTTGCTTGCATATCTGTTGTCTCATAGCTTCTGAAAAGGTCTGAGTGAAGTGATTCATGGCTTCTGTAAAACTGGAAGCGAGCTGTCCCTGTGACATGTGGTCAGAACTGAATCTTACATTACTTTCTCCCTCCTTTCGACTCATATCGGTATCACCAGCTTCAGTACTCCTTTTCAGCTCTCATTACTGGCCCATCTTCTCTCTCCTGAGGGAGTTCAGGGAGAAGAGAGGGGCTTGAAGTAATCCCCAGAATATGTACGCTTTCCACATTCAGACCTTTTCATGAAATCTCTCTCACCTTCGCCAGGTATTCAGATGATCTTACTCGCTGATGCTGAGGGGATGTGACAGAGGACTTCAGTACAGGATGCCCAGCTGGATTAGCTTTACATGACAGCTGCTCCAGCTTGTTACTTTTTTATTTGTTCAGTGTTGGTTCCTTAAAAAAAAGGAAAGTGGTAAAATGTTGGTTCTGGTCAGACTTCCTGTTTTACAGTCTTTGTAATTTCTGATGTTCCTTACGACTGAATTCTTGTAAAATGTGGGTCTTGGCTTGAAAAGAACTGTATGTGATGTAAGTAAGAGAAGAAGCAGTCTTTGATTTATACTGTTGGGATTTCAGCTTCTAGAATGTCTTTATGAGATAGTACAGTAGTACTTTCTCTGATTTTTTTTTTTTCTCCTTGTTTTCCTTTGTGAAATGAGGTCTAGAAATGTTGCATTGTTTTTCTACACGTTAAGACCAATGTCAGTAAGTGACATCATCAAACTCTTGTAGGATAGGAAGATGTGGTATATGTGCAGCCATAATGAGTGAATAACAAAAATCAAAGGGTTTGTGTTTACCCATGAGTGGAATTTAATTTTTTAATGGGAATTAAAATTTATGTATCCTTAATGGAAATTAGGATGGATTATTTTGTAAGGAGATAAAGAATGTGAAAAATTCAGAAGCTCTTAAGTACTTCTGCAGTTTTGGAATGAAATGGGACTTTGAAAGTAGGTAGGAATATTATGAATATATATGAATGTTTATTTTAGTTAGTACTGGCAGGTAGCATAGTCTAGTAGAATCAATAAAACATGTGACTGATTGCCAAGAGTTCATGTTTATATGACTCTGGGAGTACTGTACTCCCATGGGAGTAGTATACCATTAATTTACTGTAAAAGTTAAAGTTAATTAGACTGGTGCTTATATGGATGGCTGTTATTCCAGCTTTTGGGAGGTAAATGTGGGACTTGATGGAGAGCATGATACATGTGGTGGAGTTCTGTGTTTCAGAAGTCTGATATCAAACTTAAAGCATGGATTTTCTTTTTACCCTTTTCCTCTGAGACTTCCTGGTTTGTGAGGGTGGTTAAATCAGTGTATCTTTTTACATGTGCTTATTCATGGGCATTATATGCCTATTGTATGTGTGTGTGAACTTGTGTGTATATATGTTAAACAGTTACCATGCTTGTTTTTCCAACGTCATTAATACTTTTGGCCTGTAAGAACTGAAAATATAAATTAAAATCTAAAAATAAGGTGTATTACAAAAGTAGAGGGTAAAAATATATTTGGAGTTTCTGTTAAGAAGTTGTTCTTGCATTCATTGTTTGTAATTGTTATTGATACAGTTGTTTCCACTGCTTCATTATTTCAGTATTCTAATTGTGTCTAATCTGCCTACAATGTTAGCCCAAGCTGTGAAAGTGAATTTTGCAGTGGCTGATTAAAAAGTATTCTGTGGAATGTGAGGCATGGTAGTTTTGATCATCAAAAATCTTATGTGTCAGCCTCTCTTGTGAAGCTGAGGTGCATCAATAACCTTACACCACTTGAGTGGGGATGTGAAGATCTGTGTGTAGCTTCTAAAATTGCCACCCTTTGCAGAGTTTCAGATTTCATCCTGGTAGCTTGGATGTGGGCTGAATGCCATTACAATTTGCTATGTTGGGGATTTACTGCTGCTATTAGGTAACCCTGAAGAACACATTAGATACCGCATTGCGTAAAAGGCATGTCTTGTGTTTCTCTGGGGTGAAAGATGACTTCAATTATTAACATAATTAGACAAATTTATTTTTTTTTTAATTTAAATACTTGCTGGTAAGTATATGATTCAGACTTTCTGAGCTAGTGGTTATGGAACTGACTTTATTTTAGAGCAAGAGAGCAGTTCCTGATAAGCTGTTTTCTCCCACACCAACTTTTATGATATACTTTGTCCCCTGCTTGTTTTAATCCAGAAGTAAGATCTGAAATTGAGTCTACCTTTTTAAGAGTTCATTTTTAATTTCTGGAACCTACTGTGCTAGAAATGCCTTAACTGAGGTGTTTCTGAGGCTGGAGAGCAGAGAAGAAATAGTTTGGGGGTTTTTTTGTTGTGTGTGTCATAGCACTGCTAATGTACTTGGATACCATAGCGATGAGTACTATAAATATCCAAATGTATGAGCCAACAACTGGAAATAAATTTGTAAACACTAAATCCTTTCCATTATCAAAGGCAGCAATTGAAACATTCCCTGCTCTCCCACCTCTTACTCTGTACTCTACTCTTACTGTGCGAAGCTGAAAACAAAAGGGACATACAAACTCTGTCTTCCAATATTCATGGGGAGCAAAGAGAAGTGATCACTAAACCCTTTGAAGAAAAGCATAACTCAGATTGCATGTGTTCAAGCTTGTTAGTTGTCTATAAACCCCTCTGCTGTTTCTATATTATCTAGGAGTTAGTGTTCAGAAGACTGGGTAGCAATACAGGTAGCAGCACTTCAAGTAACTGCAGTTCATATGTCGTGATAAGCTCTATTTGAATGTGAAGGGCTCTGCTCAGTACTGCTGCCTGTTCAGTGGGTACTCAGGAAGGCGTGTTGGCAGAGAACCAACATCCCATTCAGGTGCTAGATAAACCTTAGGTAAACCTTGGGAATTGAGATACCGAGCTGATTTTTAGAATAATGGTGATCAACCCCCAGAACTTCACCAAGGAAGGATTTTTTTTTTTTTTGTGTGCGTGTAGTGCCTTCTTTTTGATTTGAATGCTTTAGCATGTTTTATCTTAAATGACTGCAGAAATAATCTCAAATCCACGAGTTGGAGTTTGGTTGCAGTTCTGTTACCTACAGTCAGTCAAGTCTTTTAATATTCTAAGACTGCTGATGTAATTTGTAGCAAGTGTTGTGTTTCATTCTAGGGAGGATGAATTTGGTGAAGCAAATGGTGCCTGACATATATATGATTTGGCAAAGGAACCTGTGGTCTTTCGGGATGAGAAACATTCTGTTAAAGTATTTTTCATAATTAATTACTTACATTTTCTTGCTTTTATGACTTAGTTGGATTTGTTTTAATTTAATTAGTGTGCTAATCATAAAATTTTTTAAGTCATTGTAATGTCAGGACACTAAACTCTTATCTTTTCTCTGGCATAGGCAGTGAGGGGAGAAACAATAACTTTTAGAAATGGATTGCTGGTGAAAAATGGAGAAACAGTAAACTGCTGTTAATTTTTTTTATTTTTGTTTTAGAAATTATTTACAAAGCTAAATATTTCAATTAGCAAAAGCTGGGATGAAAGACTAATGGACATTATGCATTTCTCTTCTGATTTGGTATCTGTTTGTCTTGGTTATAGTTGAAATCAGATCTTTCAGCCAGCCTTTTCAGAGGGCAGAAATGACTTAATTTTCAGAATATTTCTAAAAAGAAAGTGACATACATGTTCAAATTTATAGTATATAACTGTCATTGCTTCATAGACAAACTACTACCAGGTGAAGAAACACTGTCAAGCATTAAGATCTGTTATGTATATTCCGGGAAAATGTCACAGTAATATTATTCAGATGGTAACATGCATGAAGTTTGGGGTTTTTTTTCCTCCTGCTTTTAAAATTATCCTTCATGGCTTCTTTAGTAGTGGACATATATGGATGTAATAGTTCCTGTCCAGAGTGGAGGCTTGTTTTTTTACGGTACAGAAATCCTCCTAAGAGTGTGAGCTTTGGCTCTAAATATAGCCTCTGAATTAACACTGCTAATTTTACCCATGTATTATTCACATTTGCTCAAACTGTCAACTGTCCTCCAAAAAAAAGTAAAATTAAGTCTTCAGAATGTGTGTGTGTGTGTAAGTTGGAGGTCCTGGAGGAAGAATTGTTTATAGGCATTACAGAAGCCTAAATCCCTCTCCTTTGCTTTATGCTGTGCGTAAATCGTGTATTAGAATTAGAACAACTTTCAGTTATTAACAGTCTTAGTGTCATGGCTTCACAGGTATGTCTGAAAAAGAAAATATTAGAGGTTGGAGTCAAAATGGTGACAGCCAGATGGTGCAGGAAAGCAAAGGGTTTTCCATATCTGTTTAATTTATTGTAATTAGTTTTGTAGGATGGAATACAGTAACTTTTCCATATCTTCTTGTTGTCATTATTACTTTCAGAAATGTTTCTGTTAGTTATAGGAATGTCAAATTCCTTTGGCAAGTATCAAGTTTTTGGTTGCTATAGGAAAATGCTGTGAATTCCATGTGGGTCTTATCATCTTTTCATGCCAGTTTATTCCTTCTTTTTGTTCTGCTTGAATTTGTGAAATTTGAAAAGCACACATTAAACCAGGGTAGACAGTATTGCTCAGTGTAGACAGCAGTGGGAGGAAGTAGGTACGATTTACCAAGTGTAACACTTTGCCTCCTGTTCTTAATTTGAGAAATAATGATAACAATGCTTAGTTTTTGAAGTATAAAAAATGACTTCTTCTGTAGGATATAGAGCTATGCTAAAATCCAATTTAAGGTTAATCCTCTGTGACCTGAGCTGGGTTCCAGATGGTGACCTACATGTGGAGTAGGCTGTTAATTTTTTTATCAAAGCCTTAAAGTGTCCTAGAATGAAAGGTGTGATTATTGTATATTAAATGAAGGGTAGAGTAGCAAAGCTAAGAATGTAAAAGTTGGAAGACAGAGTACTGGAGCTACTTTGTCAATATTGTATTTTACTCTTTTCTGTATTTACTTTATGGGGGTTTTAAATACTTGTTTTCTTTTTTTTTTTTTTAATTTCTTATTTAAATACATGTTTTTTCTCAAGTCTTGGTTAGTAATTATGTAGACCAAGACTGCTAGGTCCTCAGCAGACTTATTACAGTTGAAAATAAGCTACTGTTAACATGTTATTCTCTTGCCATTTGGGGATCAGCATCTGAAGGGGAGAGACTTCACCAGTGAGTTAAGTTATTCTTGAGGCAACAGTTGAATTTTTGGGATCACTGAGGATGATTTCTGGCCCTTTAAAAGGATTACTGCTTGATGTAGTCGTTCCCGAAGTGTATTAAGTAAATTGCTTGTGGGACATTAACCGATTCCAAGAGGTGCCGGCAGTGGCAGTGCTGTGGCAAGGCGAGCTGGCTGTGCTTGGCGACCTGGGCTGACCTTTGTCTGCAGCAGAAGGAAGGAGGAAGGAGACAGACAGGGACAATCTTGCTATGAAGCAGTGAAAGCCGTCAAGCAGTATCCTCCTGCCTCACTGGACCCATGGCAGCCTCGCTGCTGTGGTTGCTTAGGGCACCTGCTTCTGTCTGGGAAAGGATTCCTTTTTCCATCTGGGTGATGTACACGTGTGCTCTTACTGTACACAAGTCTGTGTGATTCTTGGAAGAGTTACCCATTAGAGGGCTGTCAAATATTGGAACAGGCTGCCCAGGAAAGTGGTTGAGTCACCATCCCTGAAGGTATTCAAAAGACAACACGTAGATGTGGTGCTTAGGGCTGTGGTTTAGGGTTGGACTTGGTAGTGCTACATTAATTGTGGGACTCAGTGATCTTGAAGGCCTTTTCCAACCTAAATGATTTTATTCTGTGATTGAGTTTGAGCCAGGGCTCCCAAAGTGGGAATGCAGAGGTAAACTAGGAGAATGACTTCTGTGTTTAAGGTTCAGTTGGGGGAGATCAGTAGAGGAAATGAAGCTGGAGTACGAGGCTGGGAGAGAAAATGAAGGTGTGCCCTCTCTTCCACGCTTGCATAACCTGTCATAAAGCTGAAGGATGCTGTTCCTGTTAGAGCTATTCTTGATGTACTGTGAACCAAGATAAGAGCTCAGTGGTGATCAGAATAGGTACCAGTTGACTCTAAATATTGTATTTTTAATATAAAGGCAATCTTAGTAGGAACAAGGATTAAACTTTAGTTAGTGGATAATGATCTCAAAAATGTAGCCAGAAACTCCAGTCTCCCTGAAAGCTGAAAGTAGGATTTAACCTTCTAAAGTTACTTGACATTGAATTGTAGGCTCTGTCTCTGCCTGTAGTTATGACCTTGGTCAACCACAGAGTTTTAACTGTATTGAATGAGAGTGCTCCCTGGGAACCCTCAGGTTTTACTGTGGTCCCTTGGGTTTGAGGGAGTCTCTCCTCTCAACTCTCCTCATGTGACTTTCTCTTCACATGTGCCTCCTTTTCCCTTCATGGCTTAGGTGAGGTGGTTTCACTGCTGAGGGGTATTAGCCTAGCTAATCTGGGAGTGCTGTTGTAGGAGATGGTAACTGAAGTAAATTAGAGAGATGGGATAATATTAAAAATATTATATATTTTATATTATAAGATAAAAAAATTTCCTTTGAAGACTGAGAAAGTACAACTTATGTCTGTCTTGGTATAGAAAGGTAGAGGAGCAGGTGTGTTTATGTACCTGCTACTGGATTTTCTCCTATAGAGAACAAAAATACCTAGAATTATCTCCTTCTGGGGGGCAGGGGTGGATTTCTGTTCTGATGGGCTAAGTTACTCCAGTTTTTTGGAGTCAAAGAAGGTGAAGAAATAATGCCAGCAAGAGGGAGTATCTGGTGGCTATCAAAGTAGGTGGTATTTGTGGCATGGGTATCTTGCAGGTTCAAAAAGGAAGGAGGACAGATAGATTGTGACATCCATAGCATTTTCCCCCTTTAGCCATTACTTTTAATGAAGATCCTAGGGGGATATTTGATTTCCTCATGTCTTCACTCTTAAGTGCTTGTGGTTGGAAAATGGAATTGGAAGCTGTAGATGGCCTTCATAAAAGGGCAAATGCAAGTTAAGATCAAGACTTTTAAAAAACAAAAAGCCAACCACAAAGGAAAAATTCCCTGTGGCAGTATAGGTTTTCACTTCTGTTTCAGCAAAGTGAAGTTGACTGTTTACGTGACTACTGTTCTGGAATATTGCTTTATCCTCTTATCCGGGAGGGCATGGGAGGGGAAATAGAACCTGTTAATCTAAAAATTGTTCTACTTAGTTACATAACTGTTTCTTAAAAATAGCTCTAGATTGCTGGAGAACATGGATAGATACTGTAGGGTACAAATTTCTCTTTTGTTCAGTTGGTGCTCTTTTGCACAGAGAATCCACATTGTATGTATACATATTTTTTACTATTTTGTGGTGGTCACTTGCATGTAACTCACATGTGCTCATACAGCAGCCTGTGAACATCCTGTAGTAGAGTTCTCTGTCAGATACTGTATTACGTCATGGCTGGGCTTCGCGAATGAAGATTTGGGAAGGGCTCTACCCACGTTTGTTACAAGCACACTGGTGGCTAAAGAGGCCAATATGAGATAGACATACCTGATTGCAAAAGGCACAGCAGAAAGACTCCTTAGGTGGTATATTCTGCAAGACACGATTCTTTCTGCGTTGTCTTTTCTCCTCAAGGGTGATCCTGTGTGCGTTGTCAAAGGAAAGAGCAGCGTTATAGATGGTGTGTCTCCAGACCTCCAGATTTGAGGCCAGAGTAGACCAGTTATGATGATCAATATGGCCAAGGCTGAGATGTTGTTTCAGGGACTCCTTGTATCTTTTCTTTGGGGCTCCTCTCATGAGGCAGCCGGTGGCAAGTTCACCATAGAGCAGGATCTTAGGGAGGTGGTGGTCCTTCATCCTTGAGATGTGTCCTGCCCAGCGCAGCTGCGTTCTCAGTAACATGGCCTCAATACTTGTGACTGCTGTTTGTTCTAGAACAGATGTATTGGTCACATAATCTGACCAGTGGATGTTTAGGATTGTATGGAGACAGCGTTGATGGAAGTGTTCTAAGAGTCGCAGGTGGTGGCGGTAGATGACCTGTGATTTGGATCCATATAAGAGAGTAGACAGCACTATGGCTCTGTAAACACTGATCTTTGTACTTTTCTTCAAGTGTTTATTTCGCCAAACTCTTTTATGAAGCTTTCCGAAGGCACTGTATGCCTTTGCTAACCTGTTGTCTATCTCTCCATCAATCTTACCATCCGAGGAGATGAGGCTGCCCAGGTAATTAAACTGCTGGACTGATTTGAGCTCTGATTTGCCAATGGTGATGTGGGGATGATGGAAGACTTCCTGATGTGCCGGTTGATAGAGAACTTCTGTCTTCTTCAAACTGACTTCCAGCCCAAAGAGCTCAGCAGTGTCTGCAAAGCAGGATGTTAAACGCTGCAGAGCTGCTTCTGTGTAGGTGACAAGGGCGGTGTCATCAGCATAAAGCAACTCCCAGACAAGATGGTTTAAGGTCTTGGTGTGGGCCTTCAGTCGCCTTAGGTTGAAAAGGCTTCCATCAGTAGGATATCGAATGTAGATACCGTCCTGATCATTGAGGTCTGCCATGGCCCTTTGGAGCATCATGCTGAAAAAGACTGTGAATAGGGTTGGTGCGAGAATGCAGCCTTGTTTCACACCATTCTTTATTAGAACGGGCTCAGAAAGTGCATTGCCATATCTGACTTGGCCGTGTTGATCCTCATGGAGTGAGATGATCATTTTAAGGAACTTGGTGGGGGACAACCTAAACGTTCCAAAATCTGCCACAGACCTTTTCTGCTCACAGTATCGAAAGCCTTGGTGAGGTCAGCAAAGGTTACATAGAGACCTTTGTTCTGTTCCCTACGCTTCTCTTGCAGTTGTCTGAGAACAAATACCATGTCTGTGGTGCTCCTGTTGGCTCTGAAACCACACTGACTTTCAGGAAGAATTCCTTCTGCTATAGTGGGTATTAGTCTGCTCAAGAGTATTCTTGCCAGGATTTTGCCAGCAATGGAGAGCAGAGTAATACCATGGTAATTTGAACAGTCTGATTTAGTACCTTTCTTCTTATACAGGGTGATGATGACTGCATCACGAAGGTCTGATGGTAATTTGCCTAGTTCCCAACAGCGCACCACAAACTCGTGAAATTTAGCATGGAGTGCTTGCCCCCATGTATACCAGTAATAATAGCACCAAAACTGAATCTAAATGCAGAGAGGCACATCAAGAGAAAGCATTGAGGATGGGGTATCTCTTTGTGTGTGTGGCAGTTAGTGCTGGAAAGTTTAACTTTGAAAATGACTGTTCAGAGCATCTTTTATTCTGTTGTGTTTCTAGAAATCACTATTATATTTGACTGTGGGTGTGTGATATCCTTGGGATAAGGAGGCCAAATGCATAAATCAAAAGGTTTATTGTATTCTGGTAAAACAAGTTCATTCTTTTAAGATGTACTTCTACTTCAACATGCTCAGTTTTCTCATCTGAAGAGATTTTTATGTAATTTAGGTTATCCTTTGTCTTTGTAGATTAATTTAGCAGATGGCCATTGCAAGCTTAGACCAATAGCAGTCATAAATAACTTCTTTTCAGTGACTGATACAGAGTAAAAATTTGCTCTTTGGCTTACTTGCTATTTACTTTAGACTTTCTGTTCAGATACAATCTGCAAAATATTTTCTGCTTCATTAAATACCCCATGGTATTGTATTTGTCTCATGTGCTTTTAATGAATCTGTACTTTAACATTTCTCTAACTTTGACATCTGGAATAATTGAGTACAGTAAGGAAAAACAGAATAGTCTTGAGTAGTTGACTCTGCTGTAATTTATTTTTCTCTGCTGCATGATCTTTTTCTGTAAAACAAGTTTCACCTGCTGCTTTTTGAACTGTCTTCATTAAAGCTGTCCTTGTTGCACAGGACTGTTCTGAAGTGGCAGCATCCCACCTCTGTACAGTGCTGCTTTTCTTTACGGTCCCCTATTAGGTCATTTGAATCTGGGCTTCATGTAAGTGAGCTAAATTGACCCAGATCGGGCTCAAGAGTAGAAAGTTACTAAATTTGTTTGAAGATGTTTCTCTTCTGGAGTTGTGGATTCCCCATCTGAATATCATTAGCCTAGATATTGCTAGGTAAACTGTTAGTTCATAGAAATATTAATAGACAGTATTCTTTTTTTGTATCCTAAAATATCAGTTATGTTGAGATTCCTTAGGCAGGACAGCTGTACTTGGTGTGTATCTAATATGCTGGGGACTTAAGTGTTTACTTTTTTCTCTCTGCATGTATATACATAATGAGTGTTGAGTCCTCAGCTCTATCATAGCAAATCCCAGGAGGTTTACTGTACCATTCACATGTGTTTGCCTTTTTTGTTTGCTTGTGGGGTTTGTATTTGTTTCCCCCTCTTGTTGCACTGGCCTGGTACAGTCTCCCTGAAGTCAACTGTTCCAAAACACAAAATGTTGTTAGAAGTTTTTGTTAAGCTTCATTTGTTGAAACATGTGAAGTTTTAATTATTTGAGTCTTGTGATAATTAATACTGCCAAACAGCTAATTTAAAGGAACTTTTTTTTAAAGCAGAATGTGGATAATTTTACCCAATGTCTTCTTGCACAAGAAAATCCCAAAACCCACTATATATTTCAGGGAAAAACATTAATTTTTAATGAGGAGTGTTTTGGATGACAGGTCATTCTACCAAATGTCTTCTAACTTCAGTTAGTATTGGGAACTTTGGTCTCAAAGGTGGTGACTTCTGTGGCACACAGGAGAAAACTAACACTTTCTACTGAGCTTGTCTCCTGTGTAATGTTTTTTAAACTGATCATGTATGATCAAAAAAACTGAGGTATGATCAAAAAGGCTAATGTATGATCTCTGTTGTGTGCTTCATTTTGTCACTGATTCTGTTCGATCACCCATGTGCAATTCTTTGGGAAGATGCTCAGGTTGCCTCTTGTCATCTAACTTTAAGTGATGGAATTAAGAATTTTGGCTCTTGAAATAGGATGTGGAATGCAGAGATTGGTTTGTAGCACTAAGGTGAGATTGTATTAAGATGTGGTCCATTGTATCATTTAGTTGCATGTCCTTGCTGCTGGAATCTAAGAACTTCACTAATGAGGTTTTTGCCAAATCTCCTGTCTCAGAAGGTGTGGTGGGAACGTGATGTTGGTGTTACAGGGGTGACCTCTCAAGCGTGGGGCAGTGCTCTAAATAAATCAAAGCTGGTGTCTTCTATGTCTTGATGAGAATTGATCAAAGAGCAAATTTCTGAAAGAGTATTTCAGTACCATAAGTACTATAACTTAACACAGTCAAACAAGTAACTTCTGCAGGGCACGTTCCTTGTCAATACTGTGTTCTGGGGAAATGGGTAAATCTAAGTGAAGCAACGCAGCCTTTTATGTGGTAAGCTGAGAACAGGATGTGAATAATATGAAAATAGGGAAAAGTGAGTAATTTTCTTTACGAGTAAATACTTTCCACTTGCTCAATGACGAGGTATAATTTCTCTTGTTCAGTGACAGTTTCTGTGTTAAGCTTCATTAAATAAACTTTAGAACATACATGTTTCCCACTCCCCCTTTTTTCATATTAATTGCAAATTGAGAGTGTTATCCTCACGTCCTACACTGAGTAGGATTGTTGCTACCTTATCACCTCTGGCAAACAAGGGAGAAGGTGTGTTTGCCTGAAGGGTGTGAAAATGAATGAGATGTCACAAATCAAGGGAAAAGTAAATTCATAACTGTAGAGGAGGAGGATAACAAAGATGGATACCAAATGGCCAGGCCATAATAAATTAGGCTGGATATGTTAGGCAAGTTTCTGTTCGAGTATGTTCGTTTGTATGTAGTGTTCCTTTTGTTGGTAAGGATGCCTGAGAAGCTGTTTGCCATTAGCTGGAACTCAGTGTTACCTCTACATTTCTTTCCTTAAATGTGTGTATGCTACCTTGGTACTTATGTGTTGCAGCTTTTACTCTTTCCAGCACAGCTTTCTGCTCTACTTACTAAAAATCCTTTAAATTCCTCTTGTAGTATTTTTTTATTTCTGTACGTTGTAGGAGGCCTGCAAGGCTGACCTACCATTTATTCCTTCTTCCATGTCTCTACAATAACGTTGCTCAAGGGCTAGTAGCTTTACCAGTATTTTGTCTGAAGGAAAGTCATAAAAGCAGTAAAATTGCTTCAGTTTTTGAAAATCCTGTCTCAGCTGCAACCTTTTAAGTTTGCATTTGTATTATTCAGGGTTGTACTGATTGAGTTCTTTGTGAATTATGTAGCTTGTAAATTACTTCAACTTTTAAAACTAGCAAGTTTTTGGGTAGCAACTTGTGTTCTTTTGGTATGCAACACAGTAGAAAATCCTACACAATTAGTGTGAAACAAAGTAGAACTGACTCGTAGTTTGCTATCCACATCTTATGTAAAAGAGTTCTGATTGCTACTGGTGATGCAGTGACTGGTGATGGTAGAAGGCAGTGAACTTGCTTCTTTTTTCCAAATGACACTAACTGAACTTGCTTCAGAACACCACATGACTGCTTCTGCTTTGAAGACATAAATATGACACAACCATCTCAGTTTATTGGCAATAAAGTATTTAATGTTATTTTAAATTAGCATTAATTAGTATTAAATTATATTTTGCCTCTAGTAAGTTTTTTTTGTTACTTATTCTTCTGTATTGGTTAGTTGCTGTTGAAACTCAGTACTTTATAAACAAATAATATTTAGGAATTCTTTCTCATAAAGAGCTTGTTAAATGTCTGAACAGTTCTCTGCTGTGTCTGTAGTGCTTCCTTTTCTGCTACAGCTTTCTGTGATGCATGTTTTTATTTATTCCTTGGAAGAGAGTTATTTGCAGTGATTTCCTTCATTCATTCACCTCATATTTTGACATCATAAACTTGAAGTAATATGAACAGGGCATTTAAAAAGAATGGTGAATATTTCTAGACAGTACAAAAAAAAAACCTCCCAAAAAACCAAACCAACAAAAACCAACCAAAACAAATTAACCAAGCCCAAACCATGCCTGTGACTGCTGCTGCACCCTGGAAAGGCATCCTTTTCCTTCCAGAGGTCGACTAGTTGGTCTCTTCAGGGCTTTTTGCTAGGACTGGCCTCCTGCCTGTCCATTTTGAAATTCTTGTTTGGGTCATCTGATTATCTGTGCTTCATTAAGGCTGGTCCAGTTTGTGAGTAGGTAGGTGGGGGGAACAGACGTGTAGCATAAATACTGCTCTCATGGTACATCATCCCATCATCAACCATTTTCAACTAACTCCCAGAACAGTTAGACACTTCTGTTGTTGGAAGCAGCTGTTTTGGAGATTTCCAGGAAGCAGCCACGTGCTTGTGTGATAGATTGAAGACTCATGTCCCCTTCAGCCATGTGTTGGATGCTGGAATTGCTTGTGGCTCATTGCTGGGGTCTATGTAGTTAAGAGTTACAGAACAATTCACAGGAACTGGCATCCTATAATGAATGAGAGCTTTCGTACACTAAACCACAGCCAGATTCAAGACCTTCAATTTGTGTAATGGAGGCTTGACTTCCCCTGTTTATCTTCTGCTCAGTTATTAAGAATAGTTTGGTTTATTTTCCTGAATTGGGGTAAACTGTGTCAGTGTTTTGGGGGAGTGGTAAGGGAGGACAGGAAGCGAAGGTCATCTGTTTTTAATACTGGTGTTTTTCTCCATGGTCAGGGCATTCTAATTATACCCTGGATGAAATATCAAATTTCAAAGTCCTTCACACAAGGAAGGTTCTCTGTTTTTGGTGTTGTTAGATACACGTGCATCTCATAAACTTGTGTATCAAATGATTAGTATTGGGTGACTGTATTAGCTGATTACTCTGCTGTCGTTGATAATATCTTATTTGGAGCAGTGAAGAATTTGTCCCATGCAGAAGTATATCTTGTAGATGGGAATTCTCATAGCACTAGTTTCATTTTGCAGCTAAAGAAGTTGTTTAGGGTTACAGTGAACCTTTCCTGACTCGTCTGTTTTGACTGACTGTTTGGCCACAGATAAGGATTTTAGGTAGCTGAATGATAGCGGTGTGTATCTGGCCTGAGAAATGGCCTCAGAGATTTTTCTTCCAGTGATGTAAAAAGCATAGCACAGGAAAATGTAAAAGAGTAGGAGATGTTCATTAACTTTATATTGGAAGATTTCTTTCTTCATTCCCTCCTTCAGAAGAACGTGTCTGCTGTGCTTTCTCTCTGTGATTAGTTTTTTTTATTAGGACCAAAATTGATTCTGTTAGATTATTTTCTATGCCAGATATGCAGTAATGAAATAGTTCAGGAGTGTAACACAAGATGGTAAGAAATCCATGTGAAATGTTCTTCATTTTTTTATTCCATCTGCTGCTACTATGTGGTAGATATCTTGTGGTTTTGAAATAGCACTTCTTCAGTTTTCTTATTTTTGTGGTTTTGGAAGTATTGGATCAGGTATTAAAATGTCATACCTATTAGAAAAGTGCTCTAGGAAATTTTGTGGTGGGCCCCCCTAAAAGTTAGTAGGATAATGGAAAAGCAAAATTCCTCCTATAATCTTAATTCTGCTGAAAGAAAAATCAGTAGCATATAGCTCCTTTTTTCCTTCTTGTCTCTTTCAGTTTTCATTAATGAGAGCAGTCTTAAGCACTGAAAGGCTCTGGAGACATACAAGCCGTGTTTGAGAGTGTTTGTAATCTTCAAATAAATACCAACTCAGTGAAGTAAAAATCAAGTAATCCTGAAGAGAGAGAGCTTTCAATTCGAAACTAGGCATTTGCTTACCCCTGCCTGTATGGAAGGGGAAAACCTCCTGCTCGGATGAAGTAGTCTTTGGCAGGATTTGGCCAGATGGCACTTATTCCTGTGACTATAGAAGAAGTAATGTCTTTTAAGTTTCATGATGCTTTCTGTATTCTCTCCTGTTTTCAATGAAATTTATGCATTTCATGCTTTTTGTGCTGGGAGATGTTCCAGAATGCAGACTGGCTGTCTTTCCAGCCGAGCCGGCAGGCAAGGCAGACGGAAGCAATATGCTCTAAGAAGAAGTGTGAATTTTCTCGTGTATTTCAGTGAGGGTTAATGGGAAGACTAATTAGGACACTTGAAGCCAAAATTACTGGGTTTCACTTTGAGAGAAATTATTGGAGACATCCATCAGCTGTAGTTGGATATAAGTGGCATTCCAAGTTTAAATCTGCTGAAGAGTATAGAACTGGAAGTGAGGAACAGAAGTTTAAAACTGACTCAAAATTAATTAATTTTTAATTTAATATAGAGTAGAAGAAGGAAAAATAAAAATCTACCACATATTAATAACTCTGTAATCTAATAAATGAAGGAGATCATATACTTCTAATTATTATTGGGTTTAATTTGCATTTGAAGACTGTGTATAGGTAACATTAAGTCAGTATTTTTGATTGAAAATAATGTATTAAATACTACTATGTATTTTTTCATTATTTTAACTTTTACAGATACATGTATACAGGATTCCTTACTTTTCTCTTGCAGATATGATATTTCTACGCCTAGAAATCTGCATAGCCTAACACTTTGTTCTTTTTGAATCCTAATATACTTCAGTTTTCTTTGGATATAAGAAAGCCTGGGACTGCTGCCTTTGCTGGACTGACTTTGTGCTGTGTCAGACTCAGCTTCTGGGTAAGGCACAAGACAAAGGTTAGTTTTCTTTGAGTGTTACAAAGGCAGCAACCTTTAGCTAAGGAGTATGTACAAGAAGAGATGCATTCCTTTCTACTGTGCCATTTCCATCCCTACTTTTCCTGGGAGAGTAGGAGGAGATCAGGAGTCTCTTCCTATTCTCCTGCTGTATGTTTCCCAAAAGCAGGACTCTAACCCTGCACTTTTCATCTCATAATACATAGGTTTGAGACTCCAACTCCATCAGGTCATAGACCTCTTTTGCCTTCTTGTCACTGCTTTGACGTCCTCAGATGTCTATTTCATTGCAGAGCAGGACTGAAAGCTGCAGCCCCTGGTCGACAGTGTAACAAGATGTACCCACTTTGTGGTGTCTTTTTATGCAAGTGTGTAATGAGCTATGAGGGAAGACAAGCGGGCAGAGCTGAGAGAAGCTGATACCGTACTTCGCACAGGCAAATGGGTTACATGTTGTGAGCATATCACAATTTTGGAAACTAATAGTGTTGCACTATCACAGTCTCCACTGTTGCAATATCTGTGGGCACTGATGTGCTTGGTTAAAAGACTGCAGTTCCTTCTACTTGAAATGGCTTGTGTGTTTTCTGTCTTCCTCTTTAACATGTCCCACCACCAATATCAAGACAGAGAGAATGGACAAGAAAAATGTTTCTCTCTGCAGTATGGAATTTTTAAGGAAGAAGTGCAGGGAGGAGGGAAGGTCTTTCATTTTGCCTGTCAAAAATATTACCCCACATAAATTAGTAGCATGATTAATCAGGTAACAAGCTCGTTGTATTCTACTCTCCATTTAACTTTATCATAGAATTTCCTGAGTTGGAAGGGACCCACAAGGATCCCTTGGCCCTCCTGGCCCTGTACAGGACGGTCCGTGTGTGTATTCTCTGGCCATCATCAGCTCTTAGACTGTTGGTCCACTTGATCCAGCTCTGACAGTTTTGTCAAGTCTTAAAGAGAGCAATGTTTTGTAAGTACTGTGGAATTAGGTGGCTGGGTATTCAGGTTGGGGGTAAGGATATCTTTATTTGTATACATAGAAAAAGAAGTGCTACCATTTTTAAAAAAGTTGTTGCGCCATTGGAAGCTCTCTTCTTTTTCCTGTTTGTGGGGTGGTATTTTGAGTAAAATATATGCTTTGAAAGTGTGCTCAATTAATAATCTGTTCTGGCTTTTACCAAATCGCATTAACCTAGTGTAGCCATCGAATTGGGTATGCCAGTTGTACTTGCTGAACAATTATTTTTATTTCTAAGTTGTCCCACTATGACTTCTTGGACCAGCTGACATATCTCAAAGAAGCAGGTTCTCTCTAGGTTAGGATGAGAGAAACAAGTAAAGTGTATCCATCTTGCTTTTGGCAAAAAGGACACCAAAAGAATCTTTTAATTAGAGCAACTTCATTCTGTCTATCTGCCATTAACCTAACGAGCAATATGAACTTGCTAAGGTACAGCCATGGAACTTGGCGAGAGCTGATCCTCTAATGAGAGGATTAGGTGTTTATTTCTGTTGTCCACAGACTGATGCTAAACATGTTGCTGGGTATGTGAGAGCTCTCAGCCAGTCCCCAGTAACCTCTCCTTTACCTCTGTCCTTTGCTCTCCTGTCCCCTCCTGAATAACACCTCACTGATTTCTTCATTCTTGATATTTTGGCTTGGGAAATATTTTAAAAATTAAGATACACGCAATTTCGGTGTGGTGGTGTATTTGGGTGTGTAAATACACACACACACACACACACACACACACACACACACACACACACACTCCTCCTCCCCCCACACCTGTTGAGACGGGGGAGAGAATTGGAAGTATGAAAGTGAAAAAACTCATGTGTTAAGATAAAAACAGTTTAATAATTGAAAGGAATAAAAAATTGTAAGGAAAATTACAAAGAGAGATAAATAAGAACCAGGAAAGCTGCAAATGAAAACGGTCACCACCAAACGAGTGTTGCCTGACCAGCAGCCCCCCAAACCAACTTTCCCTCTAGTTTTATTGCTAAGCATGATGCTATATGGTATGGAATATTCCTTTGGTCAGTTGGGATCAGCTGTCCCAGCTGTGTCCCCTCCTAGCTCCTTGTGCACCCTCAGCCTCCTCACTGGTGGGGTGGGATGAGAAGCAGAAAAGACCTTCACTCTGTGTAAGCACTGCTCAGCAGGAACTAAAACATCCCTAAGTTACCAACAGTGTTTACAGCACAAATCCAAAATGCAGCCGCATACCGTTTACTATGAAGGAAATTAACTCCACTCCAGCCAAACCTGGCACAAAAAGCATACTTTGAAGTCAGTGAGATCCAAAAGGGATGAATAGCTCTGTCCAAGTGACCATTGTTAAGCTGATTCCTCTCCAGCACTGCCATTTTACAAACTGCATTTTGTTAATTGTTTTGCCTTTAAAAAATGGGAAGAGGGGCAATGGAAGAAGAACCAGTCTTGGGCTCTGGAATTGTGATACCTCTGCCATTTGTGCTGTAGAAGCTACTTTGTATTATCTGGTCTGAGGGAGAAATCCAGCCTGCCCCCTTAAAGCTGGGGAAGGAACAATGCCTCCTTTGGCTCACAGCCTGAGAATTCTATGTGGAACTGCTGTTTCCACTGCTTAGTTATCATCATGGCTGGGCTTCGCAAATGAAGATTTGGGAAGGGCTCTACCCACGTTTGTTACAAGTGCGCTGGTGGCTAAAAAGGCCAATGCGAGATAGGCAGGTCTGGTTGCAAAAGGCACAGCAGAAAGACTCCTTAGGTGGTATATTCCGCAAAACACGGTTCTTTCTGCGTTGTCTTTTCTCCTCAAGGGTGATCCTGCGTGCGTTCTTAAAGGCATCAGCAGCGATATAGGTGGTGTGTCTCCAGACCTCCTGATTGGAGGCCAGAGTAGACCAGTTATGGTGATCAATATTGTTTCAGGGAGTCCTTGTATCTCCTCTTCGGGGCTCCTCTCATGAGGCAGTCGGTGGCAAGTTCACCATAAAGCAAGATCTTAGGAAGACGGGGGTCTTTCATCCACTGCTTAGTACACTTTTCTTTTTGTAATGATGGCAACTGAGCACAACACATTTGAAAATCTCCCAATTTAATTAGTTTATATTCTCATAATCTTGAATGGTTTAAAAGGCCCTGTTTTGTCATGAAACCTCTTCTATTTTTGCATTTCACCTTGAATTTGATGATTTATCTTGTTGTTAATGAGTTCTGTATTGTACTTATTTACATGATAAATCTCTCTTCACAGATCATTCAACTTCAAGTGGTACCTCCTCGTTTAAGCCCAGCCGATCACTGGTTTCCATTCCCACTGCCCATGTGATGCTGTCTAATGCCAGCTCTTCACTTTCCAAACACAGGGAAGCTTTCAAGTCTGATGGCTCAAAATGGAGCACAAGCTTTGTACGGTCAGGAGGAGGCAGAAATCAGGGTTCACTGGACAACTCCCTTGACATGAAAGATGCAAGACCTGTGAGAAAATGGTCCTCCTTGTCTAAACTCAGCTCACCAAATACCTTCAGCCAAGATGGTAGTAGTCATTCGGTGGAATACAGGGCTGGTACAGACAAAGCTGTGTCACCACAATTAAGGACAAATGGGCCAAGTTGTTTGCATGACAGCATGGAGTTGCTAAAAATTGAGGACAGAGAAATGGGGAAAAAACGATCTTCTCTACTGGACTGCAAATATAAATTTGAAACATGCAGCAAAGATGATTTTGTTTCAGATTCCCCAAGCAGGAGACATGCCTTAGACTTGACCTACAGTGCCTTACCTGAAAGCAAACCTACGGCAGCCAGTTGTGAGGCTTTCGGACAGAGATACGCAACGCTGGGACAGCAGGCTGTGAGTGGAGCTCCCATACAGCCGGCAGTGAGGACTCAAATGTGGCTTAAGGAGCAGCTCCGTGCAAATCCCCTGGACTGCAGGCCTGCCGAGGAGCCCTACGGTGTAGCTGCATGGCATGTGCAGCAGCCTGAAGATTTTAGAATAGGAGGTGAACAGCCTGTGCAGGTAAGGCTAAAGTTTGGTGTTTGCTGCCATCGTGCGGCATCGTGTGTTATATCTGGCAGTTTGTAATGAAACAGGATGGGGAACAGGTCCCCTTAATCAGGTAATGATGGTTTTAAACTTTGACTGGGGATGTTGCTGCTTGTTTCTCAATATTACCTGAGTGCCAACAGTTCTTTGTTGTTTTGTTTGGTTTTTTCTCCTGCTATCTGCTTACAGTTTACTCTGATTCATTGAGCCTGTCTGCATGGGACCAGCATTTCTTCACATGAAGCTGCACACAGCAAGAGCTTCAGCAGATAACCTTTTCAATAGTTTTAGAGAGTCTTTGATCACAGTGTAGTGGGGGAAATGTGAATGTATTTTGACCTGAATGGGCTTAAAAAGAGGCTGCATTTGTGCATTCAGCAAAATAAGAATTACTTCTGTGTACTGCAAGGATGAATGGATATTTCGTATAACTACACCCAACACTTAAAAACTGGATTCAATTTGATATTACTGCTTATCTTTTAACTAATTAAAATCAACAGTAGTCAATGAATCTGGTTTATTTAATAAAATAACATGTGGTTTATATGTGTCATACTTAAAATATTTTCCTATAGAGAACATCAAGCACATAGTTTTAAGAGACAGGTAACCCTTTGTAGCATGGCAATTCAATTTTTGTTTCCAGCTTTTCCCCTAATGTGAAAATACAGTTTATGAAAGAGGGCAGTATTTAAAATCTACGTGTTCCTGTTTACCTGTGTAGGTAAACTTGGCTTGGCTTGCCAAAAAAATCCCAAGCAATTTACAATATGTAAATTTCTCTGAAAGGCATTCTAGGGTTAGACTAGGATATTATCTGAGGAGAGATAATCCAGCTGTATGTGCAAATTACCTGTTTTCCTCCAGCCTGAAGTACATGAAATAATTTACAAAGAGTTGTGCTCAAATTTTGTTGTTTCTTCTGTTGTATATTGAAGGAAAGACTGACAGGTTTAGAGGTTCTTGGGATCCAATTTTGCTCTTAATGGTGATCTTAATGGTTGGGTTTTTTTTGGTGGGATGGTGGGTTTTTGTTGTATTGGGTGTTTTTTGGAGTTTTTTAAATAAAAAAAAAATGAAACCAAATTAATATGGCCAAACCAACAGTAATCTTTAAGGGTCTCCCTAAAAACCAGACATTGCTACAGCTGGCCAACCTTTACCTTTATTGCTACAGAAACCCTCATCTTTCTCTTAAGGTTTTTGAAGATTTTGATGTTGAGAAATTCCCCAGGTAGGGAGCAGAGGCTGATGGAGTCCTGTCAGAGCCAAAGTGACAGAAACTGGGTCACTGCTGAGGCTGGATCCAGGGCACTGCCAGCTGGGCTCTTGGCAGTTGACAGCTGCTGGTGGCATCGAGGAACACATGAGGGGTTTGGGAAGCAGAAGCGACAGCAGGTTACGACTAAGGAGCTTGGTCTATCCATTCATTCAAGTCTTCCCAAACACCTGAAACACATGTAGCTGGCTGCAGCCATCAGAGGTGCTGTCTGTGAGGTTTGTGAGCAGATTACTGTGCCTGGTGGTTCTCCTCTTGGATTTTAGTATATAGAATCATAGAATGTTAAGGGTTGGAAGGGACCTTTAAAGATCATCTAGTCCCACTACCCCCTGCCATGGGCAGGGACACCTCCCAATAGACCAAGTTGCTCAAGGCCTTATCCAACTTGACGTTGAACACTGCCAGGAGTGGGGCATCCACAGCCTCCCTGAGCAACTTGTTCCTGTGTCTCACCACCCTCACAGTAAAGATTTTCTTCTGAATATCCGGACTAAATTTCCCCTCCTTCAATTTGCACTCATTACTTCTTGTCCTATCACTACAGTTCCTGACAAAGAGTCCCTTTCCAGCTTCTCTGTAGGCCCCCTTCAAATACCTGAAAGTTGCCATGAGGTCTCCACACAACCTTCTTTTCTCTGGGCTGAACAGTCCCAACTTTCTCAGCCTGTCTCCATAGTGGAGGTGTTCCAGTCCTCTTACCAGCATTGTGACCCTCCTCTGGGCTTGATCCAACAGTTCCATGTCCTCTTTATGTTGGGGACACCAGAACTGTGCACAGTATTCCAGGTGGGGTCTTACAAGAGCAGAGTAAGCTTTATTTACTTCTTTCCTTCATTTAGGTGTGTCTCTTCATCGTATTTTATGTACCTTTTACACAACATTTTGTTTTTTTCTTTTTCTTGCACCTGTTACTTTTACATCTCCGTGGAGGAGGTTCCTGATGGCCTTAACAAGTACTTCCGTTGGTATGATCTGGAGTCAAGTTGATGGGCCTTGAAATGTGATCTGTTTTATTTCCTCAAGTAAGATGTGGTTGTGAAATAGGACCCAGAGGAACAGAAAGTGAAAACATGTGCAAGAGCAATGAGCCTCTGGGCTCTTAGAGGCATCCCCTGCTGGCCCTCCCTGCCTACTCTGTCTTTCTGACAGAGGTTACAGCTGTGAGAAGGAGGGACACCACAGAAGATGAATAAAGGAGAGTGGTTCTTCCTGTCTTGACACCTGATTTTTAAAGAAACCTCAGCATAATTGTGCTATGGGCTTTTCTCAGAGATCACCATGTGTGCATCTGGGAACTGATACTTTATTATATCTGAGAAACCAAGAAAACTGCAATCCTATGTGGAATATATCCGAGAGAGAGAGTAGGAAGCGTAAGATTTTGCTTGAGGAAGCTGATGATTTATAAAAGGGGAAAAAGCCACACCTCTAGAGGAACTTTTTTATTTTTCTTTTCCTCTTAGTGGGGATTGCTTTTGTTGTTTTGTTTTTATTACATATATAAGCTGGTGGAAATGTAGTGGTTTTTATAGGACTGAAAAAAAATTACGATTTATCATTCTTTCATTTTAACACTACTATTGCCATGAACAGAAAAGAATGAACTTTGCTTTCAACTGTCAATCTGGAGCAGCTTTGTGTATCTTTAAGATAGGTTTATAGCTGCCCTCTATAAACTCCCCTTCTATCACTGATGAAGTAAAAATAGACAGCAACAATTTTCTGAGTTGATTTTGAGGACTGATGGTCCAGGAACGGATGGGGGACTTCATAACACAGCTTACAAATAAATTTTTGTGCCCTCACAGACTCGTATAGACAGTTTACCGTGGAAAACTCTGAATTAGAATTAATTTTTATAAAATCAGACAAGCTTTGAATTCGTTTATTGTAAAGGTAAATGCAAAGTATAATTAACAGCTCTCAGAAGCTGTTCCAAGATTAATTAAATTCAAGTTTAAGATTCTCTCCTTCTTAGTAGTCTGAAGTAGACTGAACTCAGTGGTTTTTCTTACACTTTGCTCCCCAAATTAAGAAGCCTATAATGTGGCTTTTCCATTCCAATTGTAAACCATGGATTTTAAAATGAAATTTCCTGTGCATTTGTCTAGCATTGTAAGAGAAGCTCAGGAGTGTTGGGTAGAAGACCTGCAGCTACATTGAGATTCTCTTTGAGGACGTGGTCAGGTTTGCAATTGCAGAAAAGGTGCAGGATCAACAAAAACCTCTTCAGAGAAGATGCATCATTCAGTTGTGGGTGTGATGCATTTAAGAAATGTGTACATTTAAGAAATAAATATCCAAGGAGGATCTGGTCTTTGGTTATTGTGTAACATCATGTAGTTGCATATGAAAATTAATTTTTCTAGCTAATGTGAGTTATTTAATGTAGGCTTTTTGAAGATAAACATTCTCCTACACATTTCCAAGGAACTGATTTTAACAGTTCTTCAGTTTATGCACTGAAGCACAGAAACAGTGCTTCAAAGAAAACACTTTCCATGCAGAATTTGTATTTCAGCATACATTTTAATTGTTTTCAATGGGCAGCCAATCTTTCAGTAAGGAAGTGTGTGATAAGACCTATACTAAGGGAAAAAATGCTTGTAATACACAACAGTGGTTCCTATTTACTGAACTAGGAGACCATACAAATCTAGATTGAAAGGTTCTATGTTTTCATTTAAAGGCACTTCTTTCAGTCTGATACTATTATATATCCTATAATCTGAATGCATCTAGATACATGCTGTATGCTAGTCCAGAAATTAGATTTGAAGTGAAAGCATGCCTTTAAAATTGTTGAAGATAATACAATGCCAAGGTATCAGAAGGTTGCATATCTACTGATTAACTGTGTACAGTGTTGCAAGTATCACTGGATGAATCTCTTTTTTCCAGTGTACAGAACATCTGTGATTTCTTGATGGTGTGCTAACGCGTGTCAGAATATAGCAGAGATAATAGATGGAAATTGCTTAAGTGCATCTTTTCCCTTTAATGTACCAGGTTTATTGTTGTGGTTTTTTTTTTTTTTAATGAGGAAAATGCTGGATTTATCATACCATGCATATAAAAGTTACTGGAAACTAAATTTTAATGCATTGAGAAATTTAGAGGTATTATAACAACTTTCATTGCAAAACAGAGAAGGAAAAAACTAAACTGCATGCATACCTAAACATCGGTAAACAAAGCTGTTCTAATTGAATGAAAAGGTTATGACATTCTTCAAATAACATTGTTGCCACATAAAACTTTATTCTTAAATGTCAACTCAAAGCTAGTTCTTTTTACAATCCTGGCAGATCAGAAAACTAAAAATTATTAATATCAACATTTTCCTTGCATCGTGTTTTGATGAAATCGTACTTTTCAGGCAGGTAAAACTTTTTAATATGAGGAATTATCACTTTTAGTTATCATAGTGAGCTCCTTCTCTGTGAGCCGTAATTAAGTTTTTATGGTCTGTTCCATTTGCTGTGAAGGTGGTAGCCCAACAAATGGGATTCCATTCTTTATAGTCCATATGTGAGTTCAATGTGGAATAAGCACTAGCAGACGATAGGAAACAAAACTTGGACTGTGCTTGATTGCAAAAAAGAGACTTGGCATTGGTTAGCTGATGACTTTGCCAACTTTATGTGTCATCTCAGTAAAATACATGTTTCAATGTCAGCAGTGTGTTTCAGCATTTATTGAGGATTCTGTAATGTTCATTGCTGACTGAGAGGAGGCTACTGGGGTTGTTTCTTAGGCTTGTTTCTCCATGCTCTAGTGGCAGAGTTTCTTACAGACTTCCCTTGTATGTAATTGGATCTGGAAATATGTGATATTCGGTGGCACTAGGCTTATCTTTCTCATGTTATTAAGAAGGAGTATGTCACTTTATTTTTTTGTGAAGGCCAACTGCTGTCACAGTGGTTTCCCTAAGAAAAGGAAACTTTGGAATAGTACGGAAGGTCATACAGACAATAAGCTTTCTATAGTCCCAGGCAGTATATCAGCAAATAACCACTTTGTTGGGAAAACTGTTTTTATTCTACCTTGGACTAGAGTGGACTTCCTATTTGTTTCTGTGGTTTTGGTGTGCTTTGAGCCATCTATGTCAAGCATCAGGAGAAATTCTCCTAAACAATACACAACTACGTAACCATTATCACGTATATGCCTTGTATATAAATTTACAGGTTTTGTGGTTTTTTTAAGCAGAATATTTCAAGATTATCAAAATAAGTGATAAAGTGCTTACAGTGATGTAGCTGTGCAAAGTTTTCTGCTTTAAATGCAAACAGATGGGAATTCATACTACTATAACTATCAACATTAAAAAGCTATGGATGTGTAGTTTGCAGAAGCTATTTTAAATGTTTATTGCACATATTTCAGAGGAGGTGAAAGAAAAGCTTTCATTTTAACTATCCGGGCTGCTGTAGCTAATCATGCTGGTTTGGCTGGAGTAGAGTTAATTTTCTTCATAGTAGCTGGTGCAAACTATGTTTTGGACTTGTTCTAAACCATAGTCCCATGCTAGCTACTATACTAGGAAGAAAATTAACTTTATTCCAGCCCAAACCAGTGCACTAACACTGCTTAAGCTTTGGAGCAGGTAGCATAGAATGGAACGTGGATGACTATTAATGGTAGGACTTGCATAAACTTTCTGGTTTGCTGGGGATACTGCCTTTTCCTGTGTAAAGTCTACCATAGATCCATTCAGATTGGTCTCTTCCAGATAACTCAACCACCCAGAACAGTAATCATATGGAAATTCTGGGTGTGAATGTGAATAGATTAGCTCTGTAGCATACTCGGCTCTCAGCAGTGTATGTGCTGAATCAGGGATGTGCTGTTGGTAGCAGAAAGCTGGAAGCTGGGGCTTCCCCCACCCGATGAGCAACATCTGCTTCTTTTGCATGTGTGCAAAAAAAAGACTGTTAATATGCATATCTATGACGTTAAGTTTACTGTACAATGTATATGTGTTGGTGCACACTGTTCCCGTGTTTTACTTGGAAAAGTGAGGTGCTAAGAGGAAGCTGTTTGGCCCCAATGTAATGTACGAAAATCTGCTTCTGGTCATCTCCTTTGCTAGTGTGTCTCAGGTTATGTAGAGCTGCCTTCTCGGCAAATAATTCCAAGAGACGTGTGCTCTTGTTGGTCACTGTCCTTCCCAAGGACCTGTGGGGGAAGTACATCATCCTGTAAAGGGCCACAGAAGAAGGTCCTGTAAGTTTATTTATTTACATACTTACAAGTGAGGACAAGTTATGGACTGGATGATTTCACTGGCAAGTAGCAAGTGGTCTGTCAAATATGACTGGAGAGCTCCCGCACTGCTCACTTGACCTGTGCCTAAGTGGTAAATCCGGCTTACTGAGGCTGTAACACACTTGTTGGGTTTGTGCAGATGGACCTACTGCTTGTGTATGTGCCAGTGTTAAGGGTTTCCTAGGCTGAGTTGTGATAACCCTGGTTAATAGTCATTTGTTTTTCAGTTGTTTTGACAGCTGCTTCTTTTGATACTGCTGGATAACACTAATGCTTCTGGCTTTTAGGGTGTTGCAGTGAACCAAAGGTGGTGAAAAAGGTATAACTAATAATTATGTTTTCATATTTAACCTTCACTTATCCCCATCTCAGCTGCAAGCTACTTTGTTTCCATCTACAGCATCCATGCTTTTCTTTCCACAGGTAATTTGATGTGTACTGTCAACTCAGCATTGGCATTTTGTTTTGCCTTCCTGCTGTATCTGGTCATTTCCCATGAAATACATGTTCTACAGAAATCCCATTTTAAAAATTTGATTTCTGCTTTTGCAGAAATGATGTTCTTTGAAGTGTGCAGATAATTTGTAGATCTTTAAATACCAATCAGCTCTAACAGTGAGCAACTATCATGGCTGCTGATGCATAGTTGGATTTCTTCAGGTACTCAGCAAGGCTCTAGATGCTTTTTTCACTCAAAGGTAGGTAGATAGTTGTGCACAGCTTTTAGGATTGCTTTCTGATAAATTTGGTGTGGGAACACATTCTCTGTCAGATGTTTCAGCCTCTGCAGTCTTTGCATGCTTATATTTAGACATTTTTAAGTGCCTACATTATCATTGCAAAGCCCTCAAAACAAGGTCTGAGAAGGAAGCAGAGCCTCACAAAGGTTCACATCAGCTTCACAAGGATAAATGCGAGCACTAGAACCAAGAAAATGAGCAGAAAATTGAGTAGCAGGTTGAGACCTCTGTCGTTGGCAAGATCCATAATGTGTATCAGTCTGCCCTCTTGTGCTTGCAGCAGACTCTTAATTGTAGCTTTGTGTCGCTCCTTCAATGCTAAGCGAGGTAGATTTCACAAAAATTTCATTGTGTCCACAGCTGTTTATCTGGTTTTAGTTTCTGCCACTGAAGAAAAAAATGTTTGTTTACAGTAAGTAGAGTTGTGTTGTTTTCTTTTTCCGGAAAAGGATCTAGGTACTGCTTCAGGCTTTTTTTCCCCAGTACCTTAAAAATAAAATAATAAAAAGAAAAGTTAATGTTAGCCTTCATTTCACTACTGGGGAATTTCTAAAGAACTAATTGTTGGAGAAAGAACTTGAATTTTATTACAGTTTGGCTCTTTATTGCTTTTTTTTAATATGTGTGGTACTTTTCAGGCCTATTTAATTTTCAGAAGAATGACTGTTCTCAAGACTTGCTCTGTTTCAGCAGTAGACTGTTGAAAATTTACATCTAAAAGATCTCTGTGAGTGCCAAAAAAAGGAAAACTTTCTTGTCTGGGCAAGATGTATTTCTGTTAACAGGAGTATATCCTTACCCTTCTAGAGTTTGGCGTTGTGCAGTGCAGCAGGTTGCGTTTTGCCAGCAGTGTCCTGTGTAAGAGTCATTGCAGCTTTGCAAATGCCTTATTGAGAATGTAGGTTGGGCTGGCAGAGGATGTGTCCTTAGTGCTTTTAATAGGACATACGCAATAGCTTATTTTAAGGGAGTATTAGTAACTTAACAATTGTGGTTTATATATAGAAATATATATACATAAATGAAAGGAACATATAAACCCACTATGCCCTAACAGTGAAAACAGTTGCCAAAACTTCATTTTAGTAATCAGCTACGTTTTTACGGATGATCACAAGAGGGCAGTGTTTTATAATTTTATCTTTTATACAAAGATGTAACTTCTGGTGTTCTTTTACCTTAAAAAAATATAACAAGCTTATAAAGCAATCAGTCAGATATTACAGTAAATCTAGGGCCTGTTTTAAATAATTTAAATTACCAGGGTTCTTACTCCAATGCGCATCAGTTTTTAAAGGAATCCTTATAAATATGTTCTGAGGTTTTTTTCCAGTTTTTATTATGGATGTCAAAGCTAAAAGGACTAAATTTGTTTTTAAATAAAAGGTATTTATGGATCTTATAGGATTTCACAAATATTTTGCAATTGTATTCTGCCAGGCACTGTTTATTAGTAGCCATACAATTACAGGTATCTGGCCTGTAATCTATAGTATATTAATATGCTTCCAGATATAAACAAGAACACTCTCTAAATGAATGTGTTCAATTACTCTGCTCTAATTTTAGCAGAGAGGATGTAGGTAAAGTATTTTTCAGCAGAAGTGTGTACATCAGACATGATTATTGTTCTGTATGTATCACAGAATGGATAGTCAGAAGGGACCACAGTGGATCCTCTGGTCCAACCTCCCTGGCAAAAGAGGGTCATCCTAGAGCACATGGCAGAGGATTTCATCCAGATGGTTCTTGAATATGTCCAGTGAGGGAGACTCCACTACCTGTCTGGGCATCTATTCCAGTGCACAGTAAAGAGGTTCTTCCTCATATTCAGGTGGAACTTCCTGTGCATCAGTTTCTGCCTATTGGCTTTTGTCCTATTGCTTGGCACCACCATGAAGAGCCTGGATCCTTCCTCTTGACACCCTCCTTTCAGATGTACATTGATGAGGTCCCCTCTCAGGCATCTCTTCTTGAGACTGAACAGGCCCAGCTCCCTCAGCCTTTCCTCGTAAGGGAAATGCTCCAGTTCCCTAATCATCTTTGTTGCCCTCTGCTGGACCTGCTCCAGGAGCCCCATGTCTGGAGCTCCGTGAGGAGCCCAGAACTGGACACAGCACTCCAGATGTAACCTCATTAGGGCTGAGTAGAGGGGCAGGATCACCTACCTCGACCTGCTGGCAGTGCTCTTCCTAATGCACCCCAGGATACCCCTGGCCTAGTTGCACCATTGACCATTGGTGTAATTGTAGCAAAACTTACATAAAAGTTCTTTGTGCTGAGGGGTGGCAAACATTTTGGCCCTGTTGTGTGAAAAATGTTGTTTAAGTCTGTTTTACACTTGTCTTTCCACTGAGTGGTGCAGTTCTGCTAGGAAGGGCGGTTGTAGCTAAATAGATGCAGAACAGTTAATAAAGAAACACGACTATCTCCTGCCTTCTGAAGTGCCTTACTGACTAGTCTTGATCAGAGCAAAATTTCAGGTTTTAAATGGCTCATGTTTTCATGTAGAGGATAATGAGTAGTTATATCAATTTTTGCTGAGGAGCTGGCTGAGGAAACACATCTTTAAAACCAGCATACTTTTGTTCCTGATTCAGCTCCTTCCCAGTATAAAATTGCCATGAAAGTTTGTAATTTATTGATTTGGAGGAAGAGTAATGCCAGCTTGTTGCCTGTTCAGCTGTCTTTGTTCATTATCAGTGTGTAAGATGAACTTAGGAAAAAGATTTAAGCTTGGGTGGAGTGGAGCAGAGAACTGAAAACTTAATCCAAGCTATGTGCTGTGTTTGCAATTTTTATTACAGCTCATAAAAGTAGGGAACTTTTTGATTACACTTTGATAAAATTCATTAGGATTACTTACGAGCAGTAGCTACTCAGTGTGAATTAGGTACATGTAAGTGATTTGGGCATCACAAAACAGTCAAGATTACTCTTAAAAACCAAAGCAGAATAAATTGAGATATAGAGAACTAAAAAGCTGTGCAATGACTAGCTCTTTTTCACATAAGTTTAATAAGTAAATGATAGATCTCTAAACAGAATTGGATGTATTTTATGCATTAATATATTTTCAAGCAGTCATTTTAATAACTAAAATACAGTAGATGTTATTTTTAAAGCTCATAAAAGTCTGTGAAGAAGTTTGTACTGTATACAAAAGGTTGGTTGTTTTTTAATGTGTGGGTTCAGTTGACATTTGGTGATACAGAGGATGGTAGCAGATTCTGTGATCATCAGAATCCTAAGACATAAATGAACCAAACAGTACATGCAATTTATCTGCATTGATGTAAAATAACAGTAGGGCTTCCAGTTCATTTATAATTTTGTTTTGTTCTTGTTTGTTTATTGCTTTTAAATAAATGATGGCTTTTAGGTACATAAGTGGAAGTTGGAGGCTTTGTTTTTATTGGAGGGGGGTACTTTTTTAGCAATGCTTTACTTTGACTCCTATATATTACTGGCTTGTTAAACCTATAATCCAAACATGTCTTCAGGATGTATGTGCTGATGCTTTACTCTTAACACTTTCCTTCAGCAAGTTTTCAGTACTGTAAAACTTGTCTATTTCCAATTGAAGTCTCTTGAAGCACATCCAAAGCAAACTAAAGCTAGAAACCCTATCCATGACAAAAATACAAATTTGTAAAGAGAAGAAAGGGAAGAAGGATTAAAAGGGAAAATACGCTTACCAAAATCTCATGTGTTTGTGGAAGTGGTGAGAATGCATGAAATGGAAATTGGGATTTACGCTGATGGTTCAAATCAGTAATGCTCATATACTGACTTGCAAGTGGGGGTGTGTTGTCAGCCTCACCAGTGCTTGCTCTAGTCCTCATACAGTTGCTATCTTAATTTCCTCTGGTGATTAACCTTATTTTAGAGGCCTGGTCTTAGCATATCTGTTTGCCAGATAGGAAGTGCATCACCACTGGATTTGCTTGCATTCCATTAAATACCAAGCTTTTTCAAAGATTTCTTCCCTTCCTGCTCAGCTGTTCATTGTCAACCTCTACTCATGAAATATTAAGTCTTAAAGGCAGAATACAAGATGAAGATAACTTGTTTTGATTTTCTGTATTCATCAGTAGGACTGCTTACATAGAGTGGTACAGAAAGATTACTCTTCAAAAAATGGATGTCTGTCTGACCTCTGTGTTGATTCTTGAGCTTTCTTTAAATTTAAAAACTATCAAATTTCTAGGAACTTAGATTAATACCGGAAACATGTGGTAGGATTGGAAGTCTGCTCAGTCTTGTTACTCACAACTGTTGGAGTAGAAATGTCATCTTTTACATGTATAGCCTCTGGTTTACGTGTCGAAAAGATATTTCTGCAATGCTTTTCCCTTCTGTGCATAATCACTTATAATTTATTTTTTTAATCTGTCATTTGTTTTAGGAAAATACTTGCATATTCTCTAGCAGGTATTTGCAGCTGAAGGTGGGGGTGTTACTTGTATTTGTCTGATACACTTTAGTCATAGCAATAATGGTGACCTAGACTTTTCTCTTTACCATATCAGATGTAAGCCACCTTCTGTGACACTGGCAAGTTCCAAGTTTTTTGTAGTTTTAAACTAAGGAAATTATTACATAAATTAGAGCAGGACATAATTAAGTTGTCTGAAGTCAATATTAAGTACTCTGAGAATTATTTCCAAGTTATGCCAGTTGTCGTGTCAGTCGAATGACTATAGAAAAAAAAAATTTATGTCAGTGTGGTAGTGTCAATTTTTTTTCTACAAAACATAGTGAAAAACCTTTCCAGATGTCACATATACAAGATCCTTTAGTTTTCATTTCTGGGTTAGAAGAGATTTTTTGTTTATTCCCATGTTCCCTTAAAAACCACTAAAGCAATTTAAATGCCTTCAGTTGATAATGCAGAGATGCAGCACCTTGAATTAAACAGAGCAGAAATTTTCTTAAGATGTGTTGATGGCTGTGTACCTGTAAGCTCTTCTTTGGGCAGATGTGGTCCAAATTTGGAACCCCTCTAAGGGCATAAGGATTTTCAGAGAAACCTAAAAACACTCAGGCCCCCAAAAAGTGAAGTTGCTGTTTATCTAACTAAAAGATTGAGGAACTTACCAACTGATGGCTGTTACTGTTGGGGGCAGATAATCTGATTTACCAGTACTTTACCCCATTTAAAGAGATCTCTTGATTGAGACCGACAAACTGGGTCATGCACAGCTTTGTAACTACAGGCTCTAAACACTGTTCTGCACAGAAGACGTGTTTTTAATACATGTAGCAGGTAGTAAGGTAACAGGGCACTGGTTGGCACACACTCTAGTCCGAGTGCTGGCCCCTGTCACATGAGGATCCTTGCGCTGGGAGTTGCAGGTGTACGTCTCTCTTCCCCCTGGGGTGATTTTTCTAGAGGACAGTGCAGAGGAGTGCTGGAACTTCAGAGAAGCATCACAATGATACAGATCAGCAAGAGGCAAATTAAAATCAGGCAGAAATTCACAAAGAGCTCTTGGAGCCTTTGGCGTGCTTGTGGGTTGACCTCAATAGTTGAGGCTCTCCTTAGAGCAGAGCGGGTTATGTGTTGGACCTTCTCCATGGCAACAAGAAAGCAGAGAGCACAAATCAGAGGTTTTAGGAGTGCAGGAAAGAAGAGCAGTTGTCAGGAACAATGCAAAGTGCCTAATATCTTCTCTTTTTTTTTTTTGGACAGCCTTTGTGGAGCTGGAAAAGCAGGAAAGTGAAGAATTAGAAATACAGAAGTGTTTTGAAGAGTGCAAATGGAAATTTTTTAAAAGTTCTAAAAAGTCAGAAATAAATAGATTGCTTTTACAGTGTTTTTAGTTTAAAACAGGATTTTGAAAATTTGAAATACAGTGCTGTACTGTATTTCTCCTCCTGAAGGCTACTAAGCATCTGCTTCTTAGCAGTGGTGAAGAACTGTAATATGGAAATTATGAGTATGTGGGTTTTGCCCAGATTATTGCTTTAGATCCTAAACTCTCATCTTTCACAGTCTGAAAAGGCTGTGGCTCATTGCCCTCCCACCCACATCTCTCTGCTTTATTTGTTCAAGCACATGTGAAAGCATGATGATAAGACTAGGGTCACAGACCTGGCAGCCAGGAGATCTGGATAGTAGTGCTGGCTGTTACTAACAGGGGCAGATAATCTGATTTAGCAGAACCTTTTTCCTTTTTCTAGAAGGGAGGAGAAAAAAAAATCCTATTGAAGTGTTTCCATTCCAACTACAAGTTCTTTATGGGGGGCAATTAAAGCTAAGGAATCACTGCTGTAGGGAATTTTAGTAGTATATTTCTCAACAGACAGGACAGAATAAAGACTAAATCTTTTTAATGCATGTAGGACAGTGTGTTACAAAATGTGGCTGCAAAGGTGTAGAAATGCTATGAGGAAAAAAAATAAAGCATGTATTCAATTTCATCTCTTAAATGAGTGTTATATTTAAAGTATATTTTCCCCCCCCCTTTTTATTGCAGATGGAAGCACAGGGTGTCAGTTGTCTTAAAACTCCAAATAAGTAGTTGCAGTGTAAATCCCTCCTGCATGAACCTTCTGTGGCAAGAAGCTGGCTTTGATATATGCTTGCTTAGGTCAGGGTGAGGTGGATTCTGCAGGTGCTGTCACAATATGAAAACTTTGTTTTCAAGATAATAATGATATATGCATCTGTCAGACTTTGTTCCCAAAGCTGCACTTACCCCTAAACATTTTATGAATTGATATTGTGATCGAATCTTTCACAGAAGGCCTCTCCTTGTCACCTTTTTTTTTCTTGGCAATAAGTGAAATTCGTATCATGTATGCCACATAAAGGAAAACCATTGCTTAGATGTCTGTTTCCCAAATTACTTGATGGTCCTGACTGAATCAGAGATTCTTTGTCCCCCATGAATTTGTCTCTATATGTGGCTAAATGGAAAAAGCTTAAAAGGAGACAGAACTGTCTTGCAGGCTTTTCTTTCTTAGTCCCTCCATGTTGGGCTGTAGAGTCAAAGGATTCTATATGAGCAGAATACATGTGCTTTCAGTGCCAGTGGCAGTGTTGGTATTTAAAAGAGACTTTCAAAAGAAATCAAATTGCACATGGTTATTTTGATACCTCTAGAGGATTCCATGTGATGACATCTTCTTCTAAAACTCAACTTCAGATTTTGTTATGATGTTTTAAGCTATAGTTGATCTTTATTGCAAACAAAACACACACCAGGAACTTGCTCTCGTGGTGACTATAATTTTTCATCTTTGTTTGACTTTTTGCTGTACCTGTTTTCATCTATTTAAGCAGTTAAAGTGCTTGCCAAATATGTTCTGCTTAGCTTTATGCAAGTCACTGTCAGTCACTAGTGCAGTAAAAGCAAGACATGCACAGGAATTATCAAGTCTCTTGGCTGAATGTGCATTCATTCTCCCATCCCAATACAGGCTGGAGTGCATTAGGCTGTTTATCTTCTTCCAGACAAGTCACAGTAGATGAACCACTAATGGATTAACGCTGGTAGAGAAGAGTTTGTGTGATGAGCTTGTGTGACAGACACTGTACAGGGAACAGTATTTCCTGCAGATGACTTCATCACAGCTTCTTGTGTCATTTTTTTTAATGCAGTGTGTGTGCAACCCTTGGTCTTTGGGCTCTGTGTCCTGCTACAGCAACATTTCTTTTTCCTGACTACTGTTTTTTTGGGACCCATATGAGGATTGGAGCAGCATCGATGTTTACCTGTGTAAATGCACAATAAGTCCGTTTCATGAGTCCAGCATTAGATTGAACTGTGCACGTGCTGGCACCTGCACTACTGTGCTGCTGCAAATGTTTCGCTTGCATGACTCAAGGAGCAAGGACTTGGGGCTTTGAATGCTTCCATAAAAAGCATTATTAGCTGGTTGGGCATCACAGATGCAAGGCCAAAACAGGGCAAGAGAGGGTGAGATTGCTCTGGGAGGGGAAAAAAGATATTCTTTCTTTTTCTTGGGGAATGTTGCTGAGGGAACTGGCAATAGGTCAGAAGGCTCAGTCGAGCTGAGTTAGCACTAGATATTTGGCCATATGTGACAAGACAGGTGACAGAAAAGGATCTTAAAAAATGGAAGGTAGCGTAAGTTAAAATGTATACCTTTAACAGCAAGAAAATGTTGTGGAGAAGGGATGAGGAAAGGACAAAATAGAGTAACTTGGGTTTCTTGATTTAAAAGCTTACAAGGTTTTGGAAGTTTTTACAACATCTACGTGTTTTTTAACCTACTAAACCTGCCTGTGGGAGAAGTTTTCTTGTAAGCAAAGGAAGCCAATTCTGGGCCTGTATTTCAACAAGTTTGTCTTTACAAGTGCTTGACTTCAGCTAATAAACACATACCTTGCTTGTTAATCCTCCATGGCGCTGTCACCCACCTAAAGTGTGCATAAAGAGAAACAGATTCAGTAATACAGCTGCCTATGCCTATAGATGACTATCAAGGTCAAAATGTACAGCCTGGAACATAATTACATAGAAATGAAGGCTGATTGTTGCCACAAATATTAGCTGCTCTCTGCTGTTCAGTCCCCTTATTTTAGGCCAGTAGAAAGGAGAGTTATGCATGCACACACCACTTGTTGAAACAGAAGTGCAGCAGAAGGGCATACTGTAGTTTATATGTTTTTTAAGTCTAAAAGTGTTACTCCTGTAGCATTGTACAAGAGGAACTGTTGACTGCATTGCTGCGCAGTTATATGTTTTATCAGTGCTGTTAATGGATAATAAAGGCTTGTCTTAAGCACAGTGCAGATCTGCAGGGTCAGTCTTGTGGCTGATCCTGTGTGTTACTATGTAGTGAATCCCCTGTACCCAGTGCCCTAGAATGAATCACCAATCACAATTACTGTTTCCTTCTTCACCGACATGTGACTGATTTGTATTAGGTTATTTTTATCTTTGTTCCTGGGTGTCCTTCACAATAAGAGGGGGGTATGTGACCAAAGTGAAAACTGTGGGCCACTCTCATTCCTGGTGCAACTGCGTTGACTCCTTTGAAGTCACACGGATTAAATTTGGCTCCTTTGGAAATGCCACAGCAATTTTGGACGTGGCCTGTTTCCTGTCATATGTTTACTAAATGCAGCAGTGATATCAGTGGAATAGAAGAGATTTGACTTTTTTGAATTCTTGCAGTTCCACGTGAATAAGTGAAGCCCTGAAGGGGTATTGTTAAAAAGTAATGTTGCATAAGTCTATTGCCTAGATTTTAACAGTGAAATGTCCCAAAACCCCAGTAGTTCACTGCCGTCCATTGAAAAGAAATGTCTTAATAACCATAAACAGTGATGCAAAAAGTACTGTCAAGGTATGTTGATTGAAGATCTAGACACTGACTTGTGGCATATAATGTCACTTTTCAATGACATGGAGAAAACATTTCCTTATGATGGGGAAAGAAGCAACAATTCATCTCATAGTTTGAGAAGTGCTGGTAACAGGAAAAGGAAACTCATTTTATCCTTCTTTTTGCCTTTTGTTTTAAAGTCTGGTTTGTGCTGAAGTGTCGGTATTTTTCATGTGTTTGGGAGAGGGTAGGGGAAGGCTCACACTTGGGTATCTTTTTTTTGTTCCCTGTCTTATTAATTTATTGCTGTTACGAGCTTCCTTCTGACTAGCTTTAGTATTCTCGGTGTTCTAAGAAGCAAGACCAACAGTAAGAGCCTTTACCCACGTTTCATGCGCATCAGAATGTGAAAGATGTAGATGCAAAGCAGTTAGACTGATGAACAGTTGAACACACCAGGCATTTTGGTTTTTGGAAGTTATTCACATGCCTTGGGGATAACTGGAACTTGTATGTGTGCTGGTCCATTAGAGTAGCCTGGGAGCCAAAGCTTTGGGCTAGTTTTTAGGGAGGGTAAATTTCCTGCAAGTGCTGCAGGACCATACAGGAGAATCTTGAGCAGGTGCTTCATTCTCCATACTCATCATCTCCCCTCATCAAAATAAGACATAAAATAACGTTTTACCATTTCCAGACTGATGGTATTATTTGCCTTTTACGTAGTAACTTTCTTTTAGGAAATAAACTCTTTCCTCCACTGTGTTCACTGTGTACCTAACAAGTTATTTCACGTTGAGTTTTAGGTTCTGGTGGTTCATAGGTTGTATAGGAATTGGGCTAAGTGCAATTTGAATTAAAAAATTGAAATATATCTAGCATGTATAAAAAGTAGAAGTGTAAAAGAATATTCCAGGTTTTGTTGTTAACCTTCTAGAGGCTCAGGGAACAATGACATGGCATTGATTGAGAAGGATATAGTAGGTGAATTCAACTTCTGAGAAGTAACTTGATGCCAGGAAAGTCCTCTTAACCCATTTATCAATATCCAGAAAGCAAAAGCAGTCTTCCAGTTCTCAAATGTCTTGTAGTTTAGGGAACATAACGTTGCTTCCCCGTGGGATTTTTTTGTTTCTCCAGTTGGGGTACTTTTCTATTCCTAAATCAAATTATTATTAAAGCAAATAAAAAGCTGCTCTTGTAGCTGCCTAGACATATCCCATACATTTTTGTTTGCTGATGGTCTGAAAAAATTTCAGTGAAAATCACCTTTATGCTCTCAGTTACAAACTGATTTTAGTGAGTTTCACACTGTACAGTGAAGACACTATATTGCTAAACTCCTCAGGGGATGAGAAATAAATGCAACTTTAAAAATAGAAATGTGGTGTATACATAAATCTGAGTCTGTCTTAAATGCAAATAATAATAACATAGCTGTCTTGACAAATGAGTAGCAACAAAAAAAATTGTTTCCTGTAAATTAAATGCCTTAATTCACATCTGATTTGTAACACTTATCACCTGCTATGTAGCACATGCTTCTGTCATGACTGTAGATTCTTGTTAATCAGGGTTTAGATGTCTGTGACATGGGACGTTATCAGTGTGAAATTTTTAAATTTAACTTAACAGCTGAGCCACTCTTTCATCTGCATTAAATTACCGAACTCTGTGCCAGGATAAAATTCAGATGATCAGGCAGCTAACCTGCTGTAGCTACAGGATGCATTCCAGATTCCATCAAAGAGCTGCCTACGGCAGTTAAGTTTCTATATGTGTGTTCAATCCATGTGTGTATGTATGAAGTCTGTATTTTTAAAGGTATGTGTATGCAGTATTTGGGGTAGGAGAGAAAGATTCTCTGTGTGGTAGAATAAACCTTAGCTCCTCTTTTCACATGAAAACACATTTTATGTAGCTTCAGCCTTGAAAGATACCTGTTTGTCTTAGAATCTTCTTGCTCCTTGGTAGGCGTTGTTTTGAAGACACTGGGAGGTCTGAAGTGCTGCTTCTGCCTACTGGAAAGAAGCTTCTGGGGAACTCCATAATGGAGTTTGCTTTGGGAGTAACAGGATATCTGGACACATCCATCACTTGTCTATTCAAAACTGGCATGAGGCTGCTGAGCACAAAACCAAGAACCTGGATGTATCTTTGCCTGATGCCTGCCAGTCACTAATAGGAAAAGGAATTGTGTGTCTGTTCAATAACAGAGAAAACATACCTCACAAAATTAAGGTCTATACTATGTTTGTCTTTTCTAAAATCACAACCATAAGTAGTAAGGTGCGAATTGATGAAAGGAGGAAACATGATTGTAAGGAGCATAAATACCTTAGAAGCCAACATATTCATCAATCATATTTATTTTTAAAATATTTGTATATGTAAATATTAGATGTTCTTTATGTGACATGTTTCTGTGTGAGATACTTTTCTTTTTCAGTGGTTTTAAAGCTAGAGTTGTATTTCATTGTACTGTGTGTATGTGCTTCCCTTAGAAATAAATGGATTGCCTTCTTCATTTGAAATTCAGTTCATGATGTTACAAATCCTAGCAAAATTATTTATCTCTGATTAGAAACAATCTAGGACAAGTTTGGCAGTTACAATGAACAGCAGGAGAAGATTGACTTTTAATGGAATTCAAAGCAAAAATGCTCTATGGATTCTGTAGCTTGAATTGCACTTGTATATATAATATATATATGTTATATATATATAACATGTATATATAACATATATTCAGTTCTAGTACAGCTATAAACCACTTAAATTTGTAAATTACAGGCAATTTTTCATCATACAGCAAAAAAAAAAAAAAGTTTGCTCTCTCAGTGGGTTAGCTCAGAAAAATGCTTTTCTGAGTTAAGTGGTGAAAGGGCTTCTTACCTTTGTGGGCTGTGAATAAGCAGCTTTGAGAAACAAGTGTGTCTACAAAACTTTAAGTGAATTACTCTCTTTGTGGATTTTGGATTAAAAAACAACCAAACAACAGAAAAAAAAACAAACAAGAAACAAGTATTAAATCTAAAATGAAAGACAAAGGTCTGAAGAACGTGATGAAACCTTCTCACCTTCTGGTGCAATGCCACCTGTATAAATCATCTACCCAGGGACAGCAAGTGTCCCACAAGCACGTAGAAAATTCTGTTGCCTCTGTTGTTGCTGAAATATTCCCCTCACAACATTATATTTTTGACTCAGAGCTGTAATACCTACATCTCCATATTTTTGATAATCAGCTGTTAATTTAAATAGAGGAGTTTTTGTAGAAAACTACTACAGAGCACCTTGCTGCAAGAATTAAAAGCATTACACAGAAGAGAGGTTCCTTACCTCTGGTCTTACTTTTAGTGAAGCACAGAGGAGCTTGTTCCCGGCTGTGGGACGTGCCTGTAGAGCTCTGGCAACTTGTCCTAGTCTGTAACTAAGTTGTGGAAACAATTGAAGTAAGTCGAGGGGGGAAAAATAACAAAAGTTTCAGAGGCAGGACTCAGTGTCATTCAGCAGCTCAAAAGTTGATTGGTCCCATTTGCCTCTGACACAGGCAGTGGCTCCTCTAAACTTGTTCACAGCAGTAATATATTAAACATGGGCAACATCTCTCCTTTTGTGAAGGGAACTGTGTGCCAGGGAGACCACCTACTCAACCACAGGATAAGGGAATCTGGGAAGCGGTATGCTTCAGTGGGGTAGCAGAGGGAGCTGCTTGCTGACACCTTGCCTTTTCTTAAACAAAAATTTAAATGGGAATTTGCTCAGGGAGGTGTTTTGAATGTGTTACTTTTGCTACAGCGATGTTTCTTCGTCATAAAAAAGCATAAATAGTGTGGGCTATCACATTTCATGTGGGTATTTGACTTGGAATGATTTTCTTTTCTACAAGGTATTTTTAAAACTACATTTTCATTACATATAATTTTGATGGTTTTGTAACACAGCTGGTATTCAGTTTACAGTGTATGATGTGTTTTTTCCACTATCATCTTTCTTCTCACAGTGCTTGAACTGAAGTTTAATTTGTGGCTTATAAAATCTGGCATATAAAAGTTCATCTCCAAAATTTACCATTACTATATAATTTGAGTATTTATCTTTCCTTTAAAACACATCCCCACACTTTTTCTTCCCCTCCCACTTTTTGTGACTGGAAACTATTCAAGTGATTTTTTTGAGAACCCTTCCAGTTTGTTTGGATAGGAGTAGCAGCTTGATGCTACTTTACAGGTTATCTTATGTATATTATCCTGTAATGAAAAATGACAAATACAGTCATATACAGAGTAGGTTTTGTGCATCCGGGAAGTGAAGGATTTGCTGGATGTGAAAGGATTAAACTGTTTAATGTGCGAGCATCCAGCATCAGGCTTTGTGTGTGGATGCAACTGACAGCGTGTGCCTTTTCCCGATTTGGAAATCGCAGGCAAAAATGCAGAAGCTCAGTCAAACTCTGAACACTTACAGATTCAGTTTTGACAATAATTGCTTAGCACAGACGAGTGCTAAGTGACTTTAAGCAGGAAACCAGACATTGTGGGTTTTTTTGTTTAGTTGTTTTCTTTTGTTCCCCGGGAGCCCTGCTGTGATACATCATTCAAACCAGAGACAGAACCGCCTTGGAGGTGATGTACCACCCTGATTCAAACTTAGCTCTGTTTTTATTTTCGTAAATATGGTTTAGGTAGTCTGCAAAATTGGTTATAAAATAGTTGAAGTTAGCAACTCGGCTTTAATATAATAATTTTGCCTGCTTTCTGCTGTCCTTAATTATCAAACACAGGAAATCTAGGGTCACATATTTCAGTTGAAAGTTAATGGAATATCTCCACAGTGAGATAGTTCTTTAGCAGTGCAAGAGTTTCATAATTTACTTATAGTAAATTGCATATTTACATATAAGTATATTTACTAATATTTGCATTATTAACATTGTAAATTTCTCACATAAAAAGACTGTATTTGTCCTTTTTATGAGGGAGGTTTCATGTTTTCATTGTGTGCTGTCATCCAAGAAAAGTGCTATCACTGGATTGTTTGCTTTTTTGTACTTGTACTATTGAAAATTGTACTATTGAAATTCACCTCTGTACTTTAGGTCCAGCACCCAGCACTGCAGCAGCTGCAATGCCAGTTCCTCCCTTTTACCAACTCACTGCCAAATTGTTATATTATTTAGTTACTCTACCCCAAATTCTTGGCTCTTTTGCTTAATGAATTGGAGCTTTTTAGAAATGAGATACTTTAAAAGAATGTTGGGTTCTTTTGTGAGCTGCTGATACAATCATAGCTTGGCCTCATTTTTAAAGACTGATAGTTAAATGTGCAAATTAAGGCACTAATAGAAACACTAGTATCTCATCAGAAATGTAATATGTGTCTTCTGTATGTGTCTGACTGGTAAGAAATTTTATAATAGAAAATGTATTTTTTAAACAACCATAACATGCACAGGTTCAGCCCACATGAATGTTGTAGATCTTGTATTGATGTTGTTTCTCTGAAAACAAGCTTGTTTGAGTACCCTCTCTTGAGAACATTTTTCTAGTTCAGCTTAGTATCCTTCCCTTGTGTAACTCACGGGGATTTTCGTGGGGTTCTGAGGCAGATGCCAAAGTACTGCTTATGGGACATGTCAGTCTGACAGGTACAGACACAATATATGAGCACATCATTGTACTGTTTTCATTGACTCCTGGGTGAACGGGTCCAGACACCCATGGATATCAGAAAGCAAAAACTTTAGAAAAGGAATCTGTGTTGGAGGTTCTGGTCTGCTGTATTTTGTTCTGAGGAACAAGAATGTGCAGCTGTTGCTTGCTTGACCTTAAATGGAGATGGTCTGGGCTTTCTCCAGGGGAATTAGAAATCTACCACTAGAACATGTTTCTTCTCATAAATTTGTTTAGATTGGGATAATGTCCAAAAAGAGGTGTGTTGTACTTAAGCATACCAGGTCTTTTATTTAATAATATTTTCCTGGATTATTTTATTCACATAATAATAATTTCATGGATCGTTTTTGTCTTTCTTGTGCTAGTTTTTAAAATTGCAGCTGTAGATGGCGGCCACCTGTATAATTTGTGTAAAGAGTTTGAGGTGCCACTATCTGGTGTGCTGATAATCATGACTGCATGGAAGTGAACTGTTACCACAGTGCAATTATGTATAACACACAAGAAAAGTAAGTCTGAGTACTCAGGTTAGTGTGTTGTTTTATGGTGCTGCTGCTGTTTTGTCTCATACTGCAAGCGTAGCTCTGCAATATCACAAGGCAAAGATTCTTGTGTTGCACATGTTTGGTTTAACAGCAACAGAAAACACAGAGAAGGGATAAATGGATGCTCTCAGGGATGTGCATTAGTTTGTGTGTAGATGGGACAGAGTAACAGATTTTGGTGTTGAAGCTGAACACTGAAATGAGATCTTTCCTTTTTGTAACCAGCAGTTTTCTGGCCTGATTCTGAGATGCTTCCTGTAGCACATGTAATTGCTTGTAGTCATCCAGGTATTAGCAAATGTGGCTTACAGGACCTCTTTTGCTGATCTCTGCGAAGAGAAAGGACCCAGCAAATGTATCCTTCAGTTACATTTGTGCTGTGGGTCTGATGCGGCCTAAAGGGAGGTGTGAGTTTTTTCTTCCTTCAACAGAAAAAGCGTTTTCAGTGCTAGTGTCAAGAGCATTACAGAATTACACCAGATAAGGCAACAGCCTGATCAATTCAGAGATAATAACTTCCTTTTTTTTTTTCTTTTTGATGCCTTTGAGTTTTTTTGCTTGAATTTGATAGATTTATGACCCATATGTTTATGTTTTACCTGATGCCTCCTTTAAAGCTTATCTGACTTCAGTGAATCTCATTCACACCTGGAATCTCAATATTTTTTGGATTTCTTTTTTATTTATGTGGAGGAAGTTGCCTTTCTGAGTCTGCACACTTTCCTTCTTGCGTAGTGGGACTTAGAGACTTTGTTAGTGTTACAGGAAACAGCTCTACTGAGAAATCTGGACTTTGCATCGTGTTATTTTCCTCAGAGACACCAAGTATTTACTTCTCTTAAGCCTTTGACAGACATTAAATTAGTTTGATCTTCACATTTTGTTTTTCATTACAAACAAGATAAAATTACATTTTGAGGCTGCAACTTGGAAGCCTCAAATCACTTGCAAAGTGATTAAAAAAAACTGTACAAAATAAATTATAGAAAACTATACAACGTGGTCTGAAAGATTTCTCATTTTGGGAATGGTCAAGGCTCTGGCAGGACTAATCATCTGATTTGTTATGAACCAAAGACATTTTTGGAAAGGTCATCTCAAATGTTTTCAGTTACTGTTACTACCATGAACCTTTAACCATTAAAGTAGATCCCAGGGTGCAGAAGTGTGTCTTACCTGTCTGTTGTCTTTGGTGCATCGACCCAGCGTTAGGAGAGAAGGGGAACAAGACATTTTGCCTGGCTCTTGCTCTGAAAATCCATGTCCTTCCTCTTCCCATACCCCTATAGGAAACACTTATTTCACTTGGAGGCAACACAGTTAGCACAGGCTTGACCCATGTAGGTAGTTTATTTTGCCATAATATTGACAGCACAAAAAGCTGTGCTCTGGTGGCTTTCACATCAGTGAAGTGTACCTTTTTACTAGGTTACTGAAAGTCAAATAATTTAATAGTAGCAGTTAACTGCAGTGATGCAAAGTGTCTTCAAAACAGCAACATGATAGAGGACAGGAAATTCAGTGATATTCATTACAGTGGAATATTTTTTATTTCTGTGAAATGCCTGGGAAGACTGTATTTTGGTGTTTACTGGTGTCCTTGATTGGTTAGGCTGAACAACGTGCTTTAGGTGGTGTGCCGAGATCCTTATACCTAAGAAAGTGTGTCGAGTGTCTTTCAGATACACTGTTCTAGGAAGCACAGAGATTAGTTGTGTTATTTGACATGTTGTGAGTGATGGATGAACAGCGGGACAAAGGCATATGAAGGAGAGATAAAGTTAGAAGACCATGTTTCAGTTGCCAAGTGGTGGTGCTGGATTATTTCTACTTTAAAGGGTAACTGTGGAATGGAGGAGAAATGATTGGGCTGCATCTTTTGCTGCTGCCTGTCTTCATCTGAAAGTTGTCCTAGCAGAAATGCATAAATATTCGTAGAATCACAGAATATGCAGAGTTGGAAGGGACCCACAAGGATCATCGAGTCCAAGTCCTGGCCCTGCACAGAACCGTCCCTAAGAGTCACACCATGTGCCTGAGGGTGTTGTCCAAACACTTCCTGAATATTGCCCAAATGATGAACATATTGGCAGCATTTAAGAACTGAAAGTCCTCTTGTGCAGAGTATTTTAGGGATCACCCTCAGGAGGGGCAGCAGGTAGACCAGTGGCCTCAACATCTTTCTTCACTGGGATCTTCATTCAGATCAACATGGAGATGGTGTAAATCAGCCTTTTAGAGAGCTTTCAGGCTAATTTTCAGTTGGTCTTACTTTGAGAAGTGGGAAATGGGAACCAGAAACACCTTTTGTTTCTCTTGGTTGGTCTTAAAGAATGGTGTGTGTCTTTTCTTCACTTACTTCTTCTGTCCATTGCTCTGCCCTTTATTTTTTTTTCCTTCTCTCTGTAGAGTGACTATAAAAAAGACTAGCACAATTCCCATGGTCTCAGCTATCTATTACTTCCTATCTTTGTTACATGCAATTCATGGCTAAAACACTAAGGTGTTTTTTTAAACTTCATCAGAACTCACTGAAGTTTATTTAAATAGCAGAATCGCTTTTCCATGTTTGGAAATGTGCTGATTTGGAAAAGTGCTGATTGACAATTACATTTGCAGGAAAAAAAGCATTGACCAAAAAGCACCCCAGAAAACTAAGATGCTTAATTGCATTTACCTGAGAATTCGAGGTACAGAACTTCATGTCTTTGCTTTATTCTGTTGCAGAATGTGCCAAATGAAAACATTGCCCTACTCCTTTGGTTCAAACCATCTCGGAGTAGCAAGAACAGGTTTCCTGATCTTGCAAATATTTTCTGAGTATATATTTTGTTACAGGCAGCTGCTTTCTCATGGAAGTTCTGTTGTCACTCACTGGAACCTGGAAGCTTTCTCAAGTGTAGTCTCACACATCGTTCTGACTGTAGCTGCCTGGCCACTCAGATGATGTGAAGGAGAGCTTTTCTTTCTCCTTTTATGACTTTGTACTTATAGAAGAAACTATTTGCTTTTCTCTTGTTGTGTCCTTTAGTGAAAATGAATTGGTTCTGTGGTTTTGAAATACAGTCCTCAGTATCAGTTGGTTATGTGAGTATTTGGGATAAAATTATTATTGACATCTCTGTGAATTAGAAAATGAAAACAAAGGTAGTACATTCTGAAACATGAATTTTTCCACCTTCTAGATGAACCTTCTTCAATTAACATGTCTATTTTTCTTTAGGCAGAGATAGTCTCATTTGTGTCTGTTAAAACCAGTATTTTGCTTACAAAATGGTTTCCACACGAGAGAATCTGCTGTGTTTTGGTGCTCTTTGAGGAGCCATGGACAAATTAACTTAGTTCTTTTCTCAGTTTTCTTTCTTTGGAATGAGAATGATAAATCTAAAATCTAGACCTACAAGTGGCAAGTACTATTTGCCGATGATGAAAATGGTATTTATTTTTTTAGTGTGAACTTCTACCCTTTCTGCCTATGTTAAGAAGGTGCTAGGGCTCCCCCCGTGTTTATCTTTTAAGGAAGGAAAACACCTTCACACACTGACACGGATGTTCAGATGCACCCTTACATCATACTGCTGCTTTTGCTAGAGACAAGTGCGTTTCAAGTACCCCTCATAAACTCAAGTGGAAAAGGTTCAATCTGGATTGAAGCCAAACAGTTTAAATATCTGCCACTTACTCCACACACAAATTATGTGACTACTTTCCACGGTTGTGTGGTTCCTAGTCTCACAGGCAGTCCAGTGTTAAATTGGCAGCATTTCTTCTGTTTGTCAGTGATGCAGAAGCTTCGGGCCAGGATTTTCAAATGTCTGACTTTTCTGATTCCAGGACCTGATTTGTTAGAGGCACAGGGAGGGATTTGTCTTCAATTGCCTCTTAAATCCAGAAAGTCATGCAGGTACATGGTCTCTCCTTGTGAGTTTTTGAAAAAAAAAAAAAAAAAAAAAAGAAAAAAATTCTGGGGCAAGCGACTGAGAATTATTGCTTACATGATGAAATGTGATGTATGTGATGCTGTACAGGGATGGTGGTAGAATCATTGCTTGAAGCAATCGAAATCTTCACAGTTGGTCCATGTGCTGTCCTGCTTGGTTTGCTGGCTGAAACACAGCTAGCTTCTTCTAGAAAGAATTCCTGCAGTTGGTGCAGAAAACATGAGCATGCCTGTAATTTTTCCATCTGCAGAAGTTTTTCAAGGTAGTCACCAAAAAAAGTAAATGAGTACTGTACTCACGTTGTGCAGAGTTGTGATGTCCACAGACCTTATTAACTCTACACGAGACTATTTTAGCAGAGAACTTGTTTTTGTTTTCCAATCCCTGGTAAGACAGCTTTACTAAATCCCCCACTTGCCGCTGTTCACAGAACATTCTTGCCTTTTTTTTCTTATCTTTCTTTAAATCTGTGTTCATGGTAATAAGAGCTGGCCAAGATCAAAGGTGTGTGTGAGGGAGTGTCTTTGTTTCTGCTTACTGTTTTGGTTTATCAGCCTAAAAGGGAGTGGAAAAGAGTATATTACCTAATCATCCCTTCCCCATCAGTTATAACATGCAGAAGTTGCATCTGCAAAACTTGAAGTACGCATGTTCCAGTAGTTTCGCTCCATTCTTTCTGCAGGTGCTCATAGAGACCAGTTCTGGATTACCGTTTTTAAAAAAAAGCGTGCTTTTGTGAGTTTGTATAAATACTTGGGTTTGCTGTAATATAAATATTTCAAACATTTCTGCTTTATTTTTGTGTTTGTTTTTTTTTTTTTGTTTCTTTTTAACTTCACTTAATTGTGCTGAGTATTACACTCATTGATCATATTTCTTTTAAAGTCATGAAAAGCTAAAGCAAGCAGAAAGCAGAAGTTTATGCAGGCTGGCAAGAAATAGATGCTTTTTTGATTGCTTTCTAGGTCACTTTTTGCATCCACTCTGGCCGTGAGCAGGCGTAATAAGTAACAAATGAGCAATCAAAACTGGCACTCAGTAAGCTGGTATTTGTAGGTATTAGCAATGTACCTTTAATGTAAAGGTTTTTATAAATGTTCACAACTTGGTTGAGATATTTTACTTTTAGGGGTCCTTCTATGAGTTACTGATTCGTGCCATCTATTCTTTTTTCTAAGCTATTTCCATTTTACTTGTAGACTTCATAATTTTTATAGTGAATAACATGCCCTACATTTGTGCAGCACTTAAAACAATGATATTTTTGAATAACTGCAGTTACTTTTTGGTCATGCTGCTTTCCAGGACAGAAGAAGAAACAAAAGAAAATAATTAATTTAACAGTGAAACTTTCGCTAATAGCTTTTGGGGGGGGGCAGGGATTTTTTCTTGTGGAACCTCCCTTTCATCTCCAAATCTAAAAATTTTCTTTCAGTAAAGAACATTTAAATTTAAATGTAATGGCAAGATAAAATGAACACTTAATAAAACAAGTGCTTCTATACTTAGGAAAGGCCCAGTTGTTATCAGGGGAAAATTCCAGGCACTGTTGCTTTTAACGTCATATTAAGTGGCACCTAGAAGTGCTTTGTGTTCATAACATTTGCCAGAATATAAATGGAAAGGATTTCTGACAAAAATAATATTGGTGTTGCGTGGAGTCTGAAGGAATGTTATAACAACACATAAAGGCAAGCAAAGTGTAATTGTTCAGGGGAAGATAAGCTGAAGAGGGTGTATGGTCTCGTGTGCAGCTCTGGGAGTGCTGGTTTCACCCTTTAGAAACTAAGTAGCTTAAGGTGGCAGAGCCGAGAAAGTCACGGCAGACTGCTGCGTGGCTGCAGCCCCTTATGGGGAGACTGCCCTTGTTTCAGGCAGTAGCAACATGCGTTCCTAGGGATCTTGCAAAGTCTTTTCAGAGTTAATCTATTGATTTCTTTGTTGTTAGAGGCTTTTGCACAATACCATCAAGGATGGTAGAAGGAACGAAGCCTGAGCAGTTAAGCAGTGGCCAGAATTCCAGTTCGTTTGCCTTACAAATGCCCTGCTATAGTTTTGGTTTATTCAGGATCCCCTACTGGCTGCAGATTCTGAGATTATACAGATCTTTCACACATACAGTCTCTGACTGTAGGCTACGACTGTGCTGCTGGGTCCTGTGCATGCTCTCACAATTCTGATATACAACAGAGGCAGGACTATTTTGAAAGATAAGAAAGTGCAGGAGGCTTTTGGTTTTATTCTGTTATGCCATCGTCATGTGGAAGTTCCTTTTCTTGAACTGATTGCATATCTTAACACCAGGTCTCGGCCAGTAACTTGACAGTGTCACAGTAACTGCATAGTAGGTTTTTTTCCAGAAGATTAGAAAACATTCAGTTCGTAAGCTGATACTTTGGGAGGATTTGGCACTGCCTGGAATTGAGATAATTCAGCTTGTGGTTGTGTTCGTACTAATCCAGCACAAAGCTGTGCCACTGCAAAATGTGTTGTCTTGTACACTGCTCTCCCACTTAACAGTGTGTGCCAGCACCACATCTCACATGGCCTTGTACAAGGCATCTAATAGGAGTCTGACCTAGATACAAGTAACCTTCGTGTGTGTGGGATGGAGGGGAGCGTGTAGGACTGGGGCTGTCAGGAGGGAGCTGAAAGATATGAATGTTTGAAGTAGTGAGAAGGGGCAGGAGAACAGGCCCCCCTCCCTTTGATAGTAGTGCACATTTATGCCACATTTAAGTGACCACATGGTTGCTATCAAAACCCTGTAACTGTGACATCAGTAGCAAATGTCTGCACTTTTTTTATGGGTTTTTTTCCTCCATGGTGAATACCATACCTGACCTTAGCATTTGTTTTCTCCCATTCCTCTTAGTATCCCAGCAACCATGTACTTGCTGTGCTTTCTTCTTAATTATTTGTAAGCTATTGTGCTAAGGGACGTGTCTTCCTCTCTTGTTGTGGTTATCAAACCTGACCTTGATAAAGTTCGGAAACCTCAGCTGCAGTATAAATAATGTTGGGGAAGAAGTAAATTGTACAAATAACAGAAACTCGTAGGACCATCAAATTCCTCTCAGGCTTATGAGGGTCAGATTTGTGAGGTCTGTAATTAAGTGTGTGATGCCTTGTGTGCAATGAGGATTTCATTTGTGAAGAAAGCTTCAACAAACATGCTTGTAAAAGTGTAATGACTAGAGGGAGTGCTGCTTTTAGGAGGCATTTGAATGCTATTACTGTTTATTCTTTTCCATTTTGAAAACTTTCCACTGATAGTGGTGGTGACTGTAAATAGCATTAGCATTTTATTTTTTTTAGTGGAAAAGCTTTAAAAAGTCACACAACAGATGGAATAATGTGGTTCCATATAACTGAAGAGAGGCATGTTGGCTGCCCCTTGCAGAACAGATCATCACAGTTTTAAACACTTGCTACAAAGAGGAGAAGGAGCAAGTTAGTGCAGTGGCAAAGGACTTGATAGAATCATAGGATGGTTTGTGTTGGAAGGGACCTTAAAGATCATCCAGTTCCAACCACTCTGCTGTGGGCAGAGACACCTTCCACTAGACCAGGTTGCTTAAAGCCCTGTCTGTTCTGGCCTAAATGGGGGCGTGCATCCATCATCAGGGGTGGGGCACCACAGCTTCTCTGGGCAACCTGTTCCAGTCTTTCACCACCCTCATAGTAAAGAATTTCTTCCTGTAATCTAAACCGACCGTGTTTCAGTTTAAAGCCATTCCCTTGTGTCCTATCACTACATGCCTTTGTAAAAAGCCCTTCTCCAGCTCTGTTGTAGACCTCCTTTAGGTACTGGAAGGCTGCTATAACGTCTCCCTGGAGCCTTCTCTTTTCCAAGACTGAACAACCCCAGCTCTCTGTCACAGTTCTATCCTGCCACATTCTCTCAAGCCTGTTTTCACAGGAGAGGTGCTCCAGCCCTCTGATCATCTTCAGAGCTCTTCTCTGGACTTACTCCAGGAAGTCCATGTCTTTCTTAAGTTAGGGACCACAGAGCTGGGACAGTACTCCAGGTGGGATCTCATGAGAGCTGAGTAGAGGAGCAGAATCACCTTCCTCAACCTGCTTGCTTTGTAATGCCCTGTATGATACTGCAATTACAAACTGAATGGCTCTGATTCGATAATGTCAAAAAATCCATATGAAAATGGGGTGGTGAGATTGTCTTCTTTTTGTTGTATTGTTTAGCCAATTTTGAGACTCCACATTACCAATACTGATTTAGAATACTGCAAACTGGGATAACAAATTAGTGCATCTCTCACAGTGGCTGCTTATTCTGTAGAACTTCTTTGTGTAGCATCCATGCAGTTCAGCTCTGGCTATAGATTTTTGAGGTGATCCCTTTCTTAAATGAGCTTTGAGCTTGTATTTTTGTTGATGAGGTTGGAGCCTAACTGTGATTATTTTCCTCTTGGCATAGTGTAGTCAGTCTGTGCTTAGTCACGTGTATGTGCGATTTAACCCTAACACTGAGAAGTCCTGATGTGTCATCAAGTAAGAACTGGCTAGCCCTTTAATTCCTAAACCTTATCCTGTGTAGGTTCTCAAATCTTAAAATTTGGATCATCTTTCAGTTGTTTGTGATAGGCTTTTGCTGCTTTTCTCCACCTCTTTAGTTGGTTTGATGGTTTTTTGGTTTTGTTTGTTTGTTGTTTGATGGTTTTTGTTTGTTTTCTCCTGATACCCTTATTCCAGATTGTCATATCTCAATTTTCATTCCATCAACCTTAGTTTGAATGGACTCTCAGCCCAGGAAAAAAAGTATTTGCAGTCTGATTTCATGTCTCTTCAGCTTTTATGGTATTTAGCTCTTTACTCATAAATCACTCCTTCTAAGCTTTTTAGTCATGAAAGTTGCTCTTGATTGAACATATTCTACTGTTTCAGTTACTTCCTGGTTCTGGGCATCGTACTACCAGACATATTCTTTCAATGGGTTTATGCCAGAACTATTTAAAGTCACTGTCTTATTCCTTCCCTCACCCCCATCTTCTATAACCTGACCTATCATATATAGGCACTCCTGACTTGCATTAAGCTGATTTTCAGGCAGGTTAAATTGTGAACTCCTGTCAAGTTTATTTTCCCTGTTAGTTTTGGCCCTTTTTATATTAACTACTTTTCAGGTTGCATGTCTGTATAAAGTTATGCGTTTGGGATTTTTTCTAAGCCATATTGATTTTTATTTTGCTATTAGCAGTGCTAAGGTCTCTACAGTATGCCTGTATTTTCCAGTACCTCACCATTTGATGATGTTTCGGTCTTGATTTTAATTATGTTCTCTTTCTAATTAAAAAATTCCCCAAAGAATACCACATGTATCACGGCTAGAATAAGGGTGCAAGGGCATGATTAGATATTCTCTCCCTTACGACTGCCAGAAATTTGTGAAAGCACAGCAAAATGTGATACAGCCTGAGCGTTGCTGCCAAGAATTGTAGTGATTATATCCTGCTGAGCAGAAACACTGTCTTCCCTAAAAGGCAAAGACGGAGCAGAGTAGAGCGATAGGTAGTGATGGGGAGATACAGATACTATAAGTCAGGATTTCTTCAGTCAGTCTGTAGTCTTGTTTTTATCCATCTGGGAATCCTGTATTGCTGCTTTGTGGGTGTTCTTTTTAGTGTGTTTCACCAAGGCACAGCCTTTCTGTATAAATGATTCCTAAAAATTAGGGCCTTATTCCGTAATTGCAGCCTCCTGTTGCTTTTCCTGCATAAGAGCTACTAATCCTGTTATGTTTTGCCTGCAAAACGATGAATGATCTTTCAGCATTGTCTGAATTAAGGGAGCTGTTGTGAGCTGAAACAGCCTCCCCAGAAATCTGGCTGGGGAGGAGGGGTGGATAAATCCTTTTTTTCCTTACCCGGGGTGGGGAGCAGAGTTCACCAGTGACTGCTGCTCTGCCTTTACAGGTCTAATCCTTTTCCTATCACAGGTGACTGAAAAGCAAGAGGCATCTCTGTGATAATAGTGTATTTGGGCTTGCTGTTGCCACATCCAATTGTTCTTTCTCCCTCATCGTCCAGGGATGTGGTAGAGCAAGTGCTGTGTCCCTGAGGCACAGCCTGTGGGGACACGCATATTTGTTTCCTCCACCAGCAGTCAAAAAAAGGAATCATTTGTGCTCCTGCTAACATTGGTTGTGCTGATCCTATGCCTTGGATTAGCTGTGGTTGCAAGGAATTCTCTTTCTGTTGAGTAATAACTGTAAAATGCAGTGGAAGGAGAGAAGAATGATCCCTACAGAGAGAGGTTTATGATAGTGTAGGCAGTGCAAGCAGTTGGCCAGAAGGGATCATGCACTTAGCCTAACTCTTGGTGCTCTGCTAGTTGTTAGTAATGGACTGTGAAATTTTGCAATTGTAGTATAGACAGCACTGAATTATGTAAACTACACCTTTCACAAAAAAACCACCACAACAACCTTTCAAATGCATTGAGCTTTCTGTTTTTTTGGGTTTTTTTGAGATTAGCTATTATATTGGCATTTTAGAACTTCACCTTTACTTCATGATACAGCATGTTGCACACAGGATGCTGTGCTACTCTGTGTGCTGAGACACCAAACTGCTTCAGGCAGAAACTATGAACATGTTTGGAGAAGATAATTTTAATTAGCACAGTTAAAACCCCAGCCATATTTGACTTAAGTTATCTAAATGTTGTTACACTCTGTCCAGAGAAAAATTGTTTTCCCACTGATAAGAAACAGTGTCTGATAACAGCAGTGTTTGTTCCGCCAGTAAATATTTGCATACAGGCTAGTACAGCAAAGATTTCTTGTGTTTTTTTCCCGGTAGCTGACTTTGCCCCAGCAGTGACTTGAAGCCCTTGTTAAAAAACAAGCTAGTAAGGACCTTTGGATGCCAGTGTGCCATCTGTTCTAACTGAACAGATGTTCTCGGGACAGGGCTGATACTCTTGGAAGAGGTGCCAGGTGACAAAAATAGATGTATTTTGTAAGGCAGATAGAAAAGAATGTTGTGTCTTTCCAGCTGGTATTTTGTTTTGTAGTTGTGGCAGATTCAAGTTGAGAACTCAGAGTAGTGGATGCTCTCTAAATATGAGCCATAGAAGTGTATCTTGCTCTCACTATTTGGTTTGATATCCCTAGGAGACAAGATACTCAAGCGTAAGAGGACTGCTTGTGTGTTACCACACCATTCAAAGCAGCTAGGAAGCTGTTTGTAGTAAACACCAGGTGCTCATAAATGAGTGAAGTGTCTTGTTATTTTGGGAAGTGCTATGAAGTATTTTTAGTATATTTTTTTTTTAATTGGATGAACCATGGTATCAGAAACAAACATTTTTGTTGCTGTTTTCATTTGTTCAGAGAGAAAAATTGAAACACACAGTTATAATGCAAAAGTAAAAAATTATTTGTTACGTATGTGTATACAGCATGTATATACTCCACAGGATTAGATATATTCCAAACTTAAAGCATCTCAGTAAATCACGTAAGAAGGCTTTATGTATTAGATTAAAAAAAAAAAACAAAAACCAAAACACAAACACAAAAACCACCAACGAACCAATACACTATTGTGAGCATTTAATTGACAAAATACTACTCTGTTCTTAGCTTTGCAAAACTCATTGCCTTGCTTTTCAGCAGCAATAATATTTAATTGACTTGTATAATCACTTATGTACCAAAGTTGAAGAGTTTCTTTCCAATTTTACTGCAAACTATTAAGTTTGTAGAGGTGCTAGATTGAAGTAAGGGGCTTGCATTGAAGAATTTTCTTAGAGAAACCACTGATGACTTCCAGAATGTCTTCACTTAAGGTGGGTTCATATTGAAATAGTTGTCTTTAATCTCTTAATTTTTATTTTGCCTTAGAGACAAAATTCATCCTGCTCAATAAATTGGTTTGGCTTTATAAATCCATATATTTCCTGTTCATCATGTCCAACCCTTGTGGGTTTTCTTTTGAGTAGAGATGGAAATTCTGGCTCTGAAAAATAAGGATATAATCTCAGCTGCATTAAGGACTAGTTCTTTCTTCTTTTTTGACTGTAGTGTAATGGTGTTGAGGTGGATATAGAAAAGCATTCATCCCACTGTAGTGGGAAAAGCAAAGGAAAAAATTTCATGACACAAAATACAGTGATAGTTCCTGATGTCACTTTACACTGCATGACAGGACATGTGTCACTAAGAGAGGCTTTCACTTAAATAGGTTTGTGCTGATGCCTCTTAATTCAACCAGTCATATGTATAACTGTAATACAGAACAATATGTGACAATCCCAAGGTATTCTGTGAGCACCCGAAGATAACTTTGAAGTTATCTTGTCTGGATGGAGCAATCCAGGCAAAATAAATTTTAGATTCCTTAAGCCTTAAGGACTTGACACGTGTATTACTTACAGGAAGAATCATGACTTGGTGTCTTTCCTAAGTTTTATTAGATCACTGCCCAAACAAACAAAAAAGCTAAAGTGATACCACCAATTTAGGATTTTTTAATGCTAATATCGATCACTGTGCATGAAAAATGAAGCAAGATGACTGTTAAATCGATTAACAGCTGAGTGCTCGATCTTAATCCAAGCAGCACTTAGCTTTGCCATTCCTTGCCTCCCAGGGGAGTGCAGTACCATCTTTTAACATAACTTCCTTGAACAAGTATAGGATTAATGGATTGACTTACTAGAAATTGCAGATGTGATAAATTTTATTGCCCCTAAACTTTCAAACCTAGTTGTATCAGACACTTTTTTAGGGGCAACAGTTGGGAGAATTTTTGAATGTTTGCTGTGCTTTTTATTGCTTGTGGAATGTACTCATGAGTGAGCATGGAACAAGATATATTAACCATATCAGTGAACTATTTTAGGATAAAACCTAATTTTAATATTTCACATTTTACTTTTCCTCAAAAAGCACTATTTATCCAGTCAATGTGTCCTTTTCAGTAAAGATACAATACTTGATGTTGTCTGGCAAGGAACACACTCAACATTCTTCGTGCATCTTTGGCCAGAAATTGGCATGCATTATTTAATGTGTAGAAGTGTTGAGTTTGAGGCTTTGGGTTTTTTTTTAATCATTCATATCTCATTTTACAATTGAAGCTATCCAGTTCGTTAAGCAAAGGAAATATTCCCTGAAGGAGATAAATTGGACTTGGGGGCGGGGAGTGAAGTGGGGGTGTAACAGTCTGGAAAGATTTTTAGAAATAGTAAGTCTTGTCATCTTATCTGGGTTTAAGTTATAAATTAAAAGAGGAAAGATGTGCTTCTGCCCATTTTTTCTCAACAGGCAAGCAGGAGTTTGAACTGAACTAGACTGAATGGAAAAAAGTACTTTCAGAGTTACAGAAGAGGCCATAGTTGTAAGGGGTTGGTTCCTGACTTCAGCACATCATGATATTGGGATTTAAGCAATGAATTCTTTGCTTTCATTGTTACAAGTCACAGTAAAACTTTGACCAGAAGTGTGGGCTGCTTGACAATTGTCTAACTGATTTTAATTGTTGATGATATGTCTTGGTCTTAATACAGTTTGTTGTAATTTCAAATGAAATTTAAAAAATTGTAGAGCAATACAAGTAAAAATATCTTGAAGTCTATTTAAACTTTAAAAAAAATACCCATGTTTTCACTTTTTTTTCTTCTGCTCTCTTTCAAAAACATGAAAGACAACATAGTCCAGGATGCCTCCCAGATAATAAAAAGAGAAATTTTTTTTCAGTTATTCAAAAAAACTGATGGAGATTAGATGATACCTGATGGCAGCTGATGCTGGGATCCCTCAATCTGATCACAGAAACTCTGTCTTAAGCCTTCCCTTATGTGAATTCCTGATACAAATATTTATAATAAATTTGTAGTAAATGCTTTCTTGATTAAACATCTCAGTTAATTTTTTACTTTGCTTCCAAACTGCGATGTTGTTGGTTCATATTCAGTTCAGTTGTTGTCCTCAGTTCGTTGTGAGACACAGAGCCTGGATTTTGTGAAAATGAATAGAAAGCCTGAAACCTGTTTAATCTTGGAAATTTAACGAGAATTATATTCCCATATTATATCAGAATTATACTCCCATATTCTGTATTTTAAATGCACAGAGTTCAAGGGAAGTTTCTCTGTATTCTGCCATTACAAATGGGAGTTGAACAGGTGAATGGTAACTGTTACCTGCAGTTACCAGCAGGTCTAAAGTTATCATCAAGCTATCTTGTTTGAAGTGCTACAAGAATTGCAGCATTTTGTGGTGTTTGTCTTAATGATGTACCTAAATTCTAAATGAGCTTTTCATTCCAACTGCTTTCAGAGCTATGAATTCTTTAGTAGAGAAATAATGAAATCATTGACACTGAAGTTTGTTTCAAGAAACTTGTTTATAAATGCAGTTGTTTTATACAAAGCAAATCTGAATTAAACTTAGAAAACAATTCTTAGGTTTCTGAAAGAACAAACCACTTAGTAAACACCCTAATACCTAGGACATTATTTACCTTTACTGTTTTGGAGGCTAATCCTACAATTATTTTACACAGGTTTCACCTGGAACATCTCGTCCAAGTTACCCAGCTACCAGCTATCAGGACTCCAGCAACTGGGAATCTCTAATGAAAATTAAAGAGGGGCTGCTAAGACAGAAAGAGTTTGTGATTGATCGGTGAGTAACCTGCTCCTGCTCCATTCATTAGATGAGATGATGTAAAAGCTACAGTGTAAAAGCTGACTTTCAGGAGAGCTGCTTACTCATACAGTTGTTAGGCTTCAATCCAGCCACTATTTATGTGCGAATACGTGGGAGCTAATCCTTGCTAGGAGAGAAGACTGGCAGCTGGCTAAAAGTCTTTTACAAAGTTGGAAATGTATTTAGGGGGTTTAATGCCTCTGGAGTGGAAAAGGGAAAGTGATACCAACAGTCAGTTCTGCTGTCAGCTTCCCCTCTTAGCTTCTTCCTGGTCTGGGAGTTTGTATCAGACATTTTTCTGCTTGTACAGATCTTGCAAGTGACTTGCAAGATGAAAACTGATCAGTTGTATGGTGCTGATTTTCTTTTCCATGACAAGTACAGAAAGGCAATATATTTAAAGCCAGTTCATAAAACTTTGAGAAACTGGCCTTAGCAGTAATGTTCAGCAGTAAAATCCTATTCGGACACTGATACAAATTGTTCAAATAATAAAATATAAAATCCAGGAGTAAATACATAACTTCTTACTAAAATTGCTGTCAATCCGAATGGGCCTCTTAATGAAGAAAATATGCTTTTAATAAGAGCCTGAGCTTAATGAAGACTACGCTAAAATAGATGTCACCAAGCACTGCAGAGTTTGGATGTAGGACATTTAAGGAGGATATTTTTATATTTGACATAATGGTAATTTGGCATAGTCTGTGTTTCAATAATAAACTCTTGACTCATGGCTGAAAGAAGAGTGATTGTTCTTGATATAGTTGTGCTCTTGTTATTGATAGTTTGCTCCACAACATGAGGAGAACTGTGTAAAGCAGGTGTGTGTTGATCACACTAATGTTAGGCATCCATTATAAATAGTTTTATATTTAATTTAGTAATTTCTATCTTTTTATGGGTAGAGATAGGCAACTTGGGCATAACTTACTTTGGGACCAGGAGAATTACACTTGTGCAAGATCTGTTCATTCCATTATTGCAACAGAGTGAGGAATTGCAGTGGTATAAGGTGTTTCTGTCCCTTAGTAGTCTGACCAGTAACTCTGCTGGCATTGCACTGTTGAAGGTTGGGATCCTCTTCCCCAGTGGGATGTAGGATGTTAGTGTGTGTTTACCTGCTGTGGTGGTACCAGGTAGGAATGGGCACACTGCCAGCTCTCCTGCGGGGGTGGTCATCTCCCAGGGGGGTAAGCAGTTAAAATGGAAACATCCTTATCTGTTGTTTACATCTCCTCTGTCAGAGCCTTTTGATCTGCTGCCTAGATCTACTGTCTATATTACAGTGTTTTTTTCAGGCTTGCTATATCAGTAGCAGCAAACCTGCAGCCTTCCTCCTGGGGCCCAGGCTGTCAGCAGCCTTTGTGAGTACATGGCCCTTGATGTCTGGGGCAGTCTTTGGTGCCTCTGCTGAGCTTATGTTCCTCTGCACTCTACGTGAAGGCTTGTTCCACAGTGGCAACTAAAAATGCAGTTCGTGTTGCTCTTGTTACGCTGGAAGTGTGTTTGCAGTCAAGGGTGAAGTTTCTGAAGTGACAGTTTGTAACCTGATTTCCTGCTAACATTACTTGATACTAGTCATGTTGAGGAAGAAAAGCTGTTTCTTGACATCCAGTGGCAGTGTTTTGTTCTTTTTTTTTTTATAAGTCATTATTTTTGAGTGTCTTAATGATGGTGAATACAGTTCTTTCTAGATTTCTGACCAGAAGTCAGTTTAGATAATTTCTTTTCATTCAGCTGAAATGGCAAAATATACTCTGGAAGCTATTGAAGTGAAACAAAGGCCACTTAGTGATGTTACAGTGTTTCATTTAAGTAGACACTTGGTGTAAGAGTTAAGCATGTTGTACTTTATAATAATGCAGTATAACAATACACAGAACAGGCTCTTTTTTGAATATTGAGCCTCCATTTGGACAAAATACCTTAAAAGTTATTTTAAAATTAAATAAAAACATTTAAAATAGATGGTTTGTATTATTCAAGATTAGTAGGAATTGATGTTGCATATTTACAAAGTTTTGCAATAGATTCTTAAATTTTTTTTGTTAAGAAGAGGTTTTGTCTTCTATGACAAATAAAAATACTTTTGGTTTCACTCATGAAGCTGCTGTGCAAAAATCTTGAAATAGAACTCCATTAAAAAGTACTAGTATTATATTTCTTATCAGATCAATTATTAATAAGACTTAAGTGTGAATCCTTTCTTCAAGGCACTAAGTGGAAATTTACCTTGTGGACACACAAAGCCTTGCACTGAGATTCAAGATGATATCTGGGAGTAAACCTAAATCTTCCAGCTCCTAGTCTTCCTGATCTTACTTTAAACTTCTTTTCAGACTTTGAATTTGTTTGGGAATAGTGACCTAAAATAAAAAATATAAAGTTTGCTAAAGTGTGGTCAATTCCAGACGGTAGTAGTTAAATTACAGAATTTATGCTTTGAGGAAATGGAGGAGGAGTTAGTTTGTTGATTGGGGTTAGGTAGTAGGTGTTTGTTGAGAAGGCCCTTTGTACCTGTGGTTCTGATGGAGTTTTAGAAAGTGTCATGTCCTTAAGTCATGTCTCATGCTGAATTTACAAACTGGTAGCTGGGAGATGCCAGCAAGACTTGTTTAATTCTGGGGGAACAGAAGCTCAGGAGAGATGGGTTATGCAGTGGGACAGCAGCTGACATAGTGCTCCAGAACAAGCTGTTTGCTGCTGGCAGGTACAAGAGCAGCTGGATAAAAAGATGCACACTGGGAACACCATTCTCCAGCACTTGTCACCAGCCTCCCTTTCACCCACAGGGACATTAGCCATTTTTTTAAGGTTAAACACTCTTGCTGAGAATTGTACTGGTGTCCTATTTTTGTAGGAAATGGAGGAGATTAACATCACACACCTTGGTGCTTGAATCTGTTGATTTGTAGGGAGTGGATGCTCTGTACAGGGTAGTATCCTTAAGCTGTTCTACCTTTATCTTGTTAAAAAAGGGAGGAAGGGCGGGAGAAGGAAGGCGAAACATGCTGCCTGCTTCTCTTCTTTCCTCACAAAGATAAAAAGGCAAAAAAATCTGACCCTTCCAGATTAGATTATTAAACTTCTTTGTTTTGCATTGGAAATCTAACAATTAGGAATAGTTGCAAGTAAGTTTCAAATAGCTATAAAAACAATTCAAGGAATAATGCTTACAGTGTAAATCATCATATTTGTATACTTTGGCGTGTCACTGGAAATTCAGGCTGTAAGTAGAGTTTTAAAACCCAAACAGCCCCTTGCACCTGTGAATAGAATAAATGGCTCAATTTTTGTTCTGTACAGTGTTGAACAACAGATGTAGTAGTAGGTAAATTAAAACTGATTTTATTTGTGTAGTCTTTTCACCATAACAAAGGCGTTTATTTAAGTAGTACCCAGTAGCATAAAGGAGTGGGTTTAAAAGTCATTTTGGTTTGCTTTTTAAAACTACTCTAGAAGTCACTTCTAATTTAATTAATAAAAACCTGAAATGGTCTTTAAGTCTGCTCTGAAAAAAATGAGGAGAAGATGGTGCTTTTAGGAAATGAAAACGTAGCATAAGGAAGTGAGCCTGCTCTGCGTGCACGTGTCCATGGGATCTCAGTGGCACTTCTTAAAGATGTGTGTCATGTTTTCTCCACATAAGAATTGTTGGTACAGGCCTTGAATGAGGACTTAAGGATTTGTCTGTAAGAGGAAATATGTTGCTGTAACACTTTAGTAGAATGTCTGTTACCTAGTATACGAAAATAATTGGATTATATCACTGCCTTACTTCTCTGGTGGGTTAGGATGTAACACTACATTATGTTTAGCACCAGAGGGAGCCAACATTGTTTGTATTGGTTTAGAAAATTACACCATCACATTTTAATTCTTTACGTTGCTCCTTTGTTCAGTACATAACAACACTGAAATTACAGTGTTTGGTACAATGGCGAATGTCTCCTGAGACTGCACTGCCGCTGTCGATGTCTCTAGTGTGATCCTGGCAGTGTTTATGTGGCAGGGGCTGCAAATAGGGGGTACATGAATAAATGCTAAATATCTGAACATATGACATAAGATGCTGAGAATACCATTGTGCATGCAATGTTCTCTTCTAGTCAGCATAAGGGCATTTGAACAGCTTTTTAAGGAAAGGTAGATAGAGAAATACAGTTTTAGTGAATAGCTGTTATTCCTCAGGGCAAAACAGCATTTACATTCTTAAAACAGTTGCTAAATCATTAACTTTTAATCCATAACAGAATTAGGATTGGATATTTTCACTGGGACAAGAGTATTAAATATTCTTTGCCATATATCAAATTGTCCTGCCCTCAGTAATTGACATCAAACTGTATGTGCTCTGGTAATGCTTGTTTTAATGCTAGTGTAAAGCTGTAATTCTTTTTGTTTGGACGGCTTCTTAAGATCTGCAACATTAGCATATCCACTTGATCATGTCTTGACTCCCAAAAGTAGTGTTCCCATCTTCTCTTCAAGGTGAGTTCTGCTGTGGCTGGTGGAAAGGTTCACTTAGAACTGCAGTCTCCTAACTTCACCAAAAAAGCAGACTTTATTGCATAGGAAATTTGACAGTATCTTTTCTCATTAACTTTGCTGATGTTGGAGTTCTTTGGCATTATCTTCCAAATTCCGGAAAATGTATTCACATTGTTTTTAGGACTTTGTTTACAAAGGATCTCTTTCCCTATCAGTGTTCTGCACGTTTGGACTTGTGGTCCCAAGAGATTGTGCCTCTAAAACAAAGGGATATAAAAATTTGTATCTAACTTCTTAAGCAACAAAACAAAGCAGCATACCTCCAGCTGCGGTGTGGAATAAATTGTATCTGTGATAGAGAGGGATCTGTGTTGTATTCTACTTTGCATCTCAATTCTGAAGAAATCTGCCCACACATTTTCACCTAAAGCAGCAAATTCTCATAACCTCGTGACTTTTTAAGGTAAGCATTAATTGTAATTTGATTTCTTATGAAGTTACTAGTGTCCCTTCTGTGGTGGAGGAAGCTCTGTTCTAAAGTCCCTGAGGTGTTTGAAGATACTGGATCTGTATCTTGACTTGAAGTGTGGGATTTAGATTTACGCTAATTAAAGAATTAAAATTAAGAAAAACTTAAAAGTTGAGGGGAGAAAGTGCTACTCTGGCAAATGTTTCTAAAGGCTCTTTCGTATTAAAGTGTGGGGTAAAATGGGCTTATGGAGAACAGATGAATTGGTCCCATGTTCAAGAAAATGTGATTTGTTTCTAGATAAATGCATGTATGAGTGTCTGTATAAGCATGTGTCCATGCTTGTCCTGTTGTGAATGTGAGAAAATGATGTGAATGTCAGTTATGTTGTACTAATATTTTTGAGACTTAGGGAGAAGCAATTTGTATATTAAGCAGTTTATTAATGCTGGTCTCTGGAGACAGTCCAGGCTTGTGCACATTGAGCTGAACTCTGTTGTCTGGGATCCCGTGTCCTTTGTGCTGACTTGAGTTTTCAAAGGGGATTGTTTGAGCTAAAGGACAGAACTGCACTTGAATCAAAATAGAGATCTTCCCCTCTTCCCATCAATACATCACTCTTACAGCTCTAACTTTGGTTTTGCTCCTTTAAATGGATTCAGTTAGTGTCAAGTAGCAGCATTAATTTTCCTCTGAATTCTAGACAGCCTTGTAAGTAGAGTCACAGGATGAGGGGAGCTTGGCTGCCATTTCATGGGGCGTAGCATGTTGTCTTCGATGTGCTTGTCTGCAGAGAATAGTGGCACAGGGCATGTGCCCCACCAGAAACAGCCCCTTGCTGTACACGGGTAGACAGACTGCAAATTTAGCAAATTTAGCAGACCCATAATTGGGGGTCTTTTTGGGGCATTTCCCTGCTGTTTTCTGAGCCTGACTTGAAATACAAATGTCCTAGTGAGGTGATGCTCATCACTGAAGCCAGTACTTGTCCTGCCTTTCTCCCTTCGCTGATGAGCAGAAGAAGAGCACCAACTCTCTTGGTTGCACAGCAGTGCCAGTGTGGGCCACAGTGGAGGTCCCTGTTCCAGCTGTGGCAGCTGGGCCAGGCGGTACCTGTGGTGTGCCATGGAGGAGAAGGAGGTTTAGGAGCTCGACAGAAACTTGACGACCTCTAGATGCTAAAGGCTGATTGTGTTTGGTTTTGGTTTTTTAAAGTGGTGGGATGATTGATTGGTAATAAGGAGCTTCTGGGGACAGTATTCCCGCTGTAATAGGCGAGCTGTGTTTTTGAGAGCATTTGAACTTTCTACGCTCCCTTTAAATAAAGGGTTATGCAGCAGAATAACAGTAACAGGGATGGGCTAACACAGTATTAAAACTGTCTTGGCATATGAGAGTATCAGTGACAAAATGCATTTGGTATGAAGTCTCCAAAGACTTAAGGGATTGTATGTAAATAGTAAATATGTTTGTGTGGTGTTTATCTTCTCCTTGTGACTGCTGCTGTTTTCAGAATTTTTGTTTCTGAGTGCCATGAGGTTAATGTTGTTTTCATAGAGGTAGTTATGCAGAGAAGTTGAGCAGGATTTACACAGCCTTGAAAAATTTCTATGGTGTGTTTTGTTGGCAAGATTTTATAACGGTGGAGACTTTCATGCTTTGCAGAGTGAAAAGAAGCAAGCTAGTTAAATTCTGTGCTCTGTCTCATCACGGATTAATTTGTCTCACCTTTTTTCCTGCAGGGATTTGGTAGGGTAGGAAAAGGATTATGAAAGGAAATATGGTAATGTAGTCCAAACTACACTGGAAGTTCAAAAATATCTTGAAACATTTACTCTAGGCTGTAGCATTTAGTTTAGGCTACTGAAATCCTGCCTGGTAAAGAAGGCACTGCTAAAGCTACAGTCAGCTGTAAACAGAAAATCACATAATGTTTTCAAGAGGTGACAAATGGGTAAATAATTTTAAAGCGCATGGAGCAAAGAAATTTTAATACATCTGTCTAGTAAGTAATAAGGTGATAAAAAATTAAAATTTGCTTCAGTTCATAGGTTAGGATAACTCATACTAAGTAATTTTGGTCTCTGTAACCAGGCATGCACAAAAGTTGTCAAGGCTTTATATTTTCTCATATGAGTATAATAACTCTTGGGCTTATAAAAGGTCTGTTACAAGTTGAGAGCATATTCTTTTACCTAATCTTTGAATCCGCTTCTTCCAAAATAAGTTGGAAGCTTTTTGTTTGTAGTGCCATGTTACAGATACCAACCAGAACTGTACGAAGTTTTTCAGGGTTGCATACTCTGTTTATATTTGTACAAGCTTGTTCTGTCTAAATAGTGGAATGGCAAAAGTAAGCCTCAAAATGACCTGTGCTGATAGAAAGTATTTTAAGGCTTGCTATGGAGTCACATAAATACATTCAGTTTCTTCCTTCTTATGAATCACGTTGAATGAATACTTCTAAGATACTTCCAAATGGCAGCTTATATATACTGGTTTTCCATTCATTGCTGTTCTTTATAGATATAAAAATAGGGAAAAATTAAAAAAAGGTGTTCTGTAGGCATGCATCTATAACACATCTAGCTGAGAAAAGGCTAACTTTAATATATTCAATATTTTTCAAATATGAAATTCCTCTTATAAACCAAATAATTGGAATACAGTTGACTGATAACTAGCTAGAAGAATATGGGCAGCTAAAATAGTCCCTTTAATTGGGCTTTTTGCATCTTATTTTTCCTATTAAAATTTGCAGTTGGCATCTTTTCAACTAATACATATTTCATGTTTGTTTATAAATTGTATAATACATGTTTTGTATACTCATAATAATAATTCCGAGATGCTCTTCATAAATGCAACCCTCCCCAATTTTAAAAAAAGCCACAGGCTTTGATTTTTTTTCTATGCTTTGCAGGATTTGCTTTTCCAGTATGTGCGCAGGCAGGTCTTCTCCCTTGAAGTTAACTTGCATTTGCTTTTTATCTCTTTTTTAAGATTGAGTTTAGACATCCGGGTTCAGCATCATGGTTTACAGAAAAGCCAGTCCTACTGCTTGCTTAGAGATGAAGCTTTGCAAAACAATTGCATGCTTGCATGCAAATATATCCTCAGATAAAAAAGAAGGAAAAAGGAAAATTAGTAGAGTGCACAAAGTTGGTTTTAAGTTTACTGAGGAGGTTGCTCTGTGTCTTTCTGCTGGCTGCTGACAACTCCGTTCTGGAGTCAGCTGTTGAGGTGCCCGTCGCTCCATGGAGAGCACTGTACACCTCGCAGGGCTGGGACTTGGCCTAGGGTGGAGACCTGGCTTGTGTTTGCCCTGCAGTCATGCTAGTTCAAATGCAGTCATGATTTAAGCAGTGATATCATTTGTGATATAATTAAATAGTAATACTGTTTCTGCTGTATACTGGCCAAGCAATTGGTGTAAGAGTTTAATTCTCCTTTAGTACACAAGCACTATTATTTTACACAAATATTTTACCCTAGGGTAGGGTACATCTTGCATAAAGCAGTTGACTGAGAAAGTCTTAAGCAAAGCAAAAAGAAAGACCTTACAGGAAAGCTGTGCTGACTACCTTATATAATAACCTTTTCTTCATAAGTCCTTTCTGCTCCCCTTGATTTGTAAATCTTTTTACTGGTTGGAAAATCAGCTCTGGCAAAGAGGGAGGCTGAACAGAAGTCCAAGTAAAATGAAAGTGTGAGTTTTGTTTGTTTTCATTCTGTTTTCTGTATACTTTCCCCTGCTTATACTTCTGGCCCTAGCATCAAATGACAACAGAAGCCTCCCTCGACCCCCACAGAATTGATAGAATTTTCAAGTTGCATTTCTACAGGATTTGCTTATTATTATTATGAACTGATCACAGACCCTTTGGGTTTGCTTAAGTGAAAGTCACAAGTCACATGGTAACTGTAGTTTTAGTGTTCATACTCTGATGAGGTTCCAGTTCTAGTGCTCAATTAGTCTAATTGCAGTCTGGCTGCAGTGGGAAAAAGCCCACAGCTAACACAGATCCAGGATAGCTGAATAACATTGTTAGTGTATTCTTCAGTACAAGTATTAAGATCAATGTTTTTTTTAATCTCCATTCAGTCCTTTTGAAATAAGATTTGTGTATTACAGGCAAAATCAGCAAATTAACAATTTACATCAGAAGATAAGGGAGAATGAATTACGAGCTCAACACGCAAGACTGAGCCATCTTGTGAACTGCGAAGAACCTTACGTGACTAATTTACAGGTAGGATGAATATTTTTCTTTCATCAAAGCTTTCCATTGCCCAGTAACTGGCACCTCAACGCATGCTCACAATTTACTGCAGGCTAAAATGTAGAGCCTTTGTGATTATTGATGGCTGTGTAATTGCATAGCAGAGAATTGTATAAAGGATACCCTCTTAAGTTTGTAGTTTACCTTATATTTGCAGAAATATAAATATTGTTAAAATTTTGTACATACTTGTTTTGAAGTCTGATAAAAATGAGATGGGAATGAGGGATTAGGACACGGTAAGAGTAAGGGTTTAAGAGAGTGCATGTATCATAGTCCTACAGGTAGATATTAGGAGATAAAGTAGATGATAGGAGAGTATCTGAAAACAACTAATGGAAGGTTTTCTGAAGAGGAGGAGGAGGTAGCCCTTTGGATGGTTAGATTGTATCACTAAAATAGATGGAAGAGATGTGAGAGGGCAAACAGACTGGTGGGATGCCTTTTGACAAAACACCTGAAAAGGATATGGATTAGTACTCCTAGGGAACACTTAGTCTGAAAGGGAATGTGTGGTGGTATTTTGGATATAATTGTCCTAACTTTCATCTAACTGGCACCATTATCAAGATAGCGTAAGGATGAGGTAGCATAGGTTAACCAGGAAAATGCAGTTTGAGGATTGTGGCTGCTTACAGCACACAAAATCTTCAGGCCTTGGCATATCTAAAAGGCAATGCAGCGAGAGAGTGTTAAAGGAAGATATGCAGAGAAATAGCTTTTATGTCCCTCTTTTATGATGTTACCTTTTTCTGTCACAAACACTGCACTAGGATCTCAGCTAGTGTACTTCAACATGACATTAATTATGTCCTTGGAATAACACAGCTGTACATCATGTGAGAATGTGGGTTGTGTGACACAGCAGAGAAATGTAAGTGGAGCCTTGGTGTGAAGTTAGGTATCCAGAAACTTTTTCAGACATCTAGGAATGTTGCTTTTGGTGCTTCCAGATCTTCTTTAACAAAATATTTTAGAATCTGTCTAGATTAGGATTGTTTTGGGAGGGAGGGAGGCAGGGAGAGACACAAACAAAACCAACCAAATAAGAAGCAGTAGTGCAGAAACCGAAATTTTAGTGTACATATCTTAGTACACGATATTGCACTTCAAATAAAGTAGCAGATGCATTAATTTTTCATAATTTAAAGAATTTTGAAAGTTTATAATGTATTTGGGTTCCTGCTTGATTTGTGTGCCTTCTATAAGATGAACTTATAAAAGCAAATCTACTTTAGTGAAGGTTTGAATCTCCTAATGCTTTGCTGAAGGATGTCACTAGTTAAAGAAATTATACAGACAGTAGTTTTAAAGATACCAATTTGTGTTATTAAAAGAATCTTGAAATTGAGAGCCTAATGGGACGCATCTCCTTTTTCATCCCACATGCAGCTGACTTCCATTTTATGCTTGTCTGTCTCTGGACAGTGGGGGTTGAAGTTTTGGTATACAGAACAGAAGACAGGAAGCCTGAATTCTGATTATAGCTTTATTCTCAGGCTTGTCCCTGCACCATTAACACAGCAGGCGTGATAGCTTTAAGGTTTGCTAGTACTGATGTTCTGCTTTAGAAGTGTCTTTGGATTAAAGCATCTCTTACTTCAGTATATTCATAGCCATTTTATAGTGGTTTTCTTCCCAGGAGATGGTATGATAATTCAGTGGCAGTGATTTGTTTTGAAAATGCTTTTTATTTGGATTTGTAGGGATTTATTTTGGGAGAAACATCACACCTCTTCCATAAATCTGAGGGGGAAAGTGCCCCTGCAATGTTCTTGTGCATATGTTGTGAATGGTGTCCAGCTTCTTTGTTTTTCTGTTCCAGATTCCTGAAGTACATGCTGTTGCCATGTATTTTAATGTTTGAAAAATCAAACCCCACCCTTCCTGAAACCAAAAAAAAAAAAAGGCAGGACTGTTTTCTGCTGTGCTTTTCAAATGTAGAGTGGTATGTGTGCGTTCATTTGTATGATTTTTTTATTTCTTTTTGTAAGCAACCACAGTATGAGAGCACACTGCTGCAACCTCACATTTCAGAAAGATCAGCCTCCCACCTTGAGGAGCTTGAGCGAAAGATTGCAGCAGCTGAGAATAAGGAATTACAACTCAGTGAAATTGTAAAACAACTTTCAAACAAATCTAGTGAGGAGAAAAAGAAGATGGAGGAGAAAGTAAGTGTCTGTCATGTTCCATATTTCCTTTTGCCACTGTTTCAGCAGCATATGTTTTCTTTACTAGAAAGCAACTTATTATGTGGGTGTCTGAGCTATTTTCAAAACATAGCTAAATTATCTGTGATAGAAAAATTGAAAGTTAATGATTTTAGGTGTTGCTAATGGATGAATCTGATCTCGTAGAGAGTGCATCCTAAAAAGTGGTACTAGATAAACTAGTAATCATGATGACAGTTTTAACAAGGTATCAGTTAAACTTTGAAAAAATGCTACTCAGCTCTAAGAATTCTTGTAGCTTGAAGTATTTATTACAGTAAACAAAATAACATTTAAAAACATAGAGTGTGAAAATTAAATCCTTATTTTTAGCATGGTTTGTAAATGTGGCCCTCATGCTTTGAGATACACTTACCAGCCTGTATGTGCCTACTCTGCAAGAGTGATTTGCTTGTGGCTTTCCTAGGATGTTCAGAGTAGACTGTAGTCTGAGACAAGGATGGCTGTGTTCTTGGAACTGTTTTGACAAGGAGTTTCTTTGCAGGCTGAAGCAATTCCCAGATGTAGTTTTGAATGTACTGACAGGCGTCCTTTATTGCAAGCAGGAATGTGCCATTGACCAAGGGGTTAGTAATTAATGTTTTAGAGACACATTGTCACTGTTACCTTCTCTTCTTTAGTTACTGGGTTTAGATTTCTATTAATGCAGATTCAAGGAAGAGAAGCAATATAATACAGTGAAGTATCAAGTGGAAAGACAAAGGAGAATGCATAATTAATCTCAAATTCTGTCTTACCATTTCCTATGATCCCTACAGTGTGCTTTCACAAAGAGTAACATTCAGGAAGAGCAGAAATTGCATACTGCAGCTTCTTCCTTTCTGAGCTTTTACTGCTTGGGTTCCTCGCTGTGAAGGAACTGGTGTGGTGGCAGTGGTGAGGGCCTGTGCAGCAGAGCTTTTGTCAGCAGGATGGTCTGTAGGTTGGACCCTGATTCACTGCACAGTCCTGATTCACCCCTTAACAACTGTCCATTTTGTGCATTGAATAAAAAGCTGTCAAGGAAAGAGGGCAGGGGGGCACAGTGGAAAATACTCTTTCTTCCTGCCTTTTTTTCCCACTTTTTGGACTTAGGTAATAAAGCAAAGTAAGTACCAGGAATGTGAACTAAGGTAACACAATATAAAAAAAAAAAATTTCTCCAGGCTGATGGACAATGGAGATGCCTCTAGAAAAGGTATTTAAGAAAGCATCTATTCCATTTTCATGTCCCCTGATCTCATTGTCAGACTGCATCGAAGTCAGGGTTTTGGCTTCAATTCTTCTTAGTTAAAGTTTTTGGTCCTTGTATTTGGAGTTGTTTTCGTAGTCCAGAGAAAGAGCATGGACTAAAATATGTCCTAATCATTTGTTGCATATGAACATCTCCATTGGCGAAAAAGTTAATAGTATTTTAACTGTTTGTGTTTTCAGTTGATAAGGCACATGGATTGTTTTGGGCAGAGGTGAAGCAACAGGGGTTTGAGTGAGGTCACGTGTGAGTCTATTACTTGGAGCTGCTGGGATTAATCATTTTTTGTGTTCTTTTCTGCAGTAGCCAAATGTTTCATGCAGCTGAGAGTACAATTTTTGGAGAGTGACCAGCCTCTGCTTCCAAAGCAGGTTTATTTTTTACCATAATCATAAAACCTGTACTCCTTTCTTTCTTCTAGCTTAAAACTAGAGATCGATATATTAATAGCCTGAAAAAGAAATGCCAGAAGGAGTCTGAGCAAAACAAAGAAAAACAAAGACGAATTGAAACCTTAGAAAAATACCTGGCTGACCTACCAACACTGGATGATATAGAAGGGCAGACTAAACAGGTAAGGTGAAGGGAGTTTGGTTTACCTTTTGAAAATATAAGTAAGCTGCCTAATATCTGTTGGCAAGTCTTTTACTGTTTCAACGTACATTTTTTTCCACTATCTGTTTAGGAAGAGGAGCATTTCAATGTTTTAGAAATCACTGTAGGTATTAGGATTTCTCATAGTCAGATAAGCAAAATGGGCCTGAGATTCTGCAGCAGGTGCCAGCAAGGCTGTGGCCTGCTGCAAGGCCTTCTGCTGATGTGGCATCGTGTCTGACTAACGTAACCTGTGTTAGCTGCACATTCTAGAAGAGAAGAACAGGCAACTTCAAGAAACTATGGCTGAGTTGGAAAAGAAGCTCGGCGAGGCCCGGTCGCAGTGCAGAGAGAGAGAATTACAACTGGCATCTCAGAAGAAAAAAGAAAAGGAGCTGGTCACAACAGTGCAGAGGTATGAACAGCTGCTCCGCCTGTGCCCTGAAATGGGTGTGCTTTCCCACTCGATGTCAAGACCTAATGTTATTCGTAATCTTAATCTATTACAACGCTAATGACTTTTTATAGCAAGGGTTTTATTTGTGGCAAGTTGCAATTAATACCACAGAGAAGAGTCTGCCTAGGACACTCTTCACTATTTTCCTGTAAGGATGTGGGACACTACTGCAATGGCATCATAGCCTGCTGGCATATAGAAGATGGAATATATTTGTGCAGCAAAGGGGCATTGTACAGAAGCTGTCAGCACGGCTGTTAGATAACTGATCCTGTTACGAGCTGTGGAAAAACTGCCTGGATATTGGCTGATGGGTATGTCAGGGAGGGGTCAAAGCTTTCCAGAAATTGTTCTTACCTTTTCCCTGAGGGTGCAGGTATTTACAGGGAGATTTAGCTGAAGGTAATTTGTTGTCATTGAACTTGCATAAAAATGAAAAACAAATGGGGCAGATATCGAAGAATATTACTGGTAAGACATGGAGACTTTGTTACTGTGTTACATTTTAGATCAGAGGAGCTACTTAAACACTTAACTTTAAAAAAAAAAGGAAGAGTGAAGCAGGGGAGAATCTCCTGCAGTTCACTGTCCCTCCCTTGGGTGAAGGTGCATGCCACAGGAGTCTGAAAGGTTTCCATGATGAAAGGCAAGCTGGCTGGGTGGCCCTGCCAGCCAAATTGTTGACACATTGTTTCCATCTTACCAATGAAAGGCCTTTTTCCTTCGTGCTCATCATCTAGAAGGGGGATCATTCTGTCTTTTCTGAAAGCCTACAAATAGTTAGGGTGACCTCTGGTTTCAAAATTAGACAGCAAGATTAGCACTAATAAAAAATGCATTTCCTTTCTGAGAGAAGGTGAGCAAACAAAGGCTGTAGCTACACCTAGAGGCTTGGGCTGAGCTACAGAGGGTCTCATGTGGCAGGAGTGGCTTTGTGCTCTCCCTTATGAGTCACAGGGAGCGTGAAGGACAGGCCGCCAGTACTGGGAACCACCTCTATTCTGGACTCCACTTTGACTTGTATGTGCCACACAGAGAGAATCTGATTTTAAAGTTCTGAAGCTTTTGAGAGGTTTGAAAATTCCTCTGATCTGTGTTGGAGCAGGCTTTGCCTCCCACAGTAGCACAGAGCAACTGAGCACCACAAAGCTTTTCTTTGCTTCTCTCTGCCCTCTCTCCCTGCACAGTACTGCTGGAGCTGTGCCTTTTGGGAGACACAGCACACAATCTGGCCCATAAAACATGCATTCTGCTGCATGAATCTGTCCTTGCCACTGCCATGGCAACTTCAGTGTTTAGGGTTTTTTGCATCATTCATCCGCTCTTGGTTTGCTCATTCATAAGGCTGGATTCTGATAGGAACACTTTTACAGGTCTAGTTGGAAGATGGTGGAAGTTTCTGGTTTTTGCTAGAACACACAACCCTCTGGTTTCAATCAGCCCTCTTAATCTTTCTTTTATGTTGAATGACAGTTTACAACAGAAAGTAGAAAAATGCCTGGAAGATGGTATTCGGCTTCCTATGTTGGACACGAAACAGCTTCAGAATGAGAATGAATGTCTTAAAGAGAAGAATGAGAAAGCCAGTAAGGTTAGTCTGCAAATTATCTGCTCATGGCATCTTTAACCTTAAGTACTGCATTTCTTTTATTTTTCCTACATTAGAAATAAATATCTCATTAAAGAATTACACATTTGTTGCTAACTCAGATTACTTTTCAATACCTGTCTGTTTCTGTTCAGTACATTTATTTTGCATGAATTTCATGTTCTTTCAGAATTGAACTTTCTCTTGTCATTTACATTTTCAAAGATTCTATTTAAAATCTCTGGGTACACACCTGTAAGCTGATTTTTAGATAAGGATCTAAAGAGATTCAAGCCTTCTAAACTGCTGAATTTTATATTGTAGGTCATAGACAATCAGCAAAATCAGATAGCTGGACTGATTTTAGACATGCAGGTAAGGAAGAATGTATATTCTGTTGTTTACTGTGTACAGTTTTAATTTATAAAAAGAACATTGCTAAAGTTGAATTTTATTCTTTTATCTTTCTGAATAGGAATCAAAAGTAGAACTGCCAAGAACTTAGTCTTGTGGCCTCCAATTGACCTGTGTTGCCTTGCAGGCTCATAATGTAGTCATTATGTTTGTATGGTTTAGCACTTTGCTGGTACTTATCAAAAAGTGAAAAACATCCTTGTGCTGCTGGTCTAGTGTTATGTGCAAAATTTGTGACACAGGCAAATGTTACTTTGGGTGTTGTATAATGAAAAAGAAGTTCAAGCTGAACTCCATAACTTTTCTGAGGTTCTCTGTCCTTCTTTATAGTTAAGATTATTTACATATATATTCTGTTTATATGTCATGCTTATCAGAGATACAAGCAACTTGCTAAATGTATTATCATAAATCTAAATCTTTTCATGTTTCCTAAAATTTCTGATCTTTTTCTCACCATCACCTCTATCTTGAGACTGGTGATCTTTGGTGTTTTGTGTGCTTAGCCTGAAATGACTTTAGAGAGCTGGGGTTAGGAAAGAGAGTAGTTGTGACTGTCTGTGAACAGAACAGTGTTCTGTTCTCCAGGACTTTCTCTTATTTTTCCTCTTGAAGTATTTTATATAAGGACAGAAAATAAGATTAGAAAATGGTGTCAACCGTCAAATTACTTGTAGACTACAGCAGCTTTTTTTGTCCTTGGTATCCCCAGCCTTCCATATTCATTACCCAGGAAGTGTTGAAAATTAGTTCATTACAAATTGAAATCCCTTATCAGCACAGAGATGTAGTTTATCTTCAGCTCAGATGATCTCATTTTATTCCCTGTCTTCTGCCACATTGTAAACTTATGCTTGAGAATGTATTTCAATTCATTGTTTTCAATGTTTCAGCTTATAAACTGAAAGCAAATTCTGTTTCAGACAGCAGTGTATGAAGCAGTACTAGTTTCTATTTGCTTGTAATCGTGGTGAAATGATTTTGATCTTCCTTGTATAGTTTTGCTTCATTAATTTGTTCTTCTGAGTGAGAGGGATTAAAATTCTGGTTGGTCTTGACAAGATGCTGTGCTGCATATATAGTACCTCTTCAGAAAGAGAAAAATTATGGATTACAATGATGTTTTAAAAAAATCCATATTTACATGATTAATTTAGATATCAAAAAATTAAAATTTTTGCTACAAAACAAAGACAGTAGAAATAGGTCAGATTATATGATGCCTGTGTTACCCAAAGTACATCTGTCAACCCTGTCAGTCACAATAAACCCAAACTGTGCCAGGCTGGGAGTATTGCCACCATTTTGTAACTTTGGAAAGCATATGGAAAAATTAAGGGTGAAGTACAGAGGATTCATAGCACAATTAGGAACTTGGAAACCCTAGCACTGTAGGCTCAGCCAAGCTGTTAAGCACATGTGTTTTTTCTGAGCTTTAGGATTAGAGTAGCAGAGAATGATAGATGTTTGGTCTGTCTTTTAAAAATAAACACTGATTTCCACTTCTAGTAGTTCCTGTTACATGATGCAACTCTTGAACTGAATGTGTGCATGTTGTTTAGAATATTCTAGAAGTTGTTTTTTGATTAGTTTGCAGAGTCATGCAAATTTAATGGCAGATGTAGTTCTGAAAATACACTGGGGAAGGTAATATTTTTCACCTTGTCTTCCCTCCACCCTCAGGAAGGCTGCAGAGTCAAACCTTATGTTGTCATTGACATAATCATGAAACGTGTAAGTGGTAGGGCTAATGGATGTAGCATACCTGGGGCTCTGGGTGTCCCTCAACTTGCTCATCATCAAAGAGTGTTAAAATGGGAGATACTTGGAAATTGGAAGGGTGTTTTGGGCACTTGCATTGCCCTGTTCACTTCCTGCTTCCTAAATATCTTCTGTTTGGCTGCTGCTGCAGATGGAGCTAGAAGGACCTTCAGGCTGACCCAGTAATGGCCATTTTTCTCAGTACAGAGTGTTTCTAAAAGAATAAAGATGATGATTTAACATCACTGCAGGTTCTGCTCATCTGCAAGCACGCAAGAGGAAATGCCTGAAGCAGTTATTTCCTGCCTTGTCCTACCCCAGGGTGTTTCCTTTGCTGTGAGGCAGGACCCTCCTTCCTCCTGCCCTTCCTCCCACTGGTGTGTGTAGCTGCGCTTTCTTGAAGAGCTTATCTTTAGGATGCACATTACTTCAGCACTTCCTTTCGAGGGTCATGGTGTGGGTGAAAAGAGCAGCAGGTCAAGTGTATGAAAATGGTTTTAAAAACAAGTAGTCGTTTCTGGGTTCTGCCTGCTGCTTCTTACTACTTATGTGAAAGTGAAGTAGGGGTTTTTTTAGTTCATATTAAGGCTGTAAATGTTAGCACCATTGTTTTCCAGTTTTGCAGAGTATGATAGAGTTGCTATTCATTGTTAGTATTCAGATAAGATGGTTTGAATATTCCTCTTTCTGAATTTTGTCAGATGACCTTGAAAGACATATCTACAGACTTAAAAGCCAAGTAGTGGAATGAGTCCTTTTAAGAACAAACGCACCTGAATTCACTCCAAAAACTCCACTTTGAAATATCTCATGATTTCTCAGTTTCAATTCTGTAGTTGAAAACTGGGGAATTGACAGCAGCTGATTCCATGTTGCAGCAGGTTTTTTGTTTGTTGCTGCTTGTGATTGATCTGGAAGTCAATCATGAAAAGCTGCAATACTGAAAATAGTAATTATTGTATCTATTACAGATGCAACTTCAAATAAGTTTGTTTTTTGCCTGTGGTTTTTTTCAGTACAGTAGAATTGTATAGACTGTTCTATCATGTGTCTGAATGATTTTACAGAGGTTGCTACTCTGTATCAGCTATCAAAGACTTTCTTCTCAACTGTATAGGTGAGGTGAATTCTATTGTGAAAGGTTGTGGGAAGTCCTGCCTTAGTCTTTGTCTAAAGTAGAGAATGAAACAGATCTTCAGTTATACCTTGGAATGACACAAATGAAGCTTTCTTGTGATGTATCTACTGCTTACGTAAAGTGAAATTGTTTGATTAGAATAAACAATATTGCATGGTTATTTTGGACTTCATGCATTCCTTATTGGAGTAAGGTTTTTCATGCATACAACCTTTTTGTTTCTAAAGAGATTCTGCTTATTTAAAAGGTTTCATGATAGTTGGAGTAGTGTGTTAGTGTACAGTGAGCTGGGGTACAGCTGAATATTACCAGGTGAAGCGTGGTAGAAAGTAAAAAATGAAGAATTAGTACAAAAGCACAAAGTAATTGAAACTTAGAAATTTACTGAGGATGCAGTTTTTCTAAGTGCTGATATAAAGCATGAAAATTTAATATCTTTACCTCTGTTTTCATTCACTTCAGTCTATGCAAGAGAAGCTTTCGCAAGAAAAGTTGATAATTCAGAAGATGACAAATGAGCTTGAGGAAAAAGAAAGGAATATAGAGCAGTTGAATAAAACTCTCTCTGAAGTAAGTAAAAACTCCAGTAACCCACCAGCTGGGAAGAACCTTATAGAATGATTATAAGATCCCTTGGTAGGGCTTTATGACCTTAATTACGTCTTAACTGTCCTGGCTACCATGCAGACGTATAATACATACTATCCCTACCTCAAGAAGGGAGAACTTAAAGGGTGAAGATGGTTAAGAAATGGTAACATGAAACAGTCATACAGAAGCTGTCTATCTGCCATTCTTTGGAGAGGTACAGAAATATTGATTATATGTTTGGAATTTAATTATTTTTATTTATATTGTTTGTGGTTTGGAACAGAAAACTTTCTGCTATAGTGCGTGATGCAGACTTAACTTTCCCCTTTTTTCCATTTGATTTTCACAAAGAACCAAAGACTGATGGAAGAGAATGCCTGCCTGAAGGAGCAGATGCGGCTGGTGGAGCAGTCCAGGCAGCCAGTATCTGAGAAGATGCCTATAGCAGACCAGTTGTTCAAGGAAATGTCCCATTGCTTGTTTGACTTGAAAGCACTGTGCAGTATTCTTACCCAGAGAGCTCAGGGCAAGGAGCCTAACCTTTCCTTACTGCTGGGAATCAGATGTAAGTGATGTTGTCATGCCAATGCTTAATAATGTTTTGACACAAAGGAATAACAGTTTAGCTAAGTGTTGCTCAAACTTGCCAGCTGGACAAGCTGGTATCCTCACTGTGCTGCTGGAAGAGTGGTGCACGAACTCATGGAGCTCTCTGGAAAAGCTGAACTCTTAGTGTGCCTGTGCCACTAAATGCATATGACTACACAGGTCCTTACCAAGTCAGGAAAGCAGGTAGCTGGCTCTTCATGTGGACCCAATCATGGCTGTGTTCACTGCTCTAGAAAAGAAAGATGTGTAGCCAGGTGTCTGTCTCTCCTGAGACATAGTGCACTCACTGTGAGGGTTAATGGATGCTAATGGGGCTTTAAAACAAAAACACACATCGGTGGTTTTTTTGTTTTAAAGCCCTTAGGATCAAGTGGTAGGAATATACATCTGTTGTTTGAAGATGTATATGTCTGATTTGGGGATGGGGGTCCATGTGTATTAAATAAGCCTCATGGTAACTTCATCTCTAGTACTGTTAACAGTACATCTAGTCTTGAGCACTTACTAAGCTGTTAAATTTAACCAGGAAATGAGAGAAAAGATGCCCTTTTAAAACCAGTCACACAAAGTTTGTGTTAGGTCTTTTAACAAGCCTAACAAACAGTTACATTTTTTTTAAATGGATGTATCATATTCTAATGTTTTCTGAATGTTAATTGGAATTAATCACGTAGACAGATTGCTGAACTGAACCATCAACAGGGTGAAAAGGTAAAGTACAGTGTTCTGTGCCGCAAGAGCTACTACACGCCTTCTAGCCCTCTTTTCTGAGTGGCTATAGAAAACTCCAAAACCTCTAGGAAATGGCTCTTCTGTCCAGTTTTTTTCACTGCTGTTTTGATTCATCAGACTTCAGCAAGTCTAGATCTTGGTGCAAACAGAAAAGCATATCTTTCAGAGAAGCACTGATGGGCTCTGAATTGACTTTAAGTTCACATGGTACCATGTTTTCTTAGCTTTTCATCATGCTGAAGTGTGATTTGTCTTGATGTAACTAAAGTGACCTACCTCCTATTTCAAAGAGGATTAGTAGTTGAAGTATTCACAGAGTACAGTTGCCAGAGCTTTAACCTTGGATGTTGTTTTTCGTAGCACTGAGCTGTTCAGCTGAAGAGAGCGAAAATTACCACAGCACAGAAACTCTTTCAAAGAAGCTCTTGGACGTTTGTCAGTTACGGAAGGATATTGATGAATTAAGGACTATAATGTCAGACCGTTATGCTCAAGACATGGGGGACAATTGCATTACTCAATGACAAAACTTCATCTAGTAGAAAACAACTTACTAAATCCTGCTGTGTCACAGGTCTTTTCATTTCTACTAAGGAGCCATATTGGAAGGCTGCAAATAGCCCCAGACATGCACCTGTGAGGGCTGCGTATAATTAACCTTGGGAGTCTGGTCTGGAGGGGAGAGTCAGCATTGAACAGAGTGGTACAAACTGCAAGAAATCTTTTCTCCAAACTACTGAATGTAGGAACAAGCTGTGAAGAATGATTCAGTTGGACACTCTGTTTCCTTCATTAGGGCTCATTTCATTACTTCACCTAGTTTTTGGAATCAGAGCTTCAAAACAGCCGTGCTGCTACTGCTCTCAGTCCTTTCCTTCATCAAGGGTTTGTGTGGCATTATATGTGTTCTGATATTAGAGGAGAAGGTCGAAGGACCTGTAGCTGTATGTGGTGAAGCCAGGGATTTCTGCCACTGCACTTCACTCTAAGAATTGCAGTTGGAACAATCTTGGAGCACTACAAAAAGTAGTTGCTATCCAAGTTGTCTAAAAATAGGAATATAGGAAAGATGGTTTTAGTAATGGATTGTTTGTCCAATAGCAGAAACTCCCCCAAGTTTAACTCCTTTATGCAAACAGGTCCATAAAATATAGCTGTATCAGGTTGTTTGAAGTGCTCTCACATTGCTGTAAGAAGTTTCAGTAATATGAAGTCTGTGACAAACCCAGAGAAGCTATAAGACATGAAACTGCAGCATAGTACATGGCTGCAGGAAAACAAACAAAAACACAAAACAACCAACAACTGTACTTTGGTGTTTGTATTAACTTTTTCCTTAGGTCCTCTCCATTTTAAAATGTGGCTGGTCTGTGTTCTGTTGCTGAAGGCCTCTGATGAGGTTGTGCACCACCTCAACCATTTTTTACCACAGCTATAGAAAGGGTGTTTAACTCTTGGAAAAATCAGGGCTCGAACCAGAAGTTTTCCAGTTAGAAGTCTTAAGTACTTGGTTATCCGAGAACTGCAACATTTGCCACATTGTTTTGGAATTTTTGATCTCTCCATTTTTGTAGGAAGCAATTACCTAAAAAAATAAGATTGTGTTCCATAGCTTATTCAATGAGTATCACCTGGCAGTGCTGTTTAACTCCCATGGGACAGATGACATTTCCTGGAACATTACTGCAAGGTAGCTGAACAGTTATGCATGCTGGAAAATAGTATTTAACTGAAGAAAACAAAAACTTGTGAAGAGCAAAACCACTTCCAAAACACACTGTTAAGAAAAATACGTGCATCACTTACGTGTGTGGGACTAAAAGAAGGTTTCAGATGCTTTAAAATGCAAGTCAGTCAACTTACACGTAGTGGGGATACCAGCAGAAATCTCTTAGAAAGCTTAGCAATTAGAACCAAGAAAATTCTAGGGTAACATTTTTATGGCAAAAGTGTTAGTATCTTCTGTTTGCTGATTATATTTGTGTTAATAGAAAAAAGTGGTAAAGCAACATATGCTGGTTACCATTTTTAACTTGGTGATATTTTGCTTTCTGTCAATTGTTAAACTGTTACCATTAATGTTGTTTTTATAATTTAGTGGTTTATTTTTTTTTAACTATATGCATTTATTTATTTCACAGTTTTCTCTATCCTGAAACTACACTTGGACTAATTTGCGAAAAATAACGTTGCTATTTATATTACTGCTACATGGTGTTTCCAGATAGATTAATCTGGTTCAGCTTCTGTGAGCACTAGAACAGTGTCTAGAGGAAATCACAAGTGAAATTGTCTAGTGTCTACTTAAAGGAAAAGAAATGAGGCCATTTTATTTTAAGTTTCTATGCTCCTTTGTATGCACGCTGCAATCTCTCCACAAGGGTGCAATTTTCTCTGGTTTTCCTTGTCCTTCTCAGTGCTGTGATGGAGGTGGAGTTGGAAATAGGAGTGTGCTCTTCTCATTGATGTAACAAGTTTTGTCATGATTGGGGGAAAGATCTTCTGAACTAATCTGCATTCTTAGACTGCAAACAGATCAATGGAAATTATCTAAAGGGGTGATTTATTCTGGAAGCTCGTTAGCAGTATTAATTCCACATTAATACACATCTTCCACATTGAAGGTGTACTTTTTTTTACTAGTGCAAAACTGAAGACAAGGAACTTTGCACAAATGGGCTGGCATGGTTTTCTGTGCCTCTGTCAGTACTGGCTTTTGTAACTAAATCCTCAGCTCGTTCCTTTGGTGTAGTTTGCTGGTTTTGGTCCTGCAGTGAAGTAGTAGTCTTCAGTTTATGGCATCTGTCTCCTACCAGAATTCAACAATAGCATTTCAGATAATAAATGAGAAGCATTAGGGAGAGAGGAAACACCTAAGTTACACATTGTTGTTTGTTTCCTTAAATGGCAATGTTGTACCTATAAAAATTTACCAAGCAACACTTTTTCTAAATTTGATGAAAATAACAAGGAGGTTAATAGAGCAATTAGAGAAGAGCAGGAGATTTTTTTGAACTGTTAAGCTTGTCACTTGGCTGGTGTGCCTCCAGTGTCCCTCCTGTTAAAGGGTGATACTGTACTGAAAGCTGAGATCAGTAATTTATGTTTGCAGAGCACTTCAGTTTTTATGGTCTTCGAGTATTAGTTGAAAGTTTCTCTGGAAGGAGGTCCCAATTTATTTGTAATACTTTGATTGCAGCGCTGTAATCTTGCATTGTGATGTTTTTCTTACAGAACCTGTAATATTTATGTTGACTTTAAAGCACTTGATTTTAAAACCCCGTGAGTTTATCTACCTCAGTCAAATTAAAGTAGGGAGGTAAATGATGGATGTATGAGCCAAAGATGCAGACTACCAACTGACTGTCTACAGTGATGCAGTATTTTGCTTTGATTCCTTAAAATTTGGCCTGTTGTAGTGGTAGCAATTACTATATATGCATCAGTTTACAGATGCCTCTAAATGGAATAAGCTTTGTCTAAGATATGCATGACTGTTTAATTGGTTAAAATGTAGTGTGTGTGTGGTGTCATTCAGCTTATTTAATACAGAGTTGATTAAAGAATGTTAACATTGGAATTGCTTAGATTTAGTCATGACAACTTTTTGCTGTAGCTGTTAGACAATCCCAAGGGCTGAAAAACTGCAGATGAATGGATACTGTACCATTCTGGGTGTCAGCAAATTTGTACAGTAACATTTTGTATAGTTTCAGATTGAATTTATATGATCCTCCAGAAGATATTTACAGTAACTACTGTATTTAAGAATGTACTTTGAAAAAGACACGGCAAGTAAGTGTCTTCGGACAAACTGTAGAGGATGCTATGTATTTACTGTATAGAAGTAACGCAGCTCAGTCGTGTAAATGTGATTTAGGTTGCTGGCCTCTGCTGTGCAGCTTTATGGTGTGATAGTTGTGTGAAATTGTGGAGATTGCTGTAACCACCCACTCAGGCTCCAGCATTTGAAGCTGCTGGTGGTCAAGAAGTCATTACAAGAGCTGAAATTCCATCCTTTTCACTTCAAAAGGTTTCCTTCCTTCCTTTGCCCTCGCAGCCCACCTTTTCTTTCAAATGTTCTTTTGGACATTTTTCTTGCAGGGTAAGAGCACAAGGAAAGGAAGAAAGCAAACCCTGTCCTCCACAACCTGGTGTCATAGCGTGGGCAGTGATGGCACACTGCAGTCTCTCTGCAAGGGCACAATTTGCTCCAGTTCTCCTTGTCCTTCTCAGCGCTATAATGCAGGTGGAGTTGGAAGTATAATTGTGCTCTTCTCACTGATGTGACGAGTTCTGTCATGAGTGGGAAAAAGATCTTCTGAACTAATCTGCATTCTTAAACTGCAAACAGATCAATGGTTATTATCTAAAGGGATGATTTATTCCAGTAGCTAATTAGCAATATTAATTCCACAGCTGCATACCTTTGTGCCTTTTTTGCCTGAAGTAAATGTATATTCCCCTTGAACTTTAAATAAGTTTTTAGGATGCTGATGACTGCACCTTCTTTTCTTCTCACCTGCCATTACTTTGTTAATAAGCTTTTGTAGTAAGAACTCTTGCATAATGTCTAGAAACAGAAGTACTTAAACTAGGTACTAGGTGTACACTTTGAATGTTAGGCTGGTTGTAGTATGCAGCTTTTTTGAATATGATGTGTGAGCAGGAAACACAAATAATGTGTTTGTGTATATTAATTAAGTATATCATTAGTTCAGTGGGGAGGAGTGTCTGGAGCTCTCTTCTAAAAGCACAGCTGACATATGTACTGGATCAGTCCCTGAAGACTGGTAGTTTTGTAAATTGGGTTCAATTTTTGAACCGCTCAGAATACCTCATATGTAAATAGAGTTGTCATGACTTAATCACAATGTGTTCATTGTAAAAAGTAAAGGAGCCACTGGCTGGCTCAGCTTTAGGCTTGTTGTTCTTGCCTCTTTTTGTAATTTTTTTTAAAGTAGGGTTTACAGCTAGAATTTTGAATGCCAAAGTTCTATTTATTGAATAATAATAAAAGTTTTCATTGTTAATGACTGGTATTTTTCCACTGGAATTTGTTTGTTGATGTTTGGGATTTGTATCCGCAGAGCAGAAATAAATTTTGTTACAAAAGTAAATTTTTCATGGTTCTCATTTGTTCAATATCTGGCATGTGACAGAAATGACCAAAGCTGGAGGCAAGAATGGAATCATGAAATATCTTCCCAACATCCACTCCAGCTTCCCTTCAATGGTCTGTAGTTCTGCTGGCATACATAGTTCACTTCCTGTTTTCTTGGATGCTGATTGGAGAGATCACAGGTAGGTCTGTTTAAAAGACTGTATTAGCACAAAATAGTAGGCAGAAGTGTTATGATAGCTAGTTTCAAAGTTGCTGAAAGATTGATCAACTTTGGAACATATTGCCCCAAAGCCAGTCACACAGGGCAAAAAAATAAAATTGCATGGCGAAACATACCCAGCAGTGGGTCTGGTACCAAGAAGAGGACTGGTGAGCAGAAAGGAAATGTGTTTTTAATTCCTACTTTTCAGCTGGAAAGCACGAATGGATGTGTGGTCAGACTGAGCAGTAGCTAGGGCAGTCAGAAATTCCTGTGGCATGAAATACTGCAAGTCAGCGTAGCCCAACACAACCAAGCAGCGTTGACTTCCATGTCAAGTTGGTCTGAGGAAAAGTCAAAGGTGAAGGATTTTAATCAGTGTAACAGGAGTCTTCACAAGTGCACAGGGAAGTGGCGTCACCCAAGAAAGTTTTGTTTCCTGACAGTTCCCTGTGAAAAATCTTAGAGCCTGTTTGGAGCATTGAGTGCTGAATGAGCTTTGTATGTAGACCGGTGTTCCCCTCTCTCCCCCTTAAACTCCATCATGCAGAGCACAAAAGTTGACACTACCTCTTTCCAAAGACACTGGAAAATTCACTTTCATAATTAGCTAGTGCACTGTATATGGTAGACATCACTTTTCTCCAGCATTGTGACTGAATGGACTGTGATGGAGTTCTAACTCAATTAAAAACATTCTGTGCCCTGTGTAAATACATGTAAAGGACTCTACAGATGCCAGCTTTCTGTGAGATTTCTGAGGGTGGCCTTTTGTGAACTGTTTAAAGTCAGGTTTCAGTTTCAAATTATCATGATTAAAGCACTGCTAACAATAGTAGTGGCAGAAAATGTTCTGTTGCCTTTTATTCCACAAACAAAATACAACTCCACATGTGGATGAAAATGAAGCCTTAAACAATAATACTGCAAATAAAACTGCAGCATCTTGAATGAGTACAGCTTACAACAGCTCAATCTGCAGTAGATGCCCTACGTTATGTAAATTAAGCAAGTCTGCAGGATGTGCTAACCATGCTGGGTCGATTGTTTTGTAAATTAAGGGGTTCAGCATACTTGGAAAATTTCCAAGTGGCAAGGGAAAGCATATGCTGTGAACAATGATACTTAATTACATTTTGGTATGTGCATATTTCTTTTCCTACTTTGTGTGAGTTACTCCCCCTTGGTGGCAGCTGCTGCTTTTCTCCTTCTTCTCTTGGTGTCACAGGTCTGAATTTCCTGAGTCATGGACTTGAAGCCTGCTCAGTTTGTGGAGCACCTGATAGGTTAACTAATGCTTCGAGGTGCTCTCGTGAGCAGTTTGGCAGCTCCCCCAGGAATGCAACCTGTAGGTACTAATAGACCAGAAAACTGATTCAGTGGTCTGTGTACCTGTGAAAGCGTTTGCCTGGAGGAAGGCAGAAGGAAGCCATTGTTAAGTTCTGGTTGAGACAAACGGTATCTGCTGCTGAGAGAGTGAATTGTAACACTAAAGGTTGTTGTAAGAGAGTTTTCTGACTGAAAACCCCTCCTTGAGTGGGAACTGAATAGAATTTAGTATCAAAAAGGCCTATCTCCCCTACATTAAAACATGGGAATGCAGGTAGTCCCTTACTGTCACCGAGGAGATGCCAAAACCCCCTCCCAGACCAAATGGGTTGTATTGAGCTTTGAGGTGGTCCCAGGTGCCAGATGAAGGTATTTCAGAGCCCCACTGCAGTCAGCCTGTGTTGGGGTGAGGGCCAGTCCATACCCTGGCCCAGTGCTGGGTCAGTGCCCCACTACCCCAGCTCCCAGGACTGAGCTCTACCTCGAGGTATGGCAGGAGCCAGCTCCCGGCCCCAAGACTGGTCACAGTGTTTCAATGTGGGCTGAGTCAGAAGCTGGATTTTCCTGGTTTTCTTTGACGTATTAATTGCCATTCTTTTTTTGGTGGCTGGTATTGATGATGCCTATGTTGTAGAGCAGGCTTATCAGAGAAATCAGTTTGGCTGAGATCTTGAAGGTATTGCAGTAATTGGAGCAAGAACTCATTACATGCTCTGTAATTATAACCACTGTCATTAATTTATCAAATTATTTTTGCAGGACTCTGAAATTGCTTTAAGACTTTTTTTAAAGTTTGTTTCTGTATTTCTAACCATACATACATGGGCTGGGGGGGACAGGGAGGAAACACCCAGCTGTCTGCTTAGACGTGGCTGTTCACAGGAGCCAGCCAGCATACCTTTCTACAGGCAGTTTGGACAACAGGACTTAATGTACCAATGCATTTTCTAACCTTATGCTATTTTTGGTCTCATAATGGTTAAACGAGATGATGCCTAATTTATTGTCAGTTAATTGGGGGCAATCCAGCAACAGGGAGGGAGGGAGCTTTGATCAGAGTGATTGATGACACAAACTTTGAGGTGATCTGTCTTCTCCCAATCCACAGACACTTGAGCTGTTCAAGAAGCTGATCTTATGTGGATGCCTTTGAACCCAGTGTTTTAAGGTGGCTTGAAAGTCATGCTGGTCCCTGGGGCAAGTCCAGAGCTGTTGGGCAATCATGCAGCAGGACAGGATGGGCTGGTGAAGATCCTCTGTTCTGCTGCAAACAAATCCTAGCTGTGAGACAGGCTTTTGAGTCTGACACAGCTCACTCTTGTCCTGGAAAGCCCCATTCAGGTGCTGTGGTGGCCATCAATGTCTTGAGCACAACCACCCAAGTCCGCATTCCACTGAGACACTCGAAAGCTGCCACAGGATTTTCAAACTGAGCTTTCTCCTTTGGAAGCTCAGGTATGCCATGGCATGTTGATGGCCCTCACCCTACTGTTAATCCAGACAACATGTTGTTGTCCTCTTTATGTCAGAGCCAGGGTGGCAGGACCCAGTTTCTAGGCTCTTCTTTGATCACTAGCCATTTTGATAAATAGGATTTACTGTCAGGTTAAAGCCATAAAATGGTCACCTCCCAGCAAAATCATCTGTGAAGTGTTATAACCACACACAGAAGATCATCAAACTTCAGCTGCTTGCAGCCCAACTTTTGCCCCCCTTATGGCAGCTCATCACTTTGGGGAGAGACAATAAAGGTTACAGCTGGGAAGGAGCTGGAAAAGGCATACACTGCCCTGCAGGGAGCTCTGCTGAAGGAGGGAGCGCTGCAAAGGGGTTTGATTGATGGCGTAATCCGATCAGCCCCCAGACACGCTTCATTATACAAGCTGGTGACAATCAGATCATTAGTTACATTATCACCCGCTGCCTTAGTGCCCGTGAAATAGTGAAGATAAGTAATAGGATATTTTCAGTTTAAATTGTGGTTTGAACATTTTAATTAAAAGCCTATTATAATCAATCTGTTTCTAACATCCTTTCCCTCACCCTCATTCATAAAAATTAATTATCACCATGAGAGAGAGCAAGTGAGTATATCCTGCTCATGGCCAGTGGCAGCTTCAGAGCCTGGGTCAGCCCCTGCTCTGGTGGCTATAGGTACCAAGCCAGCCCAAATTGTGTGCCAGGCAAAGCTGGTCATGCAGGGCAGTTTACCAGCCTTCCTGTTGCTGGGTATGGCCCAATATGGGGTGTGCTGCAAGTCATTTAAGCAAAAGTGATGATTGCTCAGACGCTGGTATCTTAGACCACTTGGTCTGGCATCCATTTGTGTCTTGGAGGTGAGAGGAGCTGAAAACGCCTAGATTTGCACCAATTTGAAAAGCATTTTTAAAAAGTCCCAAATCTTCCCTGAAGTTCTGCTGCAGTGGCTATGAAGGTCAGCGCAAAAATGACCCCAAATGGCTGAGACAAGAATACCAGGCAGCTTAAAACTAAATATTTGCAGTCTAGCTCCAAAACATACTGAGAATGTAAGAATAAATACAAAATTGATAAATTTTTTTTAAAAAATTAACCTTAAGTAATTGGCTAAACTGTGTCTTGACCTTCTGAAGGTTCATCACTGATCCCAGCCTGCATAAACAAAATCAGACTGTAACACACATTGCAAGTGGTGACTTTACAAAGCAAAAGCATAAGGCAAATACCTTGATTGTGTGAAGTAAGAACATCAGGTTCAGGGAAGAAATACAGTCTCTTTTGTAATTAAGAAAGTAACTGTGCTGTTACAGGCTTACAGGCAAATATACTGACAATTGCAATAGAATCCATAATTCATCAATTTGTCCATAAGAATGTTACAGGAGACAGTGCTGAAAGCCTTCCTAAACTCAAGGTGATATCATCCATTGCTGTCACCTTCTCCACTGAGCAAATAATTTTGTTGTAGAAGTCTGTCGGGTTGATCACACATGGTTTCCCCTGCATAAATCCATGCTGGCTACTCCCAATCACTTTCTTGTCTTTAGTGTGTTCAGAAACAGTTTCCAGCATAACTTACTGCATTCCCCTTCCAGGGATCAAAGTGAGACTGACAAACCTGTAGTTCCCTGCAACCGTCTTTCTCGCCCTCCTTGAAGATGCCAATAATATTTGCTTTCTTCCAGTCTTCAGGATCCTCAGTGCCACGACTGTACAGAGATTATTGGGAGTGGCCTTGCAATGACATCAGGCAGCTCCCTCAACACTGATGAGTACATCCCATTGTACTGAAAGATTTGTGCCTCCTCAGTTTGTTTAAACCTCACCTGAGTCTCCTCCAGGGTGGGTAAATCTTCACTGCTCCATATTCCCAAACCTGGGAGATGTTCTGATCTCTGCTGCCTACAGCTGTATTTATTTCTCCAGCTCATGAGGGTGGCAGACACTGCTCCAATAATTTTGCTCACTCAGTTGAGTTCAATCTTCAATGCTTTTAGCAGATCATAATGCCAACATGATTTTTATCATCTTTCAAACAACTTTATGCCCAAAAGTGAAGTAAAACACTCTGAAAGTTCAGTGTTATTCTGAACTTAAACATGTGTCAAGCAAAAAAATCCACTAAATTCAAAGAACTGTGGAGGCTACATATGCCACTTCAGCACTTATGACATGCTCTTTTCTCTCCTCATTTTGGCTGTTCTCTCCTGTGTCCCATGCTGGAGCGTTTTGCCTCTGTACCCTTGAGGGAGGCGCATCATGTTGTGGGGCATTCCTGAAGTGATTTGCAACCACTGTGTTTCTCCAAGGAACTTTTCTTCCTTCTTTTAAGGCATGGAAGTTGAGTTTAGTGTATATGAGGCAACTTAATGAGAAAAACAAACCCCAGTGTCATCTTCCATTGCTAAGCAGCAATTCAGCTGCACACACACTGAGGGCTGGCACTGCAGGGTGCTTACAGCACTCAGCCCAGCCTGCTGGTTGAATATACAGGAATAAGGTGAATTGTTGCTTCTCTCCCCCAGACTGGGGTGGAGTGATTAAGGAAGCAGAGAATCAAGTCTTCCCTGCCACACCATCTCACCACTGAGCTCTTGTGGGCCTGTGATAAAGAGCTGTGTTACAGAGCTCGTCATCAGGGCTTTCTTCCACTCTGAGAGGAAGGGTCCTTTACATAACCTGTAATCCTCACAGTTATGATGCACTTGCTGGTTATTAACATTTCAAGGAGGTCAAATCCACAACATATCAGACACAGCAGATAGCAAAGCCTGTATTTTCCTGAAATCTATCCTCCCAGATTTCAAACTGGAGAGCAGATTTGATTTTCGTGGCCTTGTTACATCACTTGATGTTTAGAAGTCACACATACACACACAGAACCCACTTTGCAGCTGGATTCCCTACAGTACTTGCATTATTTGCATTTTGTTAGTGCTTTAGCTAACATTTCTCCATGGCCATCTACTGCAGGCTGAGAGAAGTCCCTCCAGCTATGTGGTAAGGAACAGGAAGTCTGGATGGATGCTGAAACATGGAGTCAGGGGAGCACAGAGGAGCTGGCAAGGTCCATACGGTCTCCACAGCAGGAGAAAAAGGACAGGAATAGGCCTTCATCTGTGATAGATATGTTCCACCAGAGGACCATGGCAAGAAGTCAAAGCTTAGCCCTGCATTGAACATTTGAAAACAAACCATTTATGTTCCAAGTCAATCTCAAATGACTAAAATGGGGATAAAAGAAGCTTTCATGGAGAAGCAGTCTGAGGCAGCAGTACTGACATTTTCTGTGTCTTAGGTTTAAGGTTTCACACAGATGTCCTGAAAGAATTTCTAAAAATATCACAGCACCATAGTACTATTATTTATATGCACATTAATACAGAGCAAAACATGGTTTCTGTTTAATTAAAGCAAAAAAATCTATTACATAAACTGACCTTCAAATAAAAAGAAATTTATTAGCTTTGCACTTCTATATTTTAAATCTGACTTTTGGATGCCTTGAATTGTTTCAGTGTACAGAGTGAAGAATTTGTTTTGTCTTGACATAAACTAACCAAGAGGAGGTCAGCCTTGCATCTGTGACATGCCTGAAATGTATTTCAGAGGCACCATGTTCTGGAAAATAGGCACAAAATGTCCACCTGTGATGCTAACTGTTCTCTTTGGGGTGAGCTGAACAGCTTTGGGCAAGTAGCTCCATCTCAGTGCCTCACTGTATGTGTCTGTCAAGTGGAGATTACACAGGCTCCCTTGGAAAGCATCTTGACACCCTTGGATGAAAATTTCCACAAGAACTAAACAGCATGTCCACTAATCAGCATTCACACAGTAACTTGTGTATGTGAAATTAGATGCTAAAAAAATCAGCGGTTTTCAATCTGATCACAAAACTGGGATGTTATATCTCCTGTCTTAAATCCCCTCCCACCCCATGGCAGTCAATAATCCAGGAAAACTGTCCCATTCCCAGAACTGAGATTGATTGAACTAAATCCATTCCTCATACAACAGGGAAGGGTGATGAAGACCATGAACTTTAAAAATGTTCCTAACTAGTACCCAAAGGACCAAATTCGGCCAAGAAGTTAAAATTCCATTTACATACAGCATGATTTCCCTCGATCCACAGGTTCTTCTGCAGAAGACTTGACATTTTTTTCTCTTCTTCTGTAGAGCTAGCACAGAAGGAGAGTTTTGTTTCCTCAAGTGCCAGATCAGCCTGTTAATCATTAAAATCTCTGGGTTTGCTGGACCTCCTACATTAGGGTCTACTAAGCCATGGTTTGGAGATAGTCACTCCGTGCTTGTGCATCTTGGTGGAGTGTTGCTGCCTCATGTGCCTGCAGAGGAATGGCCAAGGGAGTGGAAAAAGCCAGTGCTTCTCTCAGGCATTTGGCTTTTTTGGGAAGTGGTCCCTTGGGAAGGGAGTGTCACAGGAGAGCATCACTCAACATCTCTCAGGGCTGTTGTGGAAGTTTGCCTCCCGCCCACTGCAAGCAGCTGACATTGCCTTCGCTGCTCTCCCTTTCTCTCTATCCACTGCTGAATTTACAGAGCAGCAGCTCCCAGCATCCCTTCCCAGTGGGACCATGGTGCTTTTCCTTCCCATCCTGCAATCCTGGTAGCATCAGCTTCCCCCAGCACCTCCCAGTGCTACTTGTTGCTAAGGCACGGACACGAGCAGTGAGCACCACTGCAGCCATGGCTGCTGTTGCCCTCTGGCATTACTCTGTGATTTAATTCTCCTAATTGAAAAACCCCCCTCATATGTTCAGCAGTCTGACAGTGTTTCAGGATGTGCATGTGCATTGTTAAATGGAAAATTAACTAGAAGATATTATGAATAACTTCAAAAGCTCAGACACAGCTGTTTGATCCTTTGACAGATTATGCTCTCTCATTCACAACCAGGAGAAGGAACATCAGGATTACAGAAATAAAGTAGTTTCACAAGGAAGAGTCCTGGCCAAGCAGACAGAGATTTGCAGCACTTATGAGGACAGAACAAAATGTACAGGATTAGTTTAAGTGGATAGATCCTGGATCGTGATGATCACAAGTGTTGTATTTGCAGTTCTCTTTAATTTCTTCAGATAAAAAATCAAAAAGCGGTTGGTTTCATCCCCTTAAAAAATCAAAAAGGCGTTTGGTTTCATCCCCTTACTTTACACCTGAGCACCAGCAGTTTGTGATCTTAGCCCCACTCCATGGGCACATAAGGTTTAGCAGGAGGTCTTTCTACCTGGGTATCTCGCTCCACTTTAGGGTCCAGTCTTTAGCTGTGGCAGATCACAAACTCACAGAATATGCTGAGTTGGAAGGGTCCCAGAAGGAACACTGAGTCCAACTCCTGGCCCTGCACAGGACTATCCTGTGCTCCAGAGTAAGCTACACCTCCTACGCTCCCCATGTAAATGACTGCTGGTGCACCTGATCAGCAACAGGTACTTCCACATGGCAGTGATCCCTCAATGTGCAGGAGTAGCATGGATGCAGGGGTTTGGCCCCAGGTGTGGACAGGTGGCACCACTCATCTTAGTCCAACAGCCGCAGCAAAAATATTCCTCAGCCACATCTCAAAGATTTTCATTACTACTTAGTAATGCTTTTCCTAAGTATTAACAACCCTCACTCCTTACCCTCGCAATACAACGGAGCACAGCAAAGCCTGAGGGCTCATATCTCACGTCTCACGTCTCCTGTCCTACGACCCAACCTGGTGCCTGCCAGGCACTTGATGTGCACATCAGTATATCCATTGCCTCTGCTGCACCCACCGCAGGAGCTACGGGGAGAGGTAAAGGGATACTTGACTAGATTTGGCTTGAGCCAAGGAGTGTAAGCGAGCTGGGTGAGCTCTTATTGCCCATACCTGGCAGATACACACTGAATGCAAGGGTTGAAACCAATCCTGATTAAATCCCTGCATTCTGCTCTTGTGCATTCTGCACAAGTGCATTCTGCTCTTGTGCACCTTCCTCTTCTCCCATCAATCGTTCTTCCTGCCACTTGACATTTTGCTAGATAATGAATAATGTGTCTGGCCTTCTCCTGAGGCAGATTCAATGGCACAACCCTTTTAAACTACCTTATGCAGAGGGAAAAGGTGACACTGTCACAGTCTATTTTAGAAACATCCAAGTGTCTATGGCTGAAAGGAACATAGGCTCAACTCAAGTAATGGATTCCCCTTTACAGAGACGCAGCCCTGAGGAGAACAACTACAAAAAGGCTTGTTGGCTAATCTAGCGGTGGACTGCATCTTCAGAATGGAGATTTTTATTTTGGGATTCTTTTTGTTTTAGCATTTAGGGATGGCACTCATCACTGTGCTGCCCAGCAAGAAGTCTGTCCTCGCCATAGACCACACTTCTACCAATGCTTGTTAAAATGGTGTGAATACTGATGAGGAAGCAGAAAACTTCCTCTGCAAGTGAACCATCAATTTATTACAAAAGAAAAACTGGGGAAATGACTATGAAGTCTTAAAGACTCATGTTAATCTGTTAGTATGTAAGCATCTGTAACTAACAAGATCATTACGAACTTGTGATACTGGCCTTCCAATCAGTATTGCAAATAGTTTCTTTGAAGCAAAACAAACAAAAATTAGATTGGAGAAAATGATCCAACAGAACAACTAGTAAAATATTCTGCTGGATTGAAGAGGAAATAAAATGAATTGACCTGAAGAATAAAGACTGTCCACTCAAGCTAAGAAAATCCTGTGCAGTACAGCTTCCTCATTCAAAATGCAAGCAGTACATTTCTAACAAGCAGATCCTATTCTTTTGCCAAAGAGAGAAAGGGAAAAGGCCAGAGACATTCCATCAAAAGGGCCACTAAGACATAATCCATTCAGTGCATGTCAGGATTGCTTGTGCCTGGGTGCCTCACTATGGCTCAGGGAGGGCTCTCAAACATGAGGGATCTTCCTGAGATTTCCTCTGTCATTCAGGAAGTTGTTACCCGTAAATGAGCACAGAATGGGACATGAAGATTAAGCAAAGGGAAGAAAATCCCCAAACACCCAACTTCAAGAAAAGCCTTGAAATTCAAAAACCAGGATGTTATGAGTCTGGTGCTTGAAAAACCCCAGACTAAGGCTGAATGTGTGGGGATTCCCACAAGCAGTGTCTTTTCAAACACATAGGCCTCCTCTGACTGGGCAGAAAAAATCTTTGAATCTTGGGCTGGTTGAAGGCAGCTGCAAGCCTTTGGAGTAGGACCCTGTTGCACTGCTCAGTGAAGTGTAAGGAAGCATTGACTTCAGAGCAGGAGCAGAGTGGATTTGGGGCACATTCGCCCAGGGGAGACACCACAGCTCTTGCAGTTGGGATGCAGTAGCTGTCACTGTGATCATCAGCCATCACCCTGGCTCTTTCAAACTTGCCCAAATGTGAAAGTCCCTTTCTAAAATGACCTTTTCCCACTCATTGTGGTCCCTCTTATAAACAATCTCTACAAAGAGCACCAAAGTGAACAGCAAGAAGTCTTCCCAAAAGGGGCTTTCCCACCAGGACATGTTCGAAAGCAGCAGGGACGTAAAAAAGAGCTCCCTTGTCCCGCAGTTTTCTTTTTCCTGCTCTTTCCTCTTTGCTCTCAGTGCAGATCTGTTCTGCCCAAACTCTTGCCCTCTCACCATGTTCCCATCTTCATCTGAGGAAGGACCCCACACAGGGAACTGGAAATACTCAGGCTGGTTGCAAAACTAACCCAGATACAACATGATAAACCAGTCCGGTGTGTTCCCCCCTGCACTATTTCCTGGGTTAGAAAGCTGTTTGGGAGGCCCAGGGAGGTGTGAGTAGCCCCCAACCCCTCTCCACCAGCTCCAAGACCATCACAGACTGGAACTGCTTTCCTTAACCTGTGGAGAGACTCTTCACGTGCCTTTGCTTCCTTGAAGAAAATTCTTTTTTCATGCCCTGTGTTCCCTGTCTCCAATTGCCTGTTGTGACTCTCAGCAGTTATCCAACGGCTGGTAGCAGTGAGCTCAAAGAGGGACAAGGCTCAGCCTCTCAGGTTAGCTGCTGGATTTATTTCCAAACTCTGCTTCATACCATCAGCAGAGGCAACCCCTGAGCAATGTGGGTACACTAACAGCAACAGCCCTTGGGAGCAGAGGTAGATTTATGGTCTCTTGTTAGTCAGCAGCACAGACATGGCTGTAGAGACATCTTTGGGTATAATAGTAATAGAAAGGATTCTTTCAGCAACCTTCAACCTTCATTTCTGCCCTCCAAATTTCTCTGAGTACTCCACAAAACTGTTTGGATGCCTGGACTCTATAGTAAGAGAAAAAGGGCTTGGATCACCATTTGCCTTGGGTGAACATTTTTCTTTATTATTGATTAATCACCAATCACTATTTAATCACCAACATCATTTACCCTAGCAATGGGCACATCAGCTACATTATTAACGTGGGAAGGAATTCGGTTCCTCCATCAGCTGTTCTGTTTCTCTTGCAAAGACGAGGAAAACAGCTTTAAAACCAGCCTTTGGTCCTAATTTGTCTCCATAACAACAGCTGCAAGCTTGTTTGTCCTGACAGCAGAGAGGGGTACAGCTGTTCAGGCTGGTGTGCCCTGTGCAGCTCCCAGGCTCCTGCTGGTGTCTGGTGGAGAGAGGGAATACACTACTGAAGCTTTTTCACAATGACAGCAAATCAGCACTTCAGGAAAACTGCCCTGTTCCTTCTGAAAATTTCCTTGGCTGGAGATGGGCAACAGTAGAAGGTAACACACTTTACTAAAATGTGGGTTATAATATATAAGAGAATGGTCACATCTCAGTTCGCCATGAGGAAGCGCAGTAGCTTCTACAGGTGTTTGGCACCAACCAGAATCCATCCCACCCCCCATCCCACAATCTTTTTTATAAGGATGTTAAGGGACCACTATTTTTTAGCAGTTCTGAAAAAAATCCTCATTTAATTGCAGCAGGCTATTTATAAGCCCATTCTTTCAAAGCCAGAAGTGCAGTGGAACAAATGCAAGGGGTCACTGCTTGTTCCTTGGAGGGTTTGATCTCTCCTCCGTTACACTTCTGAAGACAAATTTTTGGAAAGAAAGCCACACAGGCCTCAGGTGACCTTGGAGAGAGCAGGAGCTGAATATCCCACCTACTGCTTGGGCAGCTTCTCCCCATGCTGCCCTGTTCCCCACTGCCCACCCCTGGGCTGAAGGGCAGAGCTCAAATCTCCATCACTCCTGTCCACACTACCACTGTGCTTGGGAAGACACCGTACCTGGCTCTGGCAACAGCCTACCTTTTGTTTTTTTCAGGAGGGAGTGGGGAAGAAGGAAGAGAAGCAGCTTGTCAGTAGTATGCATAGCATATACACATTTGTATAGTGAACACGGCTTTTCCTTCACTCAAGTTTTGACCCCTCTGATGAGGCAAGGGATAAAGAAGGATAGTGAAGGGCAGAAAGGAGTTCCTCCCATGGGGGCAAGCACATTGCTCTATTCTCTCTCCTTCTCTCTTTCTCTCTCTCAAAAAAAAAAAATTAAATATTTTGCAGGATGACCCAAATTTCTCTTTTAAAATATGCATGAAGCTTTAATTTTTTTCTTTCACCTGACATATCATTTAAATTCAGAGCAATGAAGGTATCTATATCCTGCCAGACACTCAGCCCATTTCATTTGAGGTATTCATAAAACATTTCACACGCTAAGGAAGGCTGACACTACAAAGAGCAGTTTCTACATAACCGTAGAAGGCATTAGGATAATATTGACATTTATATATTATTTGACAATAATTTTTTTTTAATATTAGGGCAGAAGATGCTAAGAGAAAAAAAATTAATATCAAATGGGAGTACAAACAAGTTCACATAAACTGCTTAAGCCTTGACCCTGTAAGTTACTGACAAAATACAATCTGTTTGTTCTTCAGATTCATGATGGACATTTCTATTTTCAGCCATGTCTTGAATAGTCCTAGAGGGAGGGATGGGGTGTGCAGTAGCCTGCCTGCAGCAGCTGAGTGCAGAGAGGCAGCTACCCTGGTGACAGCTCCCCTTCTGGACCTGGCAAACCTTGATTTCCCAGACCACACTCACAGCCCTTCCTGAGCTCATCTACTCACTGGCTTGCAAACTCACCTAGGTAGCCAGTGTAATGGGTCTTTGACTCCAGGGAAGCCAGAACCCATGTCCCAGGCAAATGCCCTGGTATGTGCTTGCAGGTAGGAGGGAGGAGGAAAGAGAACAAAATACATAAAGCCAAGCCCTTGCCTCTTTGCTATGGAGCTACTTTGCTGACAGCTTAAGATTAAATAGAGTTGCCTGTTGTGAGGTCTTCAATCAGGCAACAGGTTGGATCTACTTCCACGCCTAGGACAAGGGTAGCAGAAGCCATCTGAGAAATCCTGGTTTCAGATGAAGTCAGTTTATGGCACACACTCCACCTACGGGCCCTGGAGAGGATTATGCCCCTAACATGAGGGTCCCTGTCACTCCACATGGTTTTCAGGAACTCTTAAATTTTTCCATATATTGCACACATTACCTGGGCAGCATCCACATTTTTAAAGCACTGAAGAGAGGAACTTTGAACTGGTAAATCTCCTGACAGGTCTAAGTTTAGTCCCTCTAGACCCCATGCCCATGGTCCAAAAAGCTATCAAAAATCCATTAATTTTAAATCTGCATGCTTGCCTCAGTGTAATTGAAATCCAGATCTCAGCAAAACATCATGGCTAAACTAATGATTTCCCCTTTCAATCACACAATGATGCCATTCAGAGAACAATTTACTTGACACAAAGCACCCAGGCCCTTTAGACTTCAAAATCTATCAGCCTTTATGATTATGAATGTTAAAATTGTCACATCAAAACATGAGAAATTAATTGCCTCTAACAGCAGGACTTGTCTGATGCACTCAATTTAAATTGTACATCTTTGTGAATATCATTAATTGATCATTTAATGAACTTTTACATGGGGTACAATTGTAGTGGCACCTTTAAGACCGCAAACATTTGCAAGAACTTCAGAAAAAACACACCAGTGCTGCAATAATGTTTGGGACAGCAGACAGTTGGTGAAATGAAGTAATTTTAAGTGAACTTTCCCATCCAAACGGAACCATAAAGAGCATATTTATTTTTTTTTAATGCATGACACCAAAAAATGGAAGTGTCTGAATCCATAATTATCAGTACTTTAAAAAGTTCACTGCAAACAAGAATAAAAAAAATCTGGCATATGTAATACATTTACAAGTGTAATATAATATGTATAAATATGTAATGTAAATGCATGTATATCTACATGTGAATAGCAGTAATTATGTATGCACAATAATGTTTAATTTAAAAAAACCCTAACCAACTACTTGGGACATGATTCAGAGACCTTCACAACAAACATAAAGATGCTTGAGTACCTATACAAAAACCATTTCCTGTTTGGACTTTAGATCATTCTGGTTTTGTTATCTATACAGTTATATGTAATAGTCCTTTTCCTGTTTTAACGCCAGGACTTGAAATGCTCTGAAGTTTCTTCAGTGAAAGTTCTTTGTACCTTATCTTATAAAGGACTGAACCATATGGATAGAAAAACTGACAACAAAGTCCCTAATCCAGTGTGGTTCATATCACTGCGGGCCTTGGAGTCCCCAGATAAGACTCCAACTCCCTTGGAAGTAACCATACAGTCCTAGCCAAGACAGGCCCTAAAGTGAAGAGCTAAATCCAAAGGGATAAGGTTGTAAACCAACAGGATGATGAGTATTCACCATATAGAGGAAAGACAGAATGCCTGAATTCTCAATTCCTGATTTCCTTGGCTGTTGCTTAGTGCACACCTGGCGCATTAACCACTGTGAAACCATCTCCCCTGCCTAGATGAAAAGAGTAGTTGGGCTGACTGTCATCTGGGGCATTTCATGAAGAGCACTGCCCAAATGGGAAACAGTTTGCTGTCACACAGCATTAGAAATATAGGTGAAAAGGTATGACCTGTGCTGAGATTTAAAATGTTGCCTGATGTCCATGGAAAGGACTTTGAAACTGGTGATGGAATCAGAAGAAGGGGAAAAAAACAACTGTTAAGTTATGCAGAAATCTTCAAATGAAAATTGCTGGGAACTACATTTTGCAGTCATGGGCTATCAATTTTCAGTAAGCTAATAAAGGGTTAGAAAACACTGCAAATGTGTCCTACCAGTAGGTTCTCTACTTAACCTAATGCTCCACAGTCACTTTTTGTGAAGACAGGAACAGAGCAAACAGACAACAGTAATTCCAACCTCCCGGAAACAACCTGCCACAGCAAAAGAGAGCTTCTCTGTGCAACTGTGACAGTGCTAAAGAAATACTGAACAAGACCAGTGAAATGTTGCTGTGGAGTTCCCAGTTAGCACCACCTATGTTCACAGAGAAATACGACAACCGTCAATCTCTGATTAATGAGATCTCACATCAGAAACACCGTGCATTCTTCAAGTTTCACTTCAAAACTACTGGGACATTTTTTGACTTCTGAAAAGCAGAAAGTAGATCAGGGCAAATTCACCTGTAGTGTAAACCTATTTATTTTACTCGATTTAGATTAGATATGAAATTGGTTCCTACTAGGATTTTATATGATGATTAGATTTGAAATGTCACTATCAGGCTTCAGAAAAGTGAGTAGAAAGGAGGCAGAGCTGAGCCACCTGGAGGGCAGCCATCCATCTTCCTGAAAGAAAATCATTAAATTCTTCGACCAGAAGCTTACGAAGGTAGAGGACTTCTAACAGAAGGACTTCTGACCTTTCAGGTGTCATACTTTCTCTCCCTGAGAGTGGCAGAAGTTGCCAGATTTCATTATGGCCAGCATAAGATGCTTGGGCCTTGTGTCCAAAGAGCTGTAGCATCTGTACAATACCTGTAACAGCTGCTGCTCAAAGGAGAGCAGTAATTTCTTTCTTCAGTGCTGCAGCTGGCTGACAAATTTATGATGCCATTCCCGATGTTGGCAGACAGCTGTTCAGCAGCGCTCCAGTTGGTATAAAATGTGCAGGGGTTCTTGTGGCTTGAATATCTTCTGCCCTCAGCCTTTGTCCAGTCTCAGCCAGGCAGCTCTCACCACTTCAGCAGTGCTCATCAGTGGCACAGGTGGGAAGGAAATACAGCTTTGACTTTATTTAGAGAGTTGTTGAGCATGATCCAGATTGGAACATCCTTCTTTGCATTGTAAATGAATCATTATGGGAGAAGGAAAATATTAAGACCTAATGACCGTCTCCCTGTACCCCTCAACCTTGTCTGCAAATGTTCTATTTCAGCAACAAAGGAAAGCAATGATAAATCTTTAAAAATTCGATAAAACTTCTACCTTTACAGCCCTATTAAACCACTGCCCACCTTAAGCTTTTCTGACAGGCAATATTGGAAACTTGGTTTCAGAAACTATTTTTACAGAAATCAAAATGAATTGCCTTTCTTGTGACAGCAGACTTTTATGTTTCCCTCCCACTGAAGATTAGAGGTGCTTCGGTGTGGACATGTTTCCCCCAGGTGATGTCGTGCATTTGTGCTATGCTCCATATTTCATTGCAAGTTCCCAGTCTCACCTGCAGTGCAAAATACACAAGTGCTTACCTGTGCTCCACCTTCCCTTTTCATGAAGCTGCAGTGTGTGTTGCAGAGCCGGTAAATGTACTGTGGATTCAGATCTAAGCTTGCGAGCAACAACAATGCAGCCTGAATGCTGCTTTAATCTTGCAGAATACTGTTTGATGGGGTGCTTCTTCTCCAAGTGCTGGGTGGCTAGAAATGAAATGTTTTGGAGGCACAACTGTCCCAGAAGGCTCCCAGTGCAAAATGGGTTGTCTGGGAAACAGTGCACAAATGGGCAGGTGGGAATGATGGGGAACGATGGGGGAATGGCAGTAAAAGGGGAAACACTGTTTCAATAAAGTTTGGGTGAATAAGTTTTCAAAACATATCTAGGGACTGACAAATGATAGGATCAATATTTGGACTAGAGGTTTATAAAAAGCACTTCAAAGTTGGTCCAGTTTGGCCCTCATAAAAATGAAACCTTTCCCGTGATCCATAATATGAGAAAATTTTAAGGTCAGTGCTTAGTTCTTGAAACAGTCCAGCACCAATGTCTGATACACCGATGTAGTATTACTGCACTCTCTGAAATGGGTTATGAAATACATAAAAGCAAAGATAAATTTGTATCTGGAGACATATGCAATTTTCCAAGGTGGCAACGAGATCAATGGAAGAGTTAAAATCAAAACCACAGAGAAGTGGCAATACAGTTGTATCTTATGTCACTTAATTTAAAGGATTAGAATACAGACACCCAAAGAGTCAATCTTGTTAAGAAAATAAGGTGGAAAAGGTAACTGCAAGAGTTAAATCTTTGGAGGGGCATTGAGACAATTTTGATTTGCCTCTTTAGGAGCATAGAGCAAATAAAAAATTCACAAAATAATAGAAGAAAATCAGAAACGTGGAAAGGAAATTGGCAGGGCTATATGCCAAGGTAAAAGGTGTTACTAAAGGAAAGGGAATATCCTTTCAAGCAAAGTATGGTGTCCTTCTAATGAGGATTGCAAACTCTGCAGCACACAGACCAAAAATATGCAAGAAACAACTTGTGAAGTATATTTTTTCACTTTTTACGCAAAAAATGCCAATTTTCTGAACTTGTTAAGGTTAAAATCTAGAGGACATACAGATGACCTACAAGTGATAGAATTTCCTAGAGAAAATAAATCATGGTCAAACAGCTGAGTCTTTTCATGTCTGCATTGTCTATAGAATTGTGTCATAAAAGAAACAAGTAGAGATATTTCTTATCCTTTCCAGTACAAGTGAATGGGGCATCAAGTGACACTAGTGAGTGTCAAGTTGAAAACCAAAATAAAGTGAAGAGGTTGATCCCCACACAGCAAAGAGAGAAGATGATAAACTCTTTGTTGAATGACATTATGAAGGCTAAAAAAACCTTATTTGGGCTCAAAAGAGCACCCAGAATATTTGACTGAAGAAAAATCCATCACAACCTATTACATACAAGTCACTTCTCTGGCTTGAACTTCTGTGGCATTTCTGCCTATGGTTAAATAAGTGTTTTGGAAATTATTGCTCCTGGCTTACCTTGACCTTATCATCTCCTCTAGGAATATGCTGCCAAAGGCAGGAATCGTGGCTATGGATGTCTTTGCTCTGACCATAAGAACCCTCTTTTTTCTCTGATTACTCTAGCCAGCAGGGCAAGACGAAAGGTTCTATTGCACCTCTGTATGAAACACCATGTAAGCAGTTTCTGTTTGCTTTTAATCAGATCCATTTTCATCTTTCACTTTGGAGTCTCAAACCCATTACTAAATTTCAAATAGGACGCTAATCGCTGGAACCAGGCTCATGTGAACTCTTTTCCCAGAAAAGATCAGAAACAAGCACGAAGAAGGCTAGAAGTTGAGGTGTATTAATTAGTCCTTCCAGTGGCAACCTTATCCAGAAGATGTCACCAAAGCACAAGTAGTGCTCAGAGTTCCTAGAAAAAAGGAACATAAATGGAAGGACTTCAGACTTGTATAAAAACTACTGAAAAATCAAGAAGGATGTTGAGAGAACACCTCAAAACCTGTCGTGTGATAGCCTGAACTCAAGCCACACCAAAACTTAGGTAGTTAGTTAAGGTCAAACCAGTGCCCGGAGCAAAGGCTCTCAGTGCTTCAGAGAGTTTGGTCTAGCAAGGCAGAAATGTTGACACTGCTGCAACCTCAAGCAGATCAGCAATTAACCGATGATATCTGAGAGGTTAATATCATTTTACTTCTTTGTGACAGCTGAGTGGAAGTATGAGCCACCATGGCTCACCCTGATTAATGCACAGTGGTTCAGAAAAGATACTATTGCAGGAAAAAGTTCAACATAAAGAACACAGACCAGGACACCAGCCAGCAGGAATTGTTCTGAGTCTTGAGCTTTGTGTTTAACGGTTTTCTTGACCCTCTCTGGCACCAGAAGATAAGCCCCATTCCATCATGTTTATCCTTCTCTAAGAAGAAACCAGAATAAATCTACCTGGTAGTGGTAAAATTCACAGATGCTTTAGGACTGACAATGTGTTAGAGTGTATCACCATCTGAGTACCACTTTCCACAGATCTTTCTGATAAGTGTGTTCTAGGAGCAATTAGAGTATGAATTAGGGAGCTTTTAACCTATGCAGACCTTTATTCAGATCTTGTTTGTGACTGCCCAAACAATTTACACCATTTTGAGCAGAAGGTTAAAAATAGTTTGCTGCAGTGCCTTTGCACTATTATGAAAAAAGACTTTGTAAGAGGTGCTCCGAGGAGTTTATGCATTATAGTTACATAATATGAGAAATCACATTCTTTTAATGTCAATTGACAGGTTTAGCCTAATCTCTAGGACCCTTAGGTTGATGGAAACCGTTTGATTCTGTATTAATCAAAACAATAGAATGAGGTCAGATCTACACTAAAAAGAAATCTGAAGGTATATCAGCATGAACTTCCAGTGTTCTGAAGCTAGCTGCAGTCTAAATAAATTTTGTTGTATGCATCTATATTACATATACTTATATACTATTAGGAATAGGCCATTTCCATAATCAGATTTTTAATCTACCCAATGCAATAAGCAAGTCTTCCGTAAAAAATAGCATTACTTTAAAATCTGGACATCTAGCACCTGCTAAACAAAGAAGTTTTTCAATTTCTAAAAATTTATAAAAAACTATTTAGCCAGTAATGAGGTGAAAAGAGAATTCCTTTAAAAGTGGAATTTATTTGTGTTTCAAAAAATGAATAGCATGTTTCTTGGCTGAAGATGTTCAAATTGCAGACATGGTCCTTAAAAAAATCAATTTATGACACCTAGCCTTGTTGCTCGTGTCTGAACAATCAAGCCGCTGCTTTGTTTCAAATAAAGAGAAGCAGTTTCCTTAGCAATCTCAGAAAGCTGAAAACACAGCAGCAGAAAATAAGGCTTAGCTGCACACACATGCTTAAAGCAGCAATAAAAATGCAGTTTTACTTTTCTAGCATGTAGGATCCCAAGTTGTGATTAACAGCATCTTAGACACTGCATAGTCTTGAGGTTCCCTACAGGGTAGAAACTCAACAAGGTAAGAGAGTCAGGAAGTTAAAATCATTCCTGGGAGAAGTCAGCTGTGTGGTAAATGTAATTCTTCAGTGCTTATGGTGAGGACCTGCCTGGTTCAGAGAATCCTTTCCAGAAAGCTCTTCTTCTCTGTAAAAAGGGGATTTGCTTTCTATTTTTGTGAGTGAGAATAAGTGGAGGTGGAAGGAGCGGAACAGGTTGGTGTTTTAGCATAAGCTAGAACTGGACATCAGGTTGAGCTATGACAAACAAACTTCTCTTTTTCACACATTACGGCTATACAGCTTCACTTAAGGGGAAGTTGACATCGAAAGCTAATGCCTGATAAGGCATAATGTGGGAGACTAGGCAATGTAAACAGGCATTCAGCCTTTCTGTGTGGAACAAAATCAGAACTTTAGGCTCTGGGAATCTCTTGTTTGCAGGGCTACGAGGCAAAAAATCATGGGAAATGCACAGGCTTTTTTATGACAAAAATCTCCCTCCACTACATAAACACATTTCTTGCTCTCTTTGTCATAACCTAAAAGAGGATGCTTGATAATAAACAGTAAAAATTCTCATTAATTTACTGCTGTTTGTGCAAAACCTTCCTGTTTTCACGCTGATCTGGACAGTCTATTCCTAACCATACTGGTTAGGAAGCAGGATGCTGTAACCAAGCAGAACCAGCATGGTTATCATCTAGGTAACTGATGAGATATTTGCAGTTTTCAAATTCAGTAAGCTTTCAGTCTATACTTTTATGAGCAAAGATACTTACAGAGAAATGAAAACAAGTCAGGTGATGCTAAAATCCACTTTTCCCTTTTTCGGTATCTTGCAAGTAGATCCAGATCCTGTTCTGTGTAGACATCACAGTTGGCCTTGCTTGTAGATCCCAAGAAAAGCATTTACCATCTTAACACACATTTTTTGGGGAAAAAATGCTTCCAAATGTAACCGTGAGTAACCTGAGCCTCTGTAAACTCTGTGCAGTTGAAAAGTCCTATTTTACTTCACATGCTGATCAATTGTTCTTCTGTGTTCTCAACCTGAGCTTAGCAGTATTCACAGGTTGTCATATACATTGCAATTAAAAAGAAGACACAGTTAAGAGAAAATTATTAGTTCTTTACACCTACTTTTATATTATGTTCTGTGCAATATATATTAGTAAAGAATATGACATTACATACTGCTCTTTTATCATATTTTATCATACATAGCTGCTAGTTCAGATTTCTTACACTCTAAGGAGTCACAGTCTTGGAGTTTCTGTCGCTGGTGTACCGGCAGTACCAATTACTTAAAAATGGGATGGGAAAAGTAACTAAATAAGTGTACCTTCAATTTAACTCAGAGCCCTTCTTCTTGAGGAGGTTTTCACTGCAGGCAACAAAAGAGAAGTGTTAATTCAGAAATTACACTATTATAGTGATGTGATCCACTGCCAGATTTGTCACTAGTGTCAGGGACAGAGACTTGAGCTGACACTAAATTGTAATGTCTTTTAAATGTCTTTTAAAGTTGTAATGTCTTTTAAATTTGGCATCAAATATCAAAAAGGTTTGTCACTACTTTCCTGTAACACAAGTACAGCTGCCTGGCAGCCACAGTAAAGGCTGTGGCATTTTTCTCTGTCAACCTGAGTTCTCAATGTCCATTTTTCAAACGTTACCTCCTTTATCTGTGTTGCTCTGTTGGAGCTCTTTGAGGATACAGAAACTGTTCCTACCCAAAATATCATGGGTATGAGGCTGGGTGAGCTTCTGCTCCTGGTCCTTGCTGTACAATTTGCTACCTTAACTGAGACGCTATATTAGTGACTAGAAATAGCAGAAACGTTAATATGAGAAGAACCTGTCTCTCACTGGTGAGAATATTGGCTGCATCTTGAATGAGATGTGGCTCTGACAATTGCCACCCCAGCAGCAGTACTTCCTATTCCAAACTTTTGTCCTTAAATCAGGAGTTTCTCACGGACAGGTAGGTATTTTCTCTCAAAACGTAGAGAGGAAAAAGAATTCTGAACAGCACTGTAATTAATTAGAGACTACTATTAAGAAAAATGGAAAGGAAGGTTAATTGGGTTCCTGTGACCATTCAGATGCTTAAGGACTAGCTAATTAAGAGGCTAGATAACTCATGGGCTTAACCTGAAGTATATAGTTAAGTACATGACTGCACAGAAGCCTGTGTTGTCAGACACCGAGACACTGGAGCATCCTAGTATTTACAACGTTTCGTGATACAGAATCCTGTCTATTAAAAACTAGTCTGAACCCTAAATTTATTAGCAAGTCAATGAAGAAACTTAGATTTCCTGCATGGATACAGGATGGTTTGAACTAAATCGGAGTAAGCAGGAACATATTAGACAACCTGTACACTTAGCCGCCTCAACTTACACATCTGTCTTGCTTGTTTGTTTTCTTAAAACCCAAACAACAAAGTAGAAATACATGTGATCATTCCTTCTTATTTAGTAAATGACAGCATCATTTCATATGGAACAAAAAAAGAATCATGCTGATCAGCCACCCACACACTTTATTTAAAGCTCTCATAAATTGGATCAACATTTAGAAAACACAGCAAGTACTAGCATTTAAGTAATATTACAAAAACAGTCAAGCTGTGATAGTGAATATGTATCCATCCCTTGTACATTAGCTTCTCTATGCACACACAATATTATGAAATGCTGTTCAGAAATACAAGAATATGATTTTCATGGGAATTTCACAATTTGAAATCACCTCTTCCTTTATATACATAAGCAATGCAGTTAAGCTCCCCCTCTCCCCAGCAGCAGCTATTCACGGACCTGCTCTGTTATCCTGCCTCTGATTATGTAGTTATGTAGTTATGCTCCAAGCCCAGCATTTGCATCTTCCAATGCAAAAGGTTGGCCCCAAGCTCCTGTGCATAGTCAACTTGGTCCTCCCACGCCTGAATTTAAACTGAATTGGATCATGACATGCCTTGGCAACAGCTACAGCTATTGCTGCACCATATCCCTGCCTCAGCCAAAGTTCACTGCCTACATATCCTGTGCTTCCAAGAAAAAACAAATTAAATAAGATAAAACTGCTATAAGATTTGCTCAACACCAAAAGATACAGTTGCTATTTCATCCTTTTTCATATACAAGGCAGTTGCATGAAAACAAGCTTGGGTTGGTTTTGTATTCTGGTAAAGACCACTGTGAAATAGGCAGTAGTGGTTTCTCATTCTGCCGATCTGATTCTGGCTCTGGCTTTTATTTAAAATTTGTGTGGTGTTTGCATTCCTTTACATAATTTCAAGATACATAGCTATATCTTGAAAGATACAAGCCTCTCTCCATCATCTACCTACAGTCCTGGCTCACTGGGAGGTCCCAGATGATTGGAAGTTGGCGAATGTCACGGTAATCCACAAAAAGGGCCGGAAGGAGGACCCGAGAAACTACAGGCCCATCAGCCTGAGCTCAGTGCCTGGCAAGGTTATGGAGCAGATCATCCTCAGGGCAATCACACAGAACCTACAGGATGGACAAGGGATCAGACCCAGCCAGCACAGGTTTAGGAGGGGCAGGTCCTGTCTGACCAACCTGATCTCCTTTTATGATCAGATGACCCACCTGGTGGATGAGGGGAAGGCTGTGGATGTGGTCTATCTGGACTTCAGCAAAGCCTTTGACACCGTCTCCCACAGCATACTCCCAAAAAAGCTGGCAACCCACGGCTTGGATAGGGGCACTCTGTGCTGGGTTAGGAACTGGCTGGAGGGCCGGGCCCAGAGAGTGGTGGTGAACGGTGCTGCATCCAGTTGGCAGCTGGTCACTAGTGGTGTCCCCCAGGGATCAGTGTTGGGCCCAGTTCTGTTTAATATCTTTATTGATGATTTAGATGAGGGGATTGAGTCCACCATCAGCAAATTTGCAGATGACACTAAGCTGGGGGGGAGTATTGATCAGCTGGAAGGCAGGAGGGCTTTGCAGAGTGTGCTGGTTTAAGAGTTAACCAGCAGGGGTAATGAACCCGACTCAAAGGAGAGATTATAAAGTCAGAATAACAATTTATTAAAATAATACAATAAGTACAATCATACAAACAAACAATTGGTCTTAACCCACAAAACCCAAATGTATAACCCAGTACCTTGGGGGCATGAACAAAGTGGTGTTCCCTGGGCCCCGCTTGAGTCCAAAGTAAAGGGAGAGGGGAAAAACCTGCTGGTGGGAGAGCTGTTGCAGTCTGGTCAGAAGCGGTGATTGCAGTCCAGCTGAGGTTGAGAGCGATGAGCTGCAGTCTTCCTTCTGGATCCCACGAGTGGTTGCCAAAAGTTCTGAAACTCCAGGTTTATATATTCTCCAGTTCAGGCAGGAATGGTCAGTTCTTCCCTCAGGGAGTTCCATAAAAGGTAAGAGCATCCTCCTATCTCACAGGCCTCTTAACACCTAGTTTATAGCCTGAGGAGTCAGGCTCTTATGGGCAGAGGGTGCGAATAGTCTATTGACAACAGTTTCTGGGAAATGGCATGGAAGGCTATAGAATACACAGTTTTGGGTTACACCCATACCATGATGAACTCAGCTGTCCTAACTAGGACACAGAGGAACCTGGGCAGGCTGGAGAGTTGGGCTGATTCCAACAGGATGAGGTTCAACAAGGCCAAGTGCCGGGTCCTGCACTTTGGCCACAACAACCCCCTGCAGTGCTACAGTCTGGGGACAGAGTGGCTGGAGAGCAGCCAGGCAGAAAGGGATCTGGGAGTGTGGATTGAAAAGAAGCTGAACATGAGCCAGCAGTGTGCCCAGGTGGCCAAGAAGGCCAATGGCATCCTGGCCTGGATCAGGAACAGCGTGGCCAACAGGTCCAAGGAAGTGATTCTTCCCCTGTACTTAGAGCTGGTGAGGCCACACCTGGAGTACTGTGTCCAGTTCTGGGTCCCTCAGTTCAGGAAGGACATTGAGGTCCTAGAGCAGGTCCAGAGGAGAGCAACTAGGTCCAGAGGAGAGCAACACTCGAGCACAAGTCCTATGAGGAGAGGCTGAGGGAGCTGGGGCTGTTCAGCCTGGAGAAGAGGAGGCTCAGGGGAGACCTCATCACTCTCTACAACTACCTGAAAGGAGGTTGTAGCCAGGTGAGAGTTGGTCTCTTTTCCCAGGCAACTATCAGCAAGACAAGAGGGCATGGTCTCAAGTTGTGCCAGGGGAGGTTTAGGTTGGATATTAGAAAGAAATTCTTTACAGAGTGGGTAATTAGACATTGGAATGGGCTGTCCAGGGAAGTGGTGGATTCTCCGTCCCTGGAGGTTTTTAAGATGAGACTGGATGTGGCACTTAGTGCCATGGTCTAGCAACCGCAGTGGTAGTGGATCAAGGATTGGACTTGATGATCTCGGAGGTCCCTTCCAACCCAGCTGATTGGGGTGATTCTATGATTCTATGATCTTGAAATGCACATATACACACAAACTCAGCTTTCAGGCTGGTTGAGATGTATAATTGTCCTTTAAAAGAATACCAAGTCTTTAATGTTTACCCTTTTTATTGCCATTCCCTCTTTAGCACACATCCAATATTCTCCATTTGTTGGGATGCTGGGGGGAGGGGAGGAGGGTTTGCCTTAAATTTTCAATAGAGATGAAATTTAGCAAGTTATTGTGATCTCATTGCTAGTCCAGCTGCACCCCTCCAAACCAGCAAGTGTGTGAGGTGCATTGCCCAGGAGTGTGAGCTGCTGACCTGCTTCTGAAGCACCCCAAGGAGGGCACAGGCTTCCCAGGAGGCCCAAAGCCTGAGCACTTTTGCAAATGGAAAGCTTAACACATAAACCAGCATTAGCATATGCAGTCAGCTTGAGTCTTCAGCTACCTCACATTTCTAAGCCAGGATACCCACCTAAAAACAATGGACCTACTACAATCCTTGTCAGCTTTCCAATGACATCCTTGTGGTCCTCTCTGGAGCACATTGGCTCCTAGAGGAAGACAACTAGCAGGCTTTTGAGTGAAGGCAACATTACTTTCTAGAGAGACAGAAGCTGAAAAGTTTATAGCATTCCCTTTCAGTTTGCATACCAGTGCCATTAGCATCAGAGTTGTTGGAGGAGAGTATCGCAAGTAGCAATTCTGATTTCTTTGATCTGTATTATCTCCTGCATAATCGAGAGATAGGCAAACACACACTTCGTGAATGAGCAACTGCAGCACACAACATTTTTTTTATTCCTTCAGGGAATGCCAGGGCATGTAGCAAGGTCTTAATGGCCCCTCACACCACCAGGATGGGGGAATAGCACAGCATTGGCTGGCTGAGGTAGGAAGAAGACGAATTCACCTGATGCTGAGGCTGTAAGGTGAATGCCTGGGATGGCAAGGCTTCCCATGGTGCAGGAAGGACTTCTTGCCCCATACTCCCCAAGGGTGGCCAGCAGGTCTGCACAAGGCCATTTTTCCTCCCTTCCACTCAAAGCGATGCATGAAGGCTTACATGTCATATAAACCACATCTCATGGAACTTAAGGAATGGCTGTGGCCACGGCACATTCTCTCTTTAAATAGAAGTGATGATGCCTTCACTGGGATGCTAGCTCCCATCATCTGCACTCAAGGCAACAACTACCCATTCATTAAGTGGCCCAACAGGTTTGATCTACTTGTGCTAAGCAGGGACTGTGCAATTCATTTCACTCAGAAGTGGAATTTAAAGCAGAGTTTAAAACTGCAGACCCAGAAAATTGATCTTAAAAAACCGCTCAGCTCTGTGAAGAGCTCATAAACCTAAAATTAAAGCCTTAAAATAAATGCAAAAGCCATCATCTACTACATTATGTTTCTCAGTTATACCAATTTAAAATTTTCACACTGAGATAATCCGAGTAGCCTAACTCTGTGTCTGCAATATCACCTACACTAACACCCTGCAAGCACAGCAACAAACTCTCCCAGGGAGGAGGCCAGGTGCCAGCACCAGCAACTGAACTTGAAATAAATTTTTTCTCTCAAGTGTAACTTTATTCTTGCACTCTATGAATATATCGCTGCATACAGGGACAACTGTACACACATTTTACAGATATAAGATGAAACCACTGACTTAATAAATTCATTTTGGTCTATAGTACTTCTGTGCAGCTGTGTAACACAGAGCAGGACTGCAGCAAAGTAACGCAAAGCGGGAAGAAAGTAAAGTAGATCTTTAAGATGCTATAGTTTGTTTCTTTGGAAAGGGAATCCTATTTCTTTGGTGTGAGCTTTATTCTCTCACTGAGGAGTTGCTTTGAGGGTTTTAACCATTGCTGTCTCAAGGAGGGTGACTACAGGCTTCGTTTCTCATTCTTCTGTCCTCTATGCAAGTAAACCATTATTTGCATCCACAATTCTTCTTCTCCCATGTCTCAAACATTTAGGTTTACCTGGGCTTTAAAGTGCACCAAAATAAGTTGAACTTGGAATACTCTTTGCAGCTTCCAAAAATAGGGAAAACTACATTATCCTCCTCTGAGTTAATAGATGTAATTGATTATTTCTAATATTGAACTGTGGCATATAAATTCACTCACTAAATATTTACTTGGAAGAAGAAGCAAATAAGAAATTAAAAATATTTTCAGAATAAAGAGAACTGGCTGCAAAAGCCATCAGTTAATACTCTGTTGGCAGCAGGCTGAGGTATATGCATTTATTCTAAAAACTAGCAAAATGGGAATATGCAAAATCTAACACACCACTAAAGTAGTAGAAAATACCCTCTTGTAGCCTTCTGTTTGCAGTCATATCATTAATGATCCAAATACCTATCTTTTCACCCATATTAGAAATTCTTTAATTCACCACAAGAGTTAGTTAATGACTCCCCCTAAGCCCAGGGTCACACATCCCAGCACATTTCCAGATCACACTTTCAGCAGAGGTATCCCTCACAGGAGGCAGATGCATTCACTGCTGTGGCCATTTGATGCTTTTAGAAACAAGCAGAGGCATTTAGGCAGAAGTGCTGTGGTTGTCCTGCTTTAATGGCTTCGTTATCTGGCACGATGCCTGGCATCTTTTGATGCCTTGTTATCTTGTAAAAGCAGAACAGCTGCACACGTGGTACAGTTTTTCCAATGAACAAGTCACAAGACTTTCAGAGATATAACTGGTGAAAGGCTGTTGAAATGCTCTTAGAATTATAATGACAACTTATCAATGCTTGGAACAAGATCATCCTTTTACTGATTAATTCACAGGCTCTGGGAAGAGTGTTTGCTTGTGAAATCTCTTCTGCCTTTTTAGCTTTTTTCTTCTTTATTTTCTACTGGTGATCTGCAAAAGGGGAAAGTTAAGAGCAGCACACTATGGACTCTTCTGAATTTAGCTCTATTATCAGATAGCTTTCTTGAGAGACTAATAGATAAGAGCAAAACATGACTTTTCTCACCAAATAACAACTGCTTTGACATGCATAGTTTGAGAGATAAGCTGCCTTTCCATGCCATCATCTGCAGACCTGTGATTTTTACACTACAGCTCTGCTGTCCACTGGGTAGCCAGCTCTAAAATGTGGGCATTGGCCCACATGTGACCATGCAGAAAAGGAAGCTCTTTAGGTCTCTTCAGCTCAGTAGCGATTCCCTCATGTGAGAGCTGGTAATAAAGAAGAGCTCCAGATAAAATTGCACCTGACTTTTATCAGCAAGGAATAGTGAGAGTCTGTATTTCAACCAGTAGCCACCAATTAGAAATCCATTACTCAATGTACTCAACCTCAGGAAAAAAAAAAGATCTGAACCTATGCTGCTTGTTAGCAGACACTCAGCTGATGGACTGCTACCTCTAAAAGTTATGTTCTAAGAAAAAGAGATGGCAAGCAGAGGACACTCGATATTAGATAAATTTATACATGGAAAAGAACTTTTCTGATAGGCCTGAATCACACTGTCTGAGGACAAACAACTCCACATCTTTCCAAAATAAGCTGCAACACAGCTTGTTTCAAACAGAGGAATGACACGAAGGGTGCCACTGTCACCACGTCTGGCTGTGAGTCCTTCAGAAGTCACAGTGACACCCTCTCTAGTTTGAACGCTGGACAATGAAAGCCAAAGCGATCTTCACACTTCAGGTTGCTGAACAGCAGGTAGTTTGCATTTGTATTTAACCCAAGAGGTACAATGGCAGGGTTTATATATAATAATTAAAAAGTCCCCTATGGTAAACCAAAAAATCCCCAGAAAAAAAAACAAACAAAAAACCCCCAGAAAAAAACCCAAAAAACCCCCCAAAAATCCCCTATCTAAAACCCAGGATGGGGGATCTTTGCAGAATAACTCTTATGTTAAAAAAGTCCTGTATGCTGAGACTTGGCCAGTGCCAGGGCTTGTTCTGTTTGCAAACAAATGACTGAAAGAAGAAGAGGACACGGTGACATGTTTCTGAGAAGTCAGATTAGAGACTAGGAGCACTAAACCAATGTTTGCCTTGGCAGTAAGAGGAGGTGTGCCACTAGGACAAGTTGCCAAGTTTTATCTGTGGCATTCCTGCTTCTGTCATGCAAGGGGAAATCCCTCAGGCCAACAGTATGTGACAACACTATGATGACTGTGAGGTTATCAGAAGTTTCTTGTTTTCAGCAGTGCATTTCTCTCCAGGTCCATCTACAAGGCAGGGTGAGGGCTGGCAAGAGATCACAGCATCTAGAGGAACTCTCACCTCCTTGAGGAAAGGAGTTCAGTACATATTTGACAGCCTTTTGAAGTTACATTTCTGGAGACAGAAAGCACTTTGCACTGGCTCCCCAGGACGAGGATGAACATTTCTCAGTGTTGAAATGTTTATATTACTCACTGTTCTGATTACAACTTTCCACCTTTTACTGTATGTGAACCTGAAATCATCTACCATCTTCACTTGTCCTTTCAGTTACAAATACTGAACGTTGTACTTTGGTTTCTTTGCAGAAAACCCTCTTACTTAATGCTTACTGACCACTATTTATCAATGGTAAATTGTGTGCAGATGCCCAGTATGTGATTATGAAAGATTAAACAGTGTGGGCACATCTTTCAGAATCCCAAATGCCAATGCTGATCATGCAAACAGTCAAGGGTTTATTAGCGAAGGCAGTAGAACATCAGTAATGCACTTGATACTTCTTTTCTACTTAAAAATTCTCTAGTAATTACCAAATACTGGAAATACATCAGAAGTTCTTGAAAATAGCAAAACTCTCTAAAAATATTTCTCGATGGCACCATTCTCCCAATATAAAACTTTAATTTCTAAATTCCCAGTAATCTTAAATAAATCCAACATCTTTCTTAAAATCCAAACCAAGTCCCTAAAATTTTGATAGCAATGTCACAAAAAAAAAATAAAAAATAAAAAAAATCTCTATTTATAGATTAAATAGCAAACAAGCAAACGTCTCCCAGCTCTAGAATGAAGAACAGTAATTTCTCCCTAACTGGTTTGATCATTCTCTCTCCTGACAGCCACACAACATGGGAAGCTGAGCACAATCAGTGCCACTTTTTGCGGAGTCCTGCAGCAGGCGAGTGTTGACCATTGGTTCTTTTGACATTTTGGCTAGGTGGATTTTATGGAACTATTTCAAAATAATACATACTGGGTTGAAGACTGAGTCTACAGCTGTTGAAAGGGAGGTAAAGAATTGCCCTTTCTTGACAGTGACAAGGAAGATAAACTATGCTGACTAAAATGGGGTTGTCTACAGCTTTTTTATTTTACCTTCCCCCTCGCAAATCTTTCTTATGCAGCCTTTGAAACAGTTATGATAGAACGGTGCCAACTGGTAACAATTACAGAGTATAAACAAATGTAGTGAGCTCTTTCATCTCAAATTTGTTTCCAAGAAACTGAGGTACATATTGATTAAGATCACAAATTGTACACTCTCGTTTGAACTGACTGTACAGTCAAGAAGGCAAAGGAAGTACTTTATGTATTAAAGATTGATTTTATTTGCTTGCACTGAAAAATATTTTACCCTAAAAGACACCTTGCCAGTAGCAGTAGGATACTTACTCTTTTAGTCCCATTAGATCAGACACTGACTTATTTCTAAAGAGAGATAGCTGGAAGAGTCCAGGATGAAGAGACTGAGGTGTGTAGTTCCAGAAGCAGCTCCACACATTTAACAGATGCTCACTAGGGCCTAAGTATTGTTTTCTTTTTAGCAATAATTAACCTCAATAAACTGCAAGAGTTTTCCAAAGTGGTAAAACTCAGAATTAGGGAGGTGGCATCACTAATATGGGAAGGTGAACATCGTATTAGGGTATGAAATACAGTGAACATCATGTACATAATCTGAAAATCACAGCGGAGTGCTGACTTCTAATGAGATTTTGCAATTGGGCCAGAAAAGGCTTCCCCAACAAGGGAGTAAAAATCCAAGCTGTTTTTCATTTACTAATACATTGTACAACTGTTAGACACAGCTTCTTCAGAATCTAATATTGCAATATCTGTTTTGACAGTCATAATCTTGGGATAAACAACACTGAACATAATGTGATTAGCAGCTATAATTTCCATTTGATGCAAATGTAATAACCCTAATTCAAATCTGAACTAGAAAATGAGTAACTATGAAATCTTTTGCCAGCCAGACAGCCCTGCAAATAAAGTTAAAGATAGAACCCATCTCCGAGGCTTTTGAGACTAAATCAGTTGAACCTCAAGAAATATCACTTCCAATAAAGCCAATATAAAGATCTAATATATATTTAACAGTAAATTACAAAGACTGCGTTTGTTAGCAGAATAGTGATATTTGTTTATACTGCATTAGTTAGCATAGGAAGAACTGACTCCTGAGTAACAAGTATGCTATAGTTGCCAGATAGAACTCTTGAAAATCAGAGACAGCAAGCAACTGGTAGGTTATTGACAGCATGGTCTAATGAAAGAGATTTTCTTATGCTTTCTTTTCTTTCAGTTTTTATTTTTGACATTTTTTCTTACGTCGCTTCAAATAACCCACTTAGGGTTCTTCATCATGCTTCAGAAAACAATTCTAATTTGATATGTAATAATTACAAATTTACTTGCAGGCTAAATTTTTTTCCGATTAGTTTATTGCCAGTAATTTCAGAATATCTCCCCTCTTTGAGGATCAAGCCTTTCTGACACAACTATGGACAGATGGTGTTATTTTACCTACTTGTATAAAGACTTTTTTCCCCAAAACCAATCTTCCCACATTTCAGGCATTCCTGACAGTCATTCAAGTCTTCTTACCCTTCCTGCAATTACACAAATTTGCCAGAGCCAGTTCTTTGTAAGTCAGAGATCAGAGCCCTCTCTTAGTGCAGCTATACATAAACCAGCCCTGTCTGCACTCTACTTGATCACAAAAAGCAGCATACATCTAACTCTCCTTCTGAGATTTGTAATTTTTTTTTAATTAAAGTGAATTCTTCTCACAGAGAATAACATTTTTCCCTTTCCAAGTTTTTCTCATAATCTGAAAATGAATAGCAAATTTTACTCTCTGAAAGATGCAGTTGCTATTGTGGAGTAAAATTAACTGAAGAGTGTGTACTGGAAAAGGAGATAAAAGACAAACATGAGGAACATCCAGAGTTTTCCAGTGGTCTTATATGCTTCATTATACACGTAATACAAGATTGCAGTTAGAAGTTCAACCCTCAACTTCAGAAGTCCTGTGAGAGCATCAGCAAAAGATAGCTCATCAATTGTCCTGAATATGTGACACAAATTGGCTATGGCAAATTGTTGTCTAAGCAGACTGTCAAAAACACTGACTCAGGACCAAAGCCCTACACAACTCTGCAATGTAATCTGTACACCTAGGATAAAGTAATCTTTATTTAACAAAGTCAAGCAGACAGCTCCACTAACATCTTATTCATATGCATCAGTCATTGACCTTTGCAGCAAGCCACAAGCATTGTTAATTAAAAGAGAAAGAGCAACATGACCATTTAGGAAGGACTACATTATACAGCTCAGTAGCAGATGTGATGTTTTCGCTACAGCCACTGTTCCCAGAGCACACATCAGAGCTCTCTTGTTAACAATGGTATATGTGTAGCTACAACTTCTGCATTCTATAGTATGTCCAGTTCCTTCTCTTGCTTGCAGGTCATCACTGTGCTGTGTTTTGGATACCCCATTCCTGGTGGCTGGGGACTTGTTGGAGTACGATGTGTGGATACCGCAGCCAGGGAGAACTGGTGCACCCTAGACCTTACATCTGTGGAGCTGACGTGTGGGAAGGTCATGAATACAACCAAAGTACTTCTGACTCCCAGGTCAGATGCAGCCTCTATTCACATTCCACCACTTCTTCCCTTCCATCCCTTTTTTCACAGGGTGCATTACTTCTCTCCTTCTCTTGCTGTTTCTGCCCCTTCATTAATAGTTATGTGGTGTTTAAAGTGCACACGTTGAGCATGTGGGCTACTGCATAACTTTGCATGACTGAAGTGAAAGAGGGGAGATCCATATATACACATGCTCTTGCACAGAGCAAGAGCATGTGTATACTCCTTGTCTTATCCCATGAGACTTGTGATGAAAGAAACAGTACCTGCTTATGCTTTTAATGTTTCATTGAATTTTTTTGGCTTGTGTTAATAGTTGGAACTTCAGGTTTGCAACATGGTACAAGATAGGGAGAAAAAAAAAGTTCCTAAGACTCATGCAAAAAAAATTCCTGTAAATCTTGGAATATTTAGAACTAAGAGACATATGAATGAGGGCTTTAAATGGTCTTTCAGTCACTGCTTTTCATATCTGAAGAACAATATTAAAAGTATTGGGGCTGAGGAGAAGACTTTACTGTGAACTTGCAAAAAGACAGCTTAAGAAAGCTGGGTTGGAGAGAAACCCAGTATCCATATTTTCTACCAAAAGCAGTGTTCAAATTAATTGTTTATTGTGGAAAATAATGTCAGAATCAGACTTTTTTCATTGGAGGGAATGGAAAACTAATGCTACACAGGACAGGACGCTGGATAAGGAACATCTTCTTCTTTGCCACACAGTAATGCCTATGGTACACACATATCTTTTTGATGGCACTTACTTCATCTATTTGAAACAATATCAGCTTTGAAACAGCTGAAAAAAGGCATTTCCTTTTTTGGAACCCACCCTCTGCTCAGTATTAACACTCTGGTCCTCTTCCCCAGGCAGACTCCTGGGGATCCCTCTCAGTGTTGAGCAACTACTGCATGCAGATAATTGCAGCTGATCTGCTGTCAAGGCATACTAATCACTTCATTTCCAAATTAGCTATCTGCATAAAAATGTAAATGTCTCTCTGCTTTAATACTTCAGGAAAGCAAAAAAAAAAAAATAGCTGCAGTGGAAAATTATGAAAAAAATGCTAGAATTATTTCTGCTCAAGAAATAACTTCCAGCATTTTAAATTTCTTGGCTGTGGTGACTTGTTTCATGTTCATGTTACCATCTTAAATTTTTTTTACAGGTCCTCACAACAGGGGAAGTATAAGCCAGCCAGGTAAAAACCCAAACAAAACTGAAATCCTGTACATCTCGTTTACATCCGGTGGTATTAAATATTCATATACCAGCAAAAGACCAAATGACCAAAGTAAATCACCATAACTGCAAAATTTAGCTCTACTTTGCCATTCAGACTTTAGGTACAGAAATTTTTGTTGCAGAAATACCAAGATTTGTCTGAATGTGTCTGCCTGTGTGAGGGCACCAGAAGAAAATGAAGGGTTAAAACAATAACACATATCACTAGATAACCAAGTACAGAGACACACACAGAGCAATCAGACTTGTAAACACAGAGAAATGTGTTGCTCTTGGAATGCAGGTCTTCTCATCTAGATGTAAACAAGATGATGGCAACAAGGCTATATCATATGTGCCATTCCCACTCCTGTCACACAACCAGAAACAAAGTTACAGCCAGAAAGATAATCAAAATGAGGAAATAAAGTCAACAGGCAGCAACTGTGCCTGAGATTAACAGAAGACAAGATAAACAAAGTTCAGAGGGAAAAGCTCATCCCATAGTAATTGTTGAGTCCTCAGAGGCACATCAAGTCTATCCAGAAATGAGTTTTCTCTCCCAAGAGACGAGTTGCAGGCTTGGAAGCTGAAATTCTAGTTCTTGGTGTTTTTCAGCATTGATCTCGGATTTCAGCATTGAGAACACCTGGGTGTGAATGAGTGCAACTCATGAGACAGTGAGTGGGACTGGTGGCAGTTGTTACATATCTCCTTCTCTTTCTGTACAGTCTAACACAGACTTCTCTTCCATTAATTTACTCCAAGATTTTAGGTTCTAGAGGATTGGTCTATTTGAAAGGAAATAAGTGACTAGCTTCCTTATATTAAGAACCCAAAAATAACATTCATTTGTCTTATGCCAGTTGAATACACAACACTTCAGCGATAAACAGCAAGGAGCCTCTACTCCTGGAGACATCTGTGCTAATTACTTTCCCCCTTCTTATCTGCAGCAGAACTGAAAAAGGAGTGGAATTGATCTCTTAAATGCTGTGCCCAAAGAACAATTTTAAGAAGAAACTACTTTAATTAAAATGAGATGAGCAGCAGCATTTCTTCAGAACAAAACTGCAAACCCATTAAACAGTGCAGTGATTTCAGGACTGCTGTTCACAGTAATGAAGTATGTGGATGAACAGCTCTAGTGGGAAGAGACTGAGCAAGGCTTAAGCCACTCTGCCACCCACAAAATGCTGTCCACAGAGACAGCATCTTACTCTGGACAGAGAAGGCAGATCAGAACCTGAGAGAAAGACTTAGGAGTATTTGCCTGGCAGCTGGTATATGAAAAACTTTACCCATAGATAAGACAGAGAAGGAAGAGAGACAGCAACCAAGGAATTAAGTTCTCCAAGACTTAGAAGAGAGCTGGAGGGGGCATAGTTAAGAGCATTCAGAGGATAAACTGCAAAACTGTGAAGGAGCAAACGAGAAAAACAAATTTCTAGATCTAGGGCAGCATGCAATGGCCAGACTTGACAGATGATGTCAAGGGGATCGCTAGTTAAATGAAGAGGGAAAGTACAGGATCAGATATGTGTTTATGAAGATCTTCCCAAGGGCTAGGCAGGAGCCATCCTGAAGCTTCAGCAACATCTGGCAGCTGAGCAGAAGGCAAGGGGCTTAGCTACTGTCCAACCAGCATTTGCAAAACGCGCCTCCAGAAAAGGTCAAAATTTGAAGCTGTCTGCTCTCAAATAGCTTTCTGTAGGAGTTACTCCTTGTGTACAGATGCCTGAAGGCATTGTTCATCAGGGGATTGAGATAGGAGGGAGGCATCCAAAATGAGAAAGCTCATTTAAAGGGAAACATCAGTTGACACCTCAAGAGAGGAATGCATTTCAAGAATATTTTGTCTGTGCATATTTGTCACAGTTCTCCTTTCTGCTTAAATGCAGAATCTATTAGGGTGCTTCTATTTTTAAATACAACACATAGAACATCATACATTCATTGGAGAAATAGATATAAATGTGGAAACCTCAGTAAGACCAATTCAGCACTTAGCATTATTTTTTAGCACAACAGCATATTTAAATTTTAAAACCCATGATATATACAATAGAGAAAAGAACAAACATATTTCAGATACTTACTCCTTTTGACATTTTCAACTGAGTCCTTTAAGGGCTTTAAAAGTGTAGGACATTTATATCCCAAGTCCAAGAAGAAATGAAAATATACATTAAAAAAATGGATATTAAATCATGGCAGGTTAAATTATTAAATCATCACAGTGGCAAGACCCAGAAACAAGGCTTGGCTCTGCCATCACTCAGAATTATAACTGATCACTTTCCTCAGTAAAAAGATGTATGAAGGCCAAATGGTCACGGTACAAATGTCACCCACAAGATACACGGAGCAGCGCTGTATATACAGATCTGCTGTACGTAAGCTCTTATATATAGCTCTGCAAGCATAATAGAAGCATTCAGATCTAGTTATAAGTTTCTCCATGTGACATTTCAAAGTCTCAGTCTTTATAAGAAACAAAGAAAATATACTTTCTCTTGAAGCACTCCTGGATAGCCCAAATATCTGCAGTATGCAAATAAGCATCACTTGCTACAGCCTCAACAGGCTGAAAAAAAATTTGTTTGTATGTAGGTAATATAAATACAAATAGTTGTATGTTAAATTACTAAAGTGAAAATCACCTTTGCATATAGAAAATCCAAGTTCGCGTCACCAGCTGTAAGTGCGAGACCCCTACAGAAATATTTGTTCTGTGGGACTGTGGACAAATGTCACTGTCTCAGAGGTACAGCAGCTCCTATGGAAGATACAGTGTCATTCCCAGCAGGTGGTATTGCAACGTGAAGACAGTTCTGCACAAACATCTTCCCTTTGAGGAGTACACCTTCTGCCCTCTTCAATGGATAGTGAGACTGTCTGGGTCATTATCTGCTCACCACACCTTTAATTTTAATGGAAATCAGAATGCCCAGGTATTTTTGCTGTGTTACTTTTTCAAAACACTTTAGTGACATTTGCTGGTTGGAGTAGTTCTTGGTTAGTGGTTAAAAGCTTTTGTTTAGTGTGCTGTCATATGTTCTGCTTCGCTCTTTTTTCTTTGTTTCCTTTATGAAATATGCATATCCTTAGATTCTGGTGTTAAAGATTCCAATGCATCACTAGGCAAATGGAGAGGAAGAGACCACAGCACTTGCAGCTTTATTGCTTGATGAACCCACAGTTACAGAGGCTAAGTCATTGCACATGAGGCCCACAGAGCCCCAACAGTATTTCTTCCTTTATTTCTCTCCCCTCTTCTTTTCTCCTTCCTGCAAAATGAGCAGTGAAGAAGTGACATGTTTATTTCTTAGCTCTGCTGCAAGCCAAGTATGAGGCAAGCAGAAGAGAAAACGTTGAGCATAAGATCTGGGAGTTGTTTTGTCCAGAAATGTCGATATAATAAGATTGATTTACTTTGTAAGTCTTAATATTCTTCCAAACAAAATATTTTGAAATAACCAGCAGAAGATTCCTGACATTTCTCATTAGATTAAGGTGTCAGTGGCAAACTCCAGGCGCTGCTCTTACAGTGCCTCAAATACACTTACCAATTGCCATTCAGCTTGTGCATAGAACAATCAGAAGGCAGGCAGTGTCAACACTGAAATACAGAAAAAACAAAGGAGGATGGGTCTCAGACAAACTGACCATCTTTCGTGTACACAGACTACAAACATCCGGTGCAGCAATAGTGTTCTCTCATACACTGATAGATGTTTTTAAACATGCTTGAGATGAGGACCGTTTGGAGGAAAAATAACCCCCAAACCCCCAGGAATATCTTGTCTGACAACAAAAATAAAGTCCCTTTCCAAACTATCATTCCTGTTTGAGGAATTTTTCTTCTATCTTGAATACCTGGGAATGGCTGTTCATTGGTTTTGGCAGTATTATGCTTTAAGTGTGCACACATGCAACACAAGAACTGTAAGGTACAGCTTCTAAGGAGGAGCAACCTATTCTATTTTCACTGTGGAAGATATGGGAGGTATGGAAATGGGAGCCTCCAGGGAAAGTGGTGCATGTGTTTGGGCAGCAAGTGAGGAGACGAACCCGTCTCCCACCCCTCTCCAACCTCCTAAATATTCGCCCCCTGGCCATGGCCCCTTTCTTTCCTTTGTAACTTGTGTTCCTTCTCCAACTTTTCTCTATCCCAAGAAACTCCCCCTCTTTCTCTCCTTCTGTCCGTAATTATCACTTTCCTCTCTTCCCCACTTCCATGTCTTTACCTTTCACAACTGTGAATCTTCTCCTTGAGCATCACAGGGGGCTGCAGGAGTCTGGACCTGGCCTTGCAGACCTTCTTGCCTGGAACACTTACCATGTGAGCAAGATGCAAGACTTTCACATGACATGAATGCATGAATTTCACATAACAGTCTCTTGGGCTCTCAAAGCCTTTTTTTTTTTTGGCATTTTTGTATCTGCATTTGGCTCTGAGTCTTAAATGCTGATGTGGAAAACAACTTGGTGCCATGTGTGGGCAAAAAGGATGGCAAACTCAGAAGGAAAATGCACAAGCTAAAATGGGAGTGCTATGGTACTGTTTTAACAAACACGTAACTTCTCCCTGATATTTCGTGATACACAGTCAGAGCAAAGTCCATCAGTATTTCCTTGTCATAATAAAATACCTGTGCTGTAGTTGGCAGTGATGTTTATCCTCCCATAGCAGTGGAGACAAGCCATTGGTAGTGTGGCTGCTCCAATTACTTTCTTTAGCTCAGCATCTTACAACAATAATTCCAATTAAAGTAAACCTATGGAAGGTGCCAGGCTGCCAGCTCTGCTGAGTGCAGCCCTATATCTAGCCACTGGTGCCGTGGGAGTTAGGTGCTGAAAAAATCTCCCGGAGCAGTTAATTAGGGGTGAGATAAGAAAGGGTTTATTATGCCAAGGCAAAGATGTAAAAAGATGCGCGCCCCTGTGCCCGAGATGTTACATTTTATAATACCATCCATCCAATCCCAAATGTGTCCACCCTGTGGCCTTTACTCTGGACCGCCCCAGGTCCATCCCCTGAAAACGGGTCTGGGGTGTATTTCGGGACCCTCTGTTCATCCCATCTTCATCTTCATCAGAGCACAAAGGGTACATAGTTACCTAATTCTTGACCATATTCTGTGGTTTAGGCCCTGATATGCTGTTCTGCCAACAATCTAGGCCTTGCCTTGACAAAAGACTAAACATTTCTGCTGTATTCGGGGGTAGGGGTGATATAGGGAGCATAGAATGGGGTAAGAGGGTTAAGGAATGTGTAAACAAGGGTGCTACAGGGAAAGGGACAAGGGAGGGAGTAAGGGATGCTGCTTTTAGAGTCTACTTCCACTACTTACAAAATTTACAAGTATTAGAAAAATAAAAAACCATTAGGGGCTTAAGGCATCACCACAAAATCTGAACTCAAGTAGCTGTAGCAGCACAAGCTTTCTCATGCTCTCTTGAGCATACATCCTTCCTCCTACACTCAGAGGTAATAAAAGGAGCTCAGCTGGGTCTGTCTCTCCATCTGTCATGAACTGAGGTCTGCAGTAGAAGTGAAGATTGAGGTTTAGGGGCTGAGTACTGAGAGTCCTGCTCCCAGCCTGTGATGACAAATGCCATCTCAGCCACAGTTCATGTCTACATCAAACGTAGCTCAAAGGAAGCATTTGTACAAGGAGAAAGAGAAGCAGTTATACTTTGATAAATATTGCCCTTTATTTTTCTCTCTTTTCTTACTTTTTTAAAATGGAATCAACTTTTCCTTAGTGAGATCAGCCATGGAGAGGCTGGAGTGGAAAACAAGAACTGCAGGAGAGGAAGCCAATCTCTGTGTATGTGAATGGATAGTGAGTGCCATCTTGGTTAATAATTCAAATAATTACAAGCAGGAGAGGCATTTTGCTTTTTGTGTTCATCTTTTCCAATAGGACAGGATGATGTGGATTACTCTCACTTGTTCAGTACAAATGTCACTTCACAGCCTGATATAATACGACTAATTATGTTACTGACTTGTTAGAGCCAAAGGCCTGAAGGGTACCATGCACCTAGTTTTTTCAATCTCTTATGATTGTTTTCATAGCATTGGTATGCCATTGGTTGAATATCATACAGTAGAAGGGGAGGTATTTTAATTTTTTTTTTTTTTTTAAATCTTCAGTTGCAATGGAGTGAGTCTGGAATCTGACATTCATACAGATACTGAAAGAAGCTCCTGTTCAAATATTCAGTGAGCAGTAGCCTCTGTGTTGAGGCCAAGACCCCATTTGGCTGGACTACACCAGCAATAAAGGAGCAAGATATTTGTATGCAAGGTCAGCAAGCAGGCAGAGGACACACACTATGGGCCAGACTAGGAGGGAGAGGCAGGACAGCTACGGGTCTTGAAGTTGTGAGTGGATTCATTTAGGTCAGGGATTCAGAAGGGAGTGTGACTAATTTAGATCTAAAGGGTGAAGATGAGCTTAGCAGTTGTTTTGGCCACATGGAGATTGGAAATGGCGAAGGAGAAAAAGATTGTCACGTTGAAAAGATAGACACGTTGTGTAACAGAGGACAGGTACTAGGAAGCCAGGTGCTATACTCTTCTTTCAATACATACCTGTTTCACTTTCAATCCCCGTTCCCTTTTGTTTTATGTTGTATTAAATCTCAATACTAAAATAAAGACTCAAATTTTGGATTTTTCAAATGCTCTGCTGGTCGGTGTGGCCGAAGGAGGTGGTGTCCTCCGAGGATGCAAAGTTGAAGCAGATCCTGCAGCACCAGTGTTCCTCATCAACTTAGTAATTAAATAAATCCTGCCACAACACTTTTAAATGAACAAAGTTGTGGGTAATGTTTTGTGGGTAATCCTCTTTCTGTTTAGTTACAATGTAGGCTCACAGATGAAGTATGGGTACATAAAGATTTATGAAATTCACTCCAATGGTTGCATTCATGTGTGACCTATTTAGCATGTGGAAATCTGTTTAATGCTAAGAACTACATTAGATAATTCAAGCCACAGCTCACAGGGAGTCATGTAATGAGGCTCTTCAGATTATTGTTGTGATTAGTCCATTCCCTTTCTCCTTCTCACTTAGGAAGTTCATTTAGGCAAGCAGTCATTTTAAGAACATGCAAATGCTGATTGCTAGTGTCTATGGATCTGGCTAGAAGCCAGGCTTCTATGATGCCAACTACTATAGGCAGTGTGAAGTTAAATATGCATGACCTCATATAACGTTATCCATGGGCTTGCAGGCATTCTGCACCTGTAAAAATCCAAGCTATTCTGTATGCAAAGCATCTCTAGCATTGTTGAGGAATCGCTTAGTGTTCCAGTGCTCAGTGACCATCTAAACCCAGCACATGTTCTTTATCTTTCTATGCTTTGGTAAGATCTAGAATAAAAAAAGTCGTTATTTAACCATGGTAAATCCAATATTTTGCTTTTGACAAGCGTGTACATATTGCACATGGGAAGGAGGGGAAAATTTCAAACTGACAACTTTGCAGTTATGTTAAAATCTGAGGAGTTTGCTGCTCTCAAGACTTGGGGAATAAAAAGCTGTAGTTAGTATAAATAATGTATTTAGCAGTAAGGAATTAATAATGCATTATTAAGATCAGCATAGCGTTAGGCAATTGCCTGAGGGCATAGAACATAATAAGTTTTATAAAAAAGGCAACTATATCTCAAGTTTATAAATCAGAATCTAAGTAGAATAAAATTTATAAATCCAAATAAAATCAGCTTCACCTAGTGTAAACTTACAAATATTTGTATAGTATTTAGGATTGACAATATCCATATTCTTAAGGAGATTCCACAACATTAGACTATTCATAAAGGAGCAAATTCTGATCTCATGAATACCAGAGGAACTCAGGGCATTGTTTTCAATTACAAATGGAACTTCTAGGATAAGAAAAAAAAACTGCTCCCAAATAATAGCAAATGTATAGTTTTACAACAAAACAGACTGCACAGAGCACTGACTTTTCACTTCAGATTTGAGAAGGATGACATGGACAATGCTCTACTCCAGTATTATCATCACTGCTGCATTGCTGGCATGTGGCACCCACTTTGCAATTGCTGTGGGAACAAGGCTATGACTGTGCAAGCAGAGGTGTTCCCTTTTGCAAAGGTTTGGCTTATTTATTTTTTCTTTGCTTATAATTACAGAGCAGATGTAATAAAACAACTTTTCTAACTGTAAAAAGCACTGCTTTCTTATTTGTATGCCACACCATACTGCTGTTAAGCACTCAGCTTTGGGTTTGTAATGTTTTGAAGAATTAGTTCTAAATAAACAAAAACAAAGGGAGACTGGCAGCTTTAAGCTGATTGAGTGTCCTTCAGGGTTAAAACATGTTTGGTTGAAGAACAGAAAGATTCATTAATGCCTATTTATGATCTATTTTTAGGGTAATTCCAAGCAATTACTATGCATATGACTCAAGCACCCAGGCTGAATTCTAGCCAGGCAATAAAAGGATAATTTTGTAATGCCAGAGAGAGTCTTGAGCAGATTTGGAAGAAAATGCAAATCAACTGTTAGCATGATAAAGCCATGCACACTAACTCAGTTTCTGGAGCTCTCCATAACTTAGGAGACATTCACACTGGAAAATCAGATATCAACCAGCACATGGGTGCAGCACTGCTGGCTTTGTAATGTTTGGGGCTCTGTGCAGTTACTGTGCCGGGAGAGGTTGGAAATGAGCTCACCACTCTCCATTCCCTTTTTTACTCCCTGCAATGAAGTATGTGAGAAATACTGATGCCAAGTTTCCCACGGAGACATCAGGCACAGAGGGATGGAGAGATGCATATGCTGGCAAATATTCTTAGAGGTGAATGAATATATGTTCACAAAATCCCTTGCTCTCACACACCTAGGATCTTCCTTTCCTTGCGGACTTTAAAGGAGTCAAAGCCTCATTTTCTTTCTTTTCCTAATTCTGCTCCTCCCGACACTCCTTTTACCCAATGCCTAATATTTGTATCCATCTTTTCTTTTTCCTTTTCAGGACTCCACTGGGAACAGTGCTGCAGGGCAGGGCAGAGCAGTCGGGAGGGAGATCTGGGAAAGGCAGCTGCAGGCACTCAGTAACCTCTGCCAGAGAAGTCCTTCAATATGTGCCAGATTAATTCCAGACTGATTAATATCCCCAGATTAATTCTAGACTGATTAATAATTTCTGGAAGGCAGTGGGGAGAGTGCTTTTGTGCTCAAATGAGGGCAATGGCTATCAGAATACCTGAGCTAGCCATAGGTGAATAGCAAGTTAAGACAGACCATGTGCAGGAGTCCCCTTACCCTTCTGGAGCAGCACTACTGGGCCAGGCAAGATACCTAAGGACACCCGGTGGCATCTGTTCTTAGACACCTAGGAAGGAGTTGCAGATAACCACCTCACAAGGGAAAGAAGTCCTCAATACAGTGAAAAATTATGTCCTGCAGCCAAAATATACTCTCCTGAAAAATCATTTTAGGTAAAGACAGCAGAATGGAAACAGGCAAGAAACCAATGACCGCGCTTTCATAAAGCATTTATTTTTTTATTTGAAAACATTATTACAGGCATTACATTGCCACAGCCAGTCCATATAGGTGCATGCAAATATCAAAATGGAGAAAGGTTTGTTCAGCTTTTCAATGCAGGATTTGGGGTTGGGATTTTGTTTGCCTGGTTTTGGTTCGTACTTCCATCTGCAGTGTCAAGATTAGTGTGCTTTATTATGGCATTTAACAATAAAATCCTACCCATGGGGTAAAATTTTTATTTGTAGCTAGCTCAGGAATACTAAATGGTTTAAAAAAAAGGAAAGAAAATGATACTACACGCTTGTCAAAATGTTAATAGCACAAGTTAGCAATCTCTACACTATACATTGAAACTTCTTCTTATGACACAGTGGTGCAAAATTTTCAATTGCTTGGTCTATTGTTGTGTGTTTTGAAACTTTATAGCTGGAACAAAGACAAGGTCTGTTTCCCAGTGAAGGTTTTCATCCAGTAGCAGAAAATTACATCAGTCTTACTAAGGGCTGCCCAGAGCCAGCACTATAACAGAGGTTCAGTTTGTTCAGGCAAGGAGCTACACAGAGCTAGAGACGTCCTACGCAACACGGAGAGTAGCTGCCGGTTAGATAGCTGAGCCTTTGCTGGTGTGTACTGAGGTCTCCCACTGCAGAGAACAAGCAGGCAGAAGTAACGTTTTCCTTCACAAGACCCCAGTTTTTCAGTCAACATAGTTACTTGTAAAGCTATACTACTGTTTTCCTTTGAGGTCCATCCAGCACTAACATACCAGTGCTAATCTGAGTATCCGCCTTGTTTATCAGGAAACACAGGCAGCCCCACTTTGCACATCAAACTCCTGAGCAAGTAGCACAGGGGATGGTGGCTGGTCACAGAGTCACACTGAGACATTCTTGACTTATTCCCGTACAACAGAGCCTTTTAAAAGAGCCTACTAAAATCGCTTCAGGTGACACCTCTCAGCCACCCGGAGGTTGCAAACCCTTGTAAAGAGAAACTCCCAGCCCAGTGACTCGGCTGGGAGATGCCTCCTGCCCAGCTGTTTCAGAAAAGACTCTAACAAACACCTACAAGTTAGTGTAAAAAAAATGAGGAGGGGGAAGCCGAAGGACTACAAACATTTGGCTTAAAAATAAATACTAATACCAAAATTAATCAAAATAGTTATGCAAAAGGAAGGAACTGTAAACATGAAACACACATACACACAATCCTCAAGGTTCTCAGACCAACACAGGGACTAACGTTCAGAGAAAGGTATTTAATTGGTACAAAAGGTAGCAAAAAAGACTGAGATGACAGGTGCCCACCAGTGCGCCTCCAGGTACCTGAGGGAGCAGTGGTGGTTGTAATCAGAGCCCCTGCTCCTGGGCAATGTATGAAATCCACCTCAAGTCGAAGCTCTCACAGGGCTTGACCCAAGGATCTTACCCTGAAGTATCAGGTAATCTCTCTTGTGTGATTTTTTTTTTTTTTTTTTAATTTAGACTTTCCTTAATATCCCCAGAATATGGACTCTGTTTTCCTGTGGGGATCTGGTTCTGTTTTGTTGTTTGGGTATTTTTTTGTTCTAATCCTCAATGATTTAAGAAAAAAAGTTTGGAAACATGAGCGCTAAAAAGATTAAATAAACAGAAGGCAGGGAAAAAAAAAAATCATACATTTGTTAGTTTAGTACCAAGCCATCTTAACCAAAGCTTTTGAGATGGCTTTGGGCATGATTTGGCAATACTGCAGAACCTTCCCTCAGGTGCATCAGGATCATGGCAGACAGCCTAAACACAGCGGGAAAGAAATCACTTCTTCTTCTCCACAGCAAGAGTAAGATACAACATACTTCTGCTGTTCAACAGCATTTTGCCATTTGCCACTTCATGTATATTATGCATATATACACTTCTCCCAGACTGCTTCAGGGAAGTTCCTTCTATATTAAAGCAGAACAGGTCTATAAAAGATGAATGTTACCTCAGCAGAAATTCATCCTGCTTGGTTGAACTGTGTGACCTTTCTAATCTCCAGAGTACAGATTGATTTTTTTCTTCTTTTTTTAAATAGAAATAGGTAAGCTGTATTTTTCAAATATGAAGGCCTACATTTTCACTTGAGACAGTCTTTTCCAGCAGAATAACATTCAAATCAAATTCACCTTCTATGCCCACAAGCAAAATATTCATCAACTGTGCTGTAAACTCCATTCTCAAATACAATGAATGTATACACGCGTTTACAGCACTATTATGTTCTTCTTAAACTCCTTCCTCCTGAAGATCCTGAAGCATTTTAAAATAACTTGGTCCCATAGCACCCCTGTGAGGTAGGTAAAATATCATTATTCCCGTATATACAGATTGGGAAACTCAGCCACACAGAAGGTAAGTCATGCCCAAGGATCATGCAAAGATGTGGCAGATCTGTGAATAAAACCAAGGTCTCCTAGATGCCTCACCTATCTGTTAGACATAAGATCATCCCTTCTTCCTTAATTTTAAATTAAAAATAGATTAAGGATATTGAAATAATGATTCCCTTTTATTTGGCTCTCAGAATAGCAAACATACAGGCAAAGATGGATTTTTGATGGTGATGATTAAGATTTCCCCAGTTCTGATAAGGCTCCTGAGGCAGAAGCACAGTTGTGTACAGAAGCATGGAGCACACCCTTACTGTTTTCATATGTCCCCAGGAATGTAAGAAAACTGCTGAATTCTTCTGCTCATCTCATAGTTAATAAAAATAGGTGGCTGCACCCTGCTGGTATTAATGTCTTGGCACTACTGCAGCAACACCAGCAGATGGTCCAGTTTTTCTGCTCATGAATTTCTCACTTAATCTTCCTGATTTTTACAATTTGTGGGTTTTGGTAAAAAACTGACACATTTCTAAATAGCTGTCATTAGAATAATGAACCATAGGAGACTAAGCAAACTGGAACAGCAGAAGGCGCCCTCAATGCACTGAGTATCTAAAATAAGTGCCCTGATCCACATGATATGTCATCTTACTATGGAGAGGTACAACACATAGGAAACTAGAAAATGTGTTTTTCTTTTTACAGATTAAAATTTAAAAAGTAAGAAACCTTTGTTAAGTCACGACTGCAGAGAAACTAACTCCCTGTTAGTTTCTAACTAACCTGATGCAGAACCTCAACCACTAGGAAATCTGCCATGGATCACAGAGAGGTCAATGCTTGAGTACTTCACTTCTGCAAATATAGAAAGGCTAAAATGCTTGCCTTATACCTATTCCTAGAATAGAGACGGATATTTTAAGTTGTCCCTTCTCCGGATTCATGGAACAGATTACCTAGAAAGGGCAACTAGACAGATAGCACAGATGAACTCATTGTATTTTCCTCACCAAATCCAAGGTGCTAGCAAAAATGTGTCAGGCTGCTGCTATCATGACTAAGCCATCTGTTTTGTGCAAACAAACAAATCTTAGAGAGAAATTAACAGTGACCGCACAAAGTGTATTTGCTGTAAAAAGGCGTTTTTGTCCACAACTGGTGTGGCTTAGGCATAATATCACTCAGTGGGTGCAGAAACACCCTTCTATGAATTTCTTTTTGTAATTTAATCTTATATATTGAATATCTTTCACAGGTAGGTTGACATTAACTGATTCATACACAGCAGTTTGTATTGCAAACATGCTGCTTATATCATAAACGAGGGATGGCATCTCCTTGCAATGAACACCCTGTAACAATTTTTGTTTTTATGAGCTTTCATTATTTGCTACCTTGTAGCTCACCAGTGTAACTGCACCTGGTAAATACCTTTCTCTATGTACAATACAGAGATAATGGATATACGAACTCCACTGTCAGTAGGTGATCAACAGCCCTGGGTTTAAGCAACTCTAACGTGAGGCTCCTCTTCTGTCTCCTGCCCCAGGCTGGTGTATGTCACCGAAGGCTCCAGCTGGCCAGTGGCTGGCAGGTCTACAACAGGTCCTGAAGGGTTTCGAAACTGCTTGTACACCCGAGGATCCTGGGCTACGTAGGTGGACGTGGAGGAGTAGAGCATCAGCCCAACAAGGATAGTGAAGAATGACAACAAGTAAAGTCCTGAAAACTAAGCAGAAATAAGAGTACAGTCATTAGAAACAGCACCAGTCACCCCGCGTTCATCAAGATGCACAGATGGGGTAGGTACAGATCCTTCTTTTGGCATGCACTGCACACAACAAACTCCCTATCACTTCAATGTTGACTTTTTATGGGAATGACTCTTTGAAAGTTGATTTACTCCCATCAATTCCCTTGTCCTCCATAACCAAGAGCTAATCGGTGCCTTCCCGTGAGCCAGGCATATTAAGTCCGAGGTGGGACTTGGGAAAGCTGGGTTGTGGTCACAGATCCAAAACTGATTTTGTCGTGGTTTTAAACAAGCTAATTACTTCTCTTAGTCCAAGTTTCTCTAGCTCCAGTGTTGAGGTGCCGTCATCTAAAAATGTCTGACAGGTAGTGGACAAATCTGATGTTAATTATAGCTAAACCATATGTCTATGAAGTATAACATGCTGTTGGTAATATAAAAGTATCATCAAATAAACATTTCAATAAGCATTTACAACATACATACACTTAAAATATATTTTAATGAAGGCACTTTAAAAGCCTGCCTGCAGCTTCTCTTGCTTGTGAATAGAAAGTACATGTACATAGTACATAATACATAGTACATAGTACATAGAAAATGTAATGTGAGTTCGGACAGGATAATGAACTTCTGCTGTGAAACATGCTCTGGGTTGACACCATGAGGTTTGAAAGCACATATGGAGGGCAGTTAACTGAAAGCTCAAGTACACGTATTTTGGCACAGCTTCACTAGATCAGAGGTCAGACTGAATTTTCAGACATATGCAGACTCGTGTCTGGACTAAAAATACAACACAAAGAACCTTTTTGGCAATCTGTTAGTCCTTTCAGATAAAACTAAAGGCAAAGGCAGGGTTTCAAAATCAAAGACCCTTGGATATTAGCTTCAGATACTGTGTTCTTGCTACAAGGGGCACAAAAATGGCTTTAAGCCCATATGACTTGTCTCCTGATTCTAGACTACAAGTTATTTCTTCATGCATGCCGTGTGGGAGAAACCATGAAGGATAAATTGCATAGACAGCTTGTTGGGGATATAACTGATTTGTATTCAGTGAGACTTTCAGAAGTGCCTGTATTCTGCAACTTTTAGGAATCTGTACTTGAGCACTATGAACTAGCTGCAACCTGTTACTAGCTTCTTCATGAGGTACTTGACTAGTTTACAGGAAGGTGTCTGCAAATCTGTTTTTCAGTCATGACTGACTCTGTCTTGATGGATGCTCCATTTATTTCCTCTGGATCCCTTTACCATGACACAAAATGAACAGACTGAACTATATTATCTTGGAAGTTTTTGAGCAATTCTGTTTTTTATACTTAAAGAAATCATCATTGTGGAGAAAACAAATTTTACTTAAGCTGGCTTTGTAGTGATGTTAATTTGTTACCATTTCATAAACCTACAAAACCTCCATCCAACTTCCTGTCTGAGGAAGCATTTGGCCTTTTTACAGAATCCTCAGTATCTTTGAAAGCTTTGGACATGTAACCCATGTTTCCCACATCCAGTATGCATGTTTCAGAGGGAAAGCAAGAAAATGGGGAAAGCTTAAAACATGTAAGAAGGATTAGAGGGTAGAAACAGTTCTCCTTTTCATCAGCTATTAATTGTTTTTTTGCAGGTATGTCACCAGGTCCTCAGGTATTGTCTGGCAGTACAATTTGATGAAGCCATCCAGCTGTCCCACCAGTCACAAAGACAGTGCTGAGCCTCACCCTGAATCAGCTGAAGGATTCCTTCCATCTGACACAGGTCTGATAGAACTGTTTAGGCTTAGATCTCTTCCAGGTGGCAATCAAACCCAAGTCCATAATTTCAAAGCAGCTTCCAGTTCATTTCTCCCCTCCATTTACAGTTCAGTTTTGCTGTCTGCACTTTCTTCCCCCCTTTCACCTTGCATTTAAACTTGAGTATCACTTGGCAACAACAGTGAGGCTGGCTAAGCTCAAGCAAAACTCAGGAGCCAAATACATTCAATTTCCCATCCCTAGTTTCCCACTATCCCTCATTCCCACCTTATGCTTGAATTTCTCACCCCAGACAGCCAGTTGGCTTGCTCTACTGCATAGCCAGAGTGCCAGCCAGATTTGTGATTGCCTTGTGTCCTGTTGTGAGGAATCTGTGGGGCTTCCAGCAGCTAAATGTACTCTTTTTCTTGCTCTAGGAGCTGCCCAGACAAAATCAATTCACTTTCACTTTGGTTCGTCACTCCAGCTCTACCATATCCCCCTCCTCCTGACCATCCCTCTCATTCCCCTCTCAGGGGCTTCGTGCCAGTGGGGTCTTTTGCCATCCTAGTGTATTCCCTCATGGCAGATCTCCAGCCTGGGAGAAAGGGTTTGGACATAGCTTGGGGAAATCTGAACAAAGGTCTGTGAATCATTTGTCTTTGGTATCTGTGCACAGCTAGTCCAAAAAAGACCTGGATCCTGACAGCGCTATGACAGTTCCATCTTTATCTTCCTTAGAAACAAGGTTCAGGCTGAATTGCTTTCTGCAGCAATTCTCTGCCACATTGAAGTAGAAGGGTAGTTAGTAAGGTTAATATAGGAACATATGCTGCAGGTATATGAGAAATCTCTGTTTTTTGTCAATACCCTGTCAGACTGATTCAAAACCCTTTGAAATCAATGGGCATTTTCCTCCTATTAAAACAGCAGTGACTCCACTAGTGTGATGGAAAGATGCAGACAGAGTTTTCCAAATTCAAAATCTGTTGTAAGGAACGCACTGTACTGTGTTCCTCAGACTCTAGCTGAAATACTTGTATTTTATTGAAGATAGGATTTCCAGGCACACTGTACTGCTGTCTACATGTAGGTTTTGGAGGTTTTTTTTATCTTGACCTGCAAACCTCATCCACTGAGATTCACTATTAAGAGACAGAAAAAAGAAACACATTCAAAACCAGCAAAAGAGCTATTCCTAAAAAATGAAGTGAGGGAAGATCACTTTTCATTGCTACTCTCTACACAACTGCAGGCTCTCAGGAAGTGTATAATTCTTCTCTCCGGCTAAAACGCTACTTGAGAATATTGTCCTTCATTTTTCTGACTTATCTCTTGCTTTCTACAGAAATGCATATCCGCTAAGAAAAAATATTTTTAAAATATCCAGATTGGTATGTCTCTCCAAGTCCTCCTTTCTTCCATGCTAAACAGGATAACTGTAAGCTATTCAAAGAGTAACATGATCAGAAACTGTTTAGCTCAGATTAGCTAATGAGTGTCACACACACTAAACATAAAAACCAACTCATGTTTCTATATCATTAAATAGTTTCACTACAGATTTTGCATCTACACATATAGGTACATATGTACATAAGCTTGCTTATCATGAAGCTTATTGAGAGACCAGATGACTTTGTCATTAGTTCAATGATCTAACACTCTTGAGTCCTGGGTATGACTTTTAACCAGTGAATTTCTTTTGTGAATCACAATGACTTTAGAGGACTCTCAGATTCTTACCTATTTAAAAGAGACAATAACACTTGGTTACCAAATGAAGATGAGTTTACAGAATAAAAATGGGAAATAGGGATATCATCCTCTGAGGAGAAGGCAAAGATCTCATTTGCAAAGTGCCTTACTTTCAACATTTCAGATTTCATCACTAATGTGAAAAGCATCTGCCAAAGCTTACTGAGTAGTCAAATGAAACAGTTAAATCAGCCCTACAGCTCTCACAATGTCTGCTGTGCTCTGATATCTGGGTGTCTATAACTGCTTTCACAGCCACTAGTATTCAATATGGATCACATGATATTTACAAACATTAAAAATTTAGGAAAATGCAAAAAAATGCCTTTTCTAGACATTATTAGCACCTGTGGTGAAAATTTCTTACACTAAGCCACCATTAACTATCAGCATGTAAGAGGCACATTTTAGGTGCCTGTCAATTTGCAGATAAACATACAAAGCAAAACCTAGACAAATGCATCATGATAACATGTCTAACAAGATTTGCTCAGTCTATCAAAACAAGCACTGATTCTGGGTGAGTGGATGTTTTTGGTGTTTATCTAAGAGATGTTCCTTAGGGACCCAGTAGTTGAATGCATTTGCCAAGTCAGGCTTAGTAGAAGAGCTAATGGCACCTGATGGCTTAGTTGCAGGAATAGGGGTCTTGCTCCTCACTCCAGCATGCGCTACTGCAAAACCCCACCAGAAAACCAGTACTGTTCAGCTGACCACAGAAAATATACGGTGGAATCACCCTAACTTTCTGTTATCCATGCGCAAATTCTTCGACATTAGAAAAGAACCCAGACATACCTGCATTCCTACATACAAGTGTGGATGAAGTTTACAAAACAAAATGTAGCTTATATACAGTATTTCTGTTGTAAGTGAATCAAAATTACACATTTTGGGAGTAAGTCAAGCATCACAAGATTCCTAAAATAAAGCAGATGAACATAAAGGCAACTGAAAACTTAGGATCCTTAAAAATCCATAACAAACTGTTAAAACTTTCAAAATTTATTCCCTACTGGTTTTTATCTTTTTCTTCTTCTTATCTCTCCATGTGAAATCTGTCTTTCATACATCCTTAAATCATTGGGGGTAAAACACTTTTTCCTCTCTAAGACTCTTATGCTTTAAAGTAACCCACTTAGAAAGGTGGGTGCAAAAGAAACTTGTTGATGGGGAACAAAGAGTGCATCTGATTTCATTATCTTGAATAGTGATTAGACAGTAACAGTAGAAGAAAAAATAGAAAGAAAAATGGTTTAAAAGGCAGTAAATTTCTGCATAGGTCTGGAGAGAGTGAGTCATTCTTCAGTACACAGATCATGAATTTAGAAGGGAAAGCCTGAAGAAAGGGCATGGAAGAATCACTGTATCACACCTAGGAAATACTATGCTGACTGACCGACTGACTGACTGACTCCTGACAAAGGAAGCCGCAGACAAGTATTTATGACTGTCACAGATGTCCACGTCCATGTTACTGCCGACACTGGGGCAAAACAATATCCAAAGTGACAAAACAAGACAGATGCGAGTCTGCAAAAAAAGCCTACACAGACAAAGAAACTCAATGATTTGATAATTTTGGTTTTTCGCTCAGCCATCATGATAGTGATCATGACCATTATTACAATGGTTATGAAAATCCAAATTCTCTTTAACTCAGTCCATTGAACTGGAAATAGTTGCAGGAGCAGACTATTGGAGCTGCCGCACTCCAGATCTATTTGTATTTCAAAACAGCAGCCACAGACTGAATCTCCTGGTAGATAATATGAACCCCAGTTCCTAGCCTATGGCAACCCAACTGTGCTTTTTATGACTTTAAAAGGATTTTTTTTTATAGTATTAACTGAAAATTTATAATTGCCATGTTTCATATGTTCAGTGATAAAGCATGAAATGGAATAACCACCTTTTTCTCTACCTTATCGGGGAATTCTCCACATTTTGACAAAAATGCATAAAGAAATCAGGTCTATTAACTCAAGTTTTAAATCTCAGAGAAAAGTGATCTCCTTAGAATTCCATTGATGAAGAAAGGGAAAAATGTACACATGAGGTGGAATTCATGAAGTCCCCTATTTCTGTTGACACCCTCCACGCTCTCCAGACAGGCAGTTCCCTCCACCATCTTATTCCCCTCGGTAGGTCTGTGCAGTGCAATGAGCTTCTTTGTTTTCCAGATTAATTCAGTTTGTAGCATATGCTGCACAGCCCATCAAAGTTAAGGCCAATAGGGGTTCCTTCGCTGCCTTACGGCTTTTTCCCCTGGGTAATTTCACACATGAATACCTGAGCAGGCTGAGTGAAGGGACTTAAAATCAAATTTCTCTCATTATCTTTTATATAGCAAACAGACGTTTCCACTTGGTTTGACAAATTGATCAAGAGGCTGAGCTTCTTTCCATAGTTTTCTATTTTTACTCCCAATATAGCAAATGAAGTTCACTGTGACCAAGTGCAGAAGTTGTGCTGTGGGATGCACACACTCTCCAGCCACCAGCAGTACCAGAATGGGTGAGAGCTCTGAGAGCTATGAATTCACACAGCGCTTTCACTTGCATAGCTGGATATTACAGCCCTGTTACTTTATTAATAGGAATGGGACCCAGCATCCTAGTCATAGCTCATAGTGCTCTCTGGTGACTCCCTCCAATCAGACCCGTGAGGATCTGACCTAGTCTGTCTTACATTGGGACTGTGACTCAAACTATTGCTGACTATTTTTGTTCCAGCCTATGAGTAAGATGTCCATTTGGGAATCAGGGTTTGACCTGCTCTTTGTGAAGAGAATGAGCTGCTGGTTCAGTCTCAACTGCTGCTGTCTACCTTCAGGGGTGAGAAATAAAGACCTGACTGTTGACTGATCACTGATACGAGGTGGAAGTTATGGGCAGAGTATTTCTCAGAAGTACATAGACATCTTTTCAAACATACTATAGAACTAAGCTCTAGGCAGCTGATGATACATCTTTGTCATCAACAGAAATTGGAGCAACCACCAACAGTGAAACACCATATTTTGTAACCTCAAATGGCCCCACACACTAGAAGGGCTGCTGTGAGTTTTCCAGACTGTATTTGAACAGATAAAACTAATCCACCTGAACCTATATATGTCCTGCCAGATCTCTTGAGATTTTTAATCTGGAGATCTCCAAAGGGACCCAAACCACTGACATACAGTTTAGCATTCCTTCTCAGGTCGTCAACTGCTGAAGCTGGAATGCCTGACCAGAAGTGTTGGTTGTCTTTCTGAGAAGGGTACGAAGGGGTACTGGACAGCTTCAGTAATGATGATAACTTCTGGGCAGCAAGTCAGTCCACTACCAGCAGGATTGCATTATCTTCACACTTTAATTACCTCCAGCTATTTCTTAGGATACAGTCTAAAGTGGTGACTTACAATCCTATCTTGCCCTCTGAAATCAGCTGGGATGCAAAGTGAAATGTGTAGCTAGTTCTTCCACATCTTTGATCATCACTAGATGAAGGAGGCTTGACTTATAGGCATGTCTCAACACATCACTGTCACTCATGCCAGCCAGAACCCAAAGCAAGAAGTGTCTTGCCTGAACACCAGTGAAAACCTGACACTGGTCTCACTGCCATTTGGTGAAAACAGAGAAGCCAAAGGAAGCATTTCCTGTCATTTCATGCATGGCAGAAAGGCCATACTCCTCATTTCCTGATGCCTGATTGCACCTTCAATATGAAATAACTCAGATGAAATACTACCCATTACTATTGCTTATGCTGAATTGCAAATGTTGCATGGAAACCATGATGTGAAGGAATTATGTGACACATTTTCTGTATTTTCCAGTTGATTCTCAAAGATCCTGTTCTACTGCTTGAATGTTTTACTATAGGAAAAACCTAATGATCAATACTTTCAGTCATACAGCATCACTCTCTTTTCCAGTTCTTGCATGGTATTTGCTGGTGGGCACAGTTTAACTGGTAAGACAGTGGTGAGTGGGAAAGTCCTAAGTTTTCTTACCTCTTAGATACTGAGGTTACCTACATGGGAGAAAAATGAAGAGGGGTTACTGGAAAACTGTCACTACAAATTCTGTTAAAATTTGGGAAACTTAATGAATTTCCTGGAATTCATTCTCATTTTACGGAGAAAACTGATAGCATTTTGAGAGAAATCTCTGAGGCTGACATATGGAGCTCTAAGGCAAATATTGTTTTTGCACAAATCTGCATGATTTCATGCTTCTCAAATGGTATCATTATTACAAAAATAATAATAGGCTGTCCTTTCTTAATACATGCCTGTTAGGGCAAAATGTTTGTGTGAAATGGCTTCTCTTCCTTTCCTGAGTGCCAGAGAGATGGGAATGCTGCTTGCTCTTCTGTTTCCCTTTGTCACCTCGGATATCAGAAGAGAAGAAAAAAACGAGCCTGTGTTCAGTACCCCTGCAGTACCAGCAGTCTGTCTAATTAAAAAGTGCAAGGTAGAATGAGTCCTGCAATCTGTTTTAATCTTATCTGTGTAGGAAAGAGATTTTTATGTGACGTTAAAACATTTATATTACATTACTCTAATTTTCTGTGAGCATCCTTACTGTGGGATAAGAGGGCTTCATTTCTAGTTACTTTATATCAATCACTTGGCAAGACAGTGGTAAAGCACTTGTCCTTTAAATGTCCTTAATATAAAAAAGAGAAGCACAACAGAAAAGCTTATAAAATCAATTTCACCTCCCTCCTTTTACCTTTCCAAATTCTTTGTTGGTTTGCTCTATCAGCTGCCAGTTGCCATGTGTCTTTTTGCTTTTGTGTTAAGTATTTAATATAGTAGCAGCTGTCTGCTGTACTTGATTCTGTATTACTGTATATAAGGCTAATTGTGTTCAGTGTGTTCAAAACCAAGGTTACCCTGTCAAAGCTATGGAGCTGATAAGAGAAAAAGCTCTGTTTGGCCTTCTTGAGCTGACCAAAAAATTCTGTTGCTACCGCTAGCAAAGTGCTGTCCTGAGGTGGTAAGTTGTCCTGTCCTATGGCAGTAGCACTTCTCCATCAATACCAGAAATACCTAGACAGACTCATTTCGAAACAGCTTTGTCACAACCGTGCTCAAATTCTTCCCATCTGTTGCCACAGACACTACCTTGCACTCTGTGCTTCACAGCGTTTCTCAATGTCAGCCAGTTCTTGTCAACTGATTGTTTTAATTCTTCTTCCTATTGAAGCACTGAGGGTGCCAAATCTATTACTACAGTCATTATACAAGACTGGTCTTCAGATCAACTCTTTGGGACCTCCATCAGTTATTTCTCTCTGAGCACTCTACCTTGCCTTTTATCCTTATTAACCAGTTTCTCACTTAGTTTCCAATCTTTACAGCACTAATCCTGTCCTTTAGCTTAACTGATAATTTTCTATGCTGCACTGTTCAAAAGCCTTACAGATTAGATCTACCATTTGACTTTTGTCTACAAAATTCTGTTAAATTATCAGACAGACATCACATTTAGACTGGATTATTTTTCTTTTGTGAACCAAGTTGCATTTTATCTAATTTTCCATTTACCTCCATGTCCCTAATTATTCCTCCTGGTGTCTACTTCTGCTTTTAGTTTATTGCCTACTTCACATAAAATTATTCCAACTGTCTATATTCATAAGGTTTGAAGTATTCAGACTATTGTGTTCTGTTTCTACCTCTGATCTAGTAACTTCCATTTCTATTAAACATTGTGTATTGTCTTCATATTTAACTCTCATCCTTACTGAAAATGACAGAAGGTCCCACTCTTGTTTTGGCACCAAGCTAGAGGTTGTTTAATTTTGTCTTCCACTGTCTTTGCATATTGAAACTATTTCTTCTCTTCATATACAAGAACTTCTTGCTGTTTGTTTCACTTTCTTCTTCATTGCCAAGCTTGGTTAATCTTTTACAGTAATTTAACTTTACACCATTTCTTTTTCACCAGCACAGTATTACCTTTCTTTGGTGATTATTTTTATTCCTTGTTTTCTCTCTATTTATTTCTAACAATCTTTTAAGTGGTTTGTCCAGTTGCATGTGGAGCTCTACCCTACAAGTTGTCCTCTTGTCCTTAAGATATAAAATTGACTACTTTCAGCAAAAGCTATTACAAATCTTCTTCAGACCCATTATGAGCCTTTTAAACACTCTTGCTTGCTAAACTTAACACATATAGGTCGGTGGGAATAATTCCAGAAGTTTACTCCAGCTAAGGAAGTTGCTTGTCAGCAGTGCTGATGACAAGCATCTATCCCTTATCATGGGTTTGAACCCTACTGCTTAGACTGAAAGCATGTAAAAGCAACATCTTCTGACCGATGTTTTGTCTGTCTTTTAATCCATTCCTCCATTTTGGTAGGAAATAGAAGCTCATGTGGATTCTTTAACTCTGTATGTCTGTAGCATCCATTGATTTGGCTGGTAAGAGGCACAACTGGAGTAAGGACTTCAATCCAGTCAGTTAACCAAAACAGATTTTATAAACCACGTGGACAGCAGACATAGTTCTTAGCACACTTCCTAAATATTTTACCTTCTTTTCTGGTCACTTCTGGAAATAAAGACACACTCAATTCCATAAGAAATCTCCAAATTTATAATGGAGCTATTGCATTTAACCCTTATCATTTTCTTTCAAAGATGATTCTATCTACATCTCTGAGGAACTTCTAGCCTTTGTGTCCATATGCTAAGGTGGAAATAGAATTCAATTTGAAGAATCACAATTTGAAAATCTTCACAGTGTTTCAGTTACTTAACCTTGTTTAAGCTTTTGAATGCAGCTGCTGTTTTGCTAATTCATGACTTTTTTTCCTTTGTCTCTCTCCTCTGGGTTGCAAATTATTGCTGAGGTATGTAACTCAACACATTCATTGTACTCCCTTATCTTTAAAAGTATGATTGTTTTCTTGGGAAATGCTGAGGTTCTCATTTAATTTTTTTTTTCTCCACAAGTATTTATGAAACTTGGCCTTTGCGTTCATATTCATTGAGCATCATTTAGAAAAAGTATGTTGTCACAAGCTCTTTTAATAGGATGTCTTTCTGTCTACACTTTTTCTTGTAATAAAGAAAAAGGCAGTTACTTTTTACAATATATTTTGCTTTCTGCAGTTAATTGAATCCACTTTCTTGTTCTTTGATGTTATAAATTTTTATTGCTCTGCTCCCTCAAATTTCCTTTTTCAGCCAATACTCATCAGTATCTTTAAAACTGATATGTTTTTGTTGAAGATTTATCATTCAAGAGTTAATTACTTCCAATAACAGAAGATTTCCCCTAATATGTCTGCACTCTAACACTAGGTAGGAATTATAAGCATCTCACCTTTACCTTCCACGACTGTCCGTTTCTTTTTCCAAAACACCATTTATTTCCTTCAGAGTGTAAGAATTAAACTTCATGATGTACTCTGTGGTATATTTAAGAGACCTCTGAACAACATTTTCCTTATACTGGAACGCAAAACTAATTCAAACAAGGTAATGTGAGATGACTGTTACTCATTTCCAAGTGCTTAAAGCCGATTGTTATGACACTCAGCTTTCTGAATATGTTTAAGTTCATAATATCAAATCATTAACCCCAAATGAAAATGATTGACAGATGGAAGCCATATGCTAAACATAAGGATACCATTGCATATTCCAGTACAATGCTGTTGCCTCCCTGCTCATGTGTCTGAAGTGTTGTTGAGCCTGGGAGCAGAAGTGGGGACAGAAGAGACTAGTGGGATCCACTCGTCTGACTGCAGACAGCTGTGACTTCAAATTACATACAAAATGAAACAGCATCCTGAATTACTAACACACCCACTACCTTTACCCCAATTCCATAATAATTTCTCAGTAGTTCCATAAATTTAATATTTTAACACTTCAGCTATGCAGGAAGATGTGATACTGAGACATAAAAAGTTTTGTTTCAAAATTTACACACAATAAAAATGGGTATGCATGTGTTTCCTTTTCCTTTGGAGTATCCTGTTTTGATAATTAGGCATTTCCAACAAAAATGCAATTTGCTAGAAAACTTTGAATCAGTTCTGTTGTGTGTAATCTTTTAACGTGAGACCAAAGGAAAAAAATCCCAAGCTAAAAGCACTGAAAACAACCTAAAAACCTTGACATTTATGATGAGCTAGTGTCTGAAAAAATATATTTGAAATTGAAGCTTTTACCATAACTTCTGCAATACGAATGCCACATCATTTACACTCTTTTTGATGACTTCCAAACAGTGAGTATCCCTGTTTCACTGTTCGTGCTTTTCAACTAATGAATCTATTGCAAGATAGCACTGTGAAAGGAAGAGACATCCTTTTAACAATGCAGTATTTTCAAAAAGCTGCCATATCTGTGCTGTGCTGTTAAAAATCTGTCAGGCTGTGCAACATGTTGGTGGGAGACATTTAATTTTCCAGTTTCTACTCTTTTCTGTCATTTTACTTCACAGCTTTTTTATTGTATAGTATCCTGCACCATCACACAAAGGGTGAGTGGATGGGGCCCTTTTTGTCACAGGAATTCAAGAGAGACCAAACACACCTAACTCCTTTCCACCTCAAGACAGCTCCTTAAATATAAACACATAACTATTTTCTAATTAACTATAATTTGGAAGAGGAAATTCAAATAACTAACTAATGAAATAAATAAAAAAATGTGAAAAAGCTTTTAAAATGCTGCTTTGATGAAAGGCATGCAGACAGTACAGCTTTATGGGAACAGAATTGTTGAGGGGGAGTCCCACTGTAAGAAATTTAGTACTTTGGAAAACAAAACATGAACATAGGTTTTTGCACATTACCAATGGCATAAAGAATTGACAAGTAATATAACTTATCCTCATTATTATCAAAGGCTTAGAAGCACTGACAAGGATAAAAGCCCCATGAGATTAAATTCCATTCAAACAGAAAGCTTATGGATCAAGCAGCTTGCATACCCAAGTTCATCAGGAAAATATCCTAAAGTATATGACTGAGGAAGTAAGAGTGTAAAAAAATAGTTGCTTAACCTGCTCTACTAGAAATAAAGATGCACCACTGACAACTTCACCGTCAAAGTTCAAAATAGGTAGGTGTCAGTACCCGAGCAAGTGCAAGCGAAGAAAAAGATCTTACTGACTTCAGCTTAGACTTGAAGGGAAGTTTTTAAAAAAAAGTGAGAACATAATTGGAAGTATTTTCTTAGTTTGGTCAGATCTTTGGGAAAAGTCTCTCAGATGCTTATGGACGTCTGCCAAAGAAAAATCAAACTAATAAACAAACAATCCTCCCCCACACCAAACCAATTTTATTTAACTCCTGCTCCCTAAGCACAGACATTGAATCCATCCTTCTCTAACAGAACCCAGGGCTGTCTGCAGCATATAGAGTCACAATAAGGCAAGAGTTTAATCTGCTTAGTCATGAAACTGCGAATTTTTTAAAAGTTTTTTTCTCGAGTGGCAGGCTTTCCTAATTTAGGGAAATGAGCTGAAGCCCACCAAAGACCGAAGACCGCAGAAAAGCTCACACTGGCTTCCGTGGTTTGGATCAGGATGGCAAAGCACATGCTTTTAACAGAGGCTCCTAATGCTTCTCCTTTGTTTCCAGCAAGGGCCAAATTTTCACCACAGTGACAATTATGTAAATCCCCAATTCATAGGCATTGCTGGTAAAAAAAGAACCTGGAACCTATTTCTGCCAAACTCTGTACCCTCTCTTCTCCATTACATTAAAACCCAGTCTCCTTCATGGCTTGTTTCTTGATGTGATGGGAAGGCTGTCATTTGCTCCCTTCCATTGAAGGTATGCTGTTAGAATTGGCATTGAAATGTAATTTTTAGAAGCATCACTGAGTATCAGCAAATGAGGTTTCAACTAGCATCATTTCAGATTTCTGGTCCTGAAAGGTTTTGAGTATCATGTTTATCTGTGTATCCAAGTCCTCTGACATAGATACTCTCCAAGATTCTAAATCAAGATATATTCTCTGATTTATTTATGAAATACATGCATTTTCTTCTTTTGGGATTTGCTGATATATCCAGAAATTCTGAATTTTTATAGCTGTATCTTGGATAAAATAATGAATGAATTTGGCAAGGCATAATAAAATTGACTGTGCTTGCCTTGCTAGGTAATGATATAACACAGTGTGACTCGACCTACTGGTCCAGAACACAATCCGTATGCATGCTCTAGCTGGTGGAAAATAAACTGCTTAGATTATTCAGTGAGAACCCAATGTGCTCAGAACAATGAAAGACACCATATAGCTTGCAAAGGAAAAGTGTGAATTCTAAAAGTTCATATAACAATAAAGCTGAGGCTGAGACTAAAATGTGAAAAAGAATACTACTAAGCAAAAATACTTCCTGTATTTTTACAAAAGTTCCAACTCTGTACACCCGGAGAGCTGGCCCTGAATTTCCCAGCTCTGGTGTCCATGTATCCATGACAAAGAACAACTATATTGCAGTCTCTGACAGGGGAAGGACAGTCCTGTTACTTGTGCTTAAGAAGAAGGAGAAATGAGAACAGATAGCTAGGAAAGTTTACAACATAAAAATTGTATAAAACATATCAATATGGTGAGAATTTAAAAAAAAAGTATTGAAGATATGGAGTTGTATACTTATATGCTATGGCAGTGGTTGACATTCAGTCACCAAAGAGGCCAAACATTTCCCTATCCACTGGAATATTTGGAATCAATTATTGATTACAGAAGAACTAAAAAGACAGCTTTTATTTGGGCACTGCAGATTATTTTAAGAATGATGCATTACAATCTAGTCACCTGTCTCAAATTGATATGTCATTACATTTTAAAACAATAACACCTTGAACAATTAACATCTTGAATTACAAGTAAATCACCAGAGTTGTGTCCAGTTAACATGCTGTATTTCTAACTTCCATGGGCCCAGGAACTGTTCAATGTGCTATGAAGTTGTCTGCCTGTGGGATAAGACTAGAGATGCAGCTGTTTATAAACTCACTGTCCTGCATGTAATGATATTGCAGGTCTCTGTATTATATAAAAATGAAATACTAATGAATCAAAACACTTCAAAGGCAATCTTCTTCTCAGTTTGGTTTCAGAGGCTCTAAAGCCCAGTTAAACTCATTTCCTGCATTTTCCATGGATTTTCATAGATTTACTGCTATAGGTGCAATAAACTTGTCTGGTGATAAAAGTAGCAGCACAAGGAAAAATCATAACTGTTTCTTGAAAGCCTCATAAAATTTTATTCTGCAAGGGACACTAAACCACTCAGTTGATCCTAGTTCAGCATAAAACCATTTGCTTCCCAGTGAAGTGGGGCTGTGCTCATTGGCCAGTGCAGTAATAAGCAGAAGGAGCTGCATATCTGGAAGAGATGTACAGCTGGGCTAGGAATGAAACAGTTTTTTAAAAGCTAGAAAACAAGCAAGTGTACACAGTCCTAGGAGAGGAATTAATTTAGATTGTTTAATGTTAACATATTAGACTTCATTATTGAGTGGAAGTTGCTCATTTCATAGTTCTGCTTCCTCAGATAAAAGGCTACCTGATAGTAAACCAGAAAGAAAAGGAGGAGGTCATCTAAATAAGGATAAAAACATGATAACTAAAGAAGAAACCAAATAATTAGATGGAGTTTTAAATCTAGATAATCTGTGAATATAGCCTTTCCCAATTTCTTCTGCAATGTAAGTTGGAAGGGTATGAAAGGAGATACTGACAGCTCAGGTTTCAGGTAAAGGCTTTTCCACAAAGTCCTGACAAAGGTTTTATCCTTATCAACACTTCATCTGGGAAGAACAAAGGAGAGACGGGTGAGTTGTATGGCCTGCAGAATGAGTACAAATCACAAAAGAAATGCAGTGATGAAAATGTAAATACAGGCTTATTTTCTATGAAGTAACTGGCTTCCCAGAGAAACAGAGACAAAAGCATTGCACCAGGTGCTGGAGGGACCAGGACCTTGAGCTGCAGGGACTGATTCAGGGAGGACGAAACCCAACCAGATGAGGTGCAGAGAAGGGCTTGCTCTGATTAGTGAACTAGGGGCTGAGAGACAATATGATTGCTCTCTGTTGATGCACCAGTGGACTAAAATGCTACGGAGACGGGCATTCTTCATGTTAATGGATACTCTCAGCAGAAAGAATGGCCCCAAACCAGTCACAAGTAAATTTATGCTGGAAATAAGGTTTGTAACTGTTGGAGAAATGATGTTCTAAAACAGACTCCCAAAGACAGCAGTGGAGATAAAAAAAAATCTAAATAGGTTTAATTACGAGTGATAAGAGTTTAGGAAGATGACATACATACATTCACCATAGGAGAATGAGATTTTCAGTTTTCTAATCAGATGAGTAAGGGGCAGAGGGCATTACCAGTTACTTTAGATGTGGAAGTCAACCAGTTTATCAGGACATATGTTGAGACGATGCTTTCAACCAGAAAACCTTCCCATTCTGAGCCTTCTCCTCTTTAGCACTTTTTCAGTAGAGGTCTTAAAGGGAGACTGAGGTGCCACTGTAATCGAGGGCTGACATGCACTTACTGTAGAAAGATAGGGGTCAATAAGGTTGAAAATTCTGCCTTCCTGACTCTGCAAATGTACCCAACAATTAGGCACAGGGAAAAACTGAAACCTTCTATGCACCGTTTGCCTTTCAAATGCCTGAACTTTAAGTCTCTGTTTGCAAAATTGCCTTTTTTGTTAGGTTCAAGCAATGCTGAGCACGAAGTTGTCCAATCTCTGCTGCCTTTTGAGTCTCTCCCTCTAACCAAGCTTGATTTTGTTAGTACACCACCACCACTGTTTTCAGAATTAAATTTGTCTGTCTTTTACTTTGTAATATAATAATTTTTCTTAGAAACAGTGGACTAACACGACTAAATGTATTTGTCCATGGGTATCAAATAATGCTATTCATGGGAGATAACAATTTTCAGCTTATACATAACACTTTGGGTTTGAAGCGTGAGGCAGAAAGACGAGAAACTAAATCATCATGAGATAGAGCTGCAAAGCAGCAGACAACCTCTACATTGTGTTTTCGGTCAATTTTTTGTTTCTATTTTTGCTTTTCTTCTCCCTGCAAAATTCTTGAAACTATAAAACCAAAATAAAAGACAATAGTGAAAAACAATTTTGTGTTGGACTCTGAAGCTCTGAACTTTCACTGTCTCACTCAGATTCATTGAGTTACCATTAGTACCACAGAAGGTGATTTGAGTTTGTTAGATACTCAGAATGTTAAGGCTTTTGTTTACCTAACACTTCTCTGGGCCACAATTTTATCTATCAAGTAATCTCTCTCCTATGAATAAATGATGGTACAAAGCAATCCCTTCCAGCACCCCAATGTTATTTTCATGTGAAGAGCACTGTGGGGGGATACTTGTGAATAATGAAGTGCCATTCCTTGTAACTGAAGGTCGAATGGGTCCTGTACAATAGGGTATTTTGAATATTAGAGGACCTGGGAGGTCAAAGTTTAACTTCAACATAAATCTGCTGCACATTTTGCATTTACAATAACAGGCAAGTCATTGGTTTGGGTGACAAGAAAGGGGTAATTTATGAACAATTTAGTTATAAATTCAGAATCAGTATGAATGAAACAATCTTGTTCCCAGGCAAAAAAAAATATCTATGGGAATTTTGGAAGAGTCCTTCTCTTTGTGCTGCCACCTTAGCTCTGTTCACAGCAACTGATAAGTAAGATAAGTAAGAAGAAATTAATGACACAGTGGTTGATGAATGGGTACTGAAAACTTGTAACAAAAAGACCAAGTGAGCTCTCTTTAAAAACCATAATCATAAAATAAAATTTGTTTTGGTGTGGGAAGACTGAAGTAGAAAAATCAACTGCACTTTTAGTGCTTAGATCTAGCAAAGCTTGGAGGCTTCTTTTGTTTCCTTGTTTCGCATTGATGTTTCTTCATGCATACTGCTATTACCCAAATACACATCTCATTTCCACATACCTTGTAGTGGAAGAGGAATAATCCACAGAAGAGGCTGTACAGGTCAGCTGTGAGTAGGGAGAGATTGACGGCAGTAGCACTGGTTTTCTTTATGACCACTGGCATGAAGCTGTAGAGGCCAAACATACAGGCGCTAAAGCCAACATACAGCAAGCCTGCAGAAAAGAAACAAGAAGCAAAGTGATCTTTCACAGCCTGCAGAAATGACTCGTGTTTGGAGGAAGAAAGCTGTGTTTTTTAGAAAAGGAAGAATAATGCTTTTTCAAAGAAACATTCAAATTAATAAGATACACATGTACAGAGAGTGAAAATCATATCAGCAGAGGACATGAGGTCCTTTGTGGTCTCCGTAACAGCAGTGTTGTTTTAAATTGATGCCTTGTAGTAATAGTGACTACCTCAAGTCCAACATAAATTTGGACAAAATGATCCATTTAGACATATCAAATCTAGTCTCCTAAGGAGCTGAATGTCCCCAACACTGAATTCAGCTGAGTTGGATGGAGCACCCAGTATTTTTTGGGAATGAACCCAAAAACTGAATGCAAAATTATTTTCAGAGGAGTTATGAGCAAATGGATGAACGCATGAGGGTTAGGGTTATTGTCAGAGGTCTTAGTCCTATTTTGCCACCAGAACTGACTCATCACTTCATCGTTTTGCATCTCTGTTCCTCTATTGTTTTTTGTCTGCCTTCCTTAATAAAAATTTCCAGAGCTGAGACTCTTTCCTGCTACATTTTTACAGAGTGCCTCACACAAATTAGATTGTTAGACACTAATATAATAAAAATACATTACAGTAAAAATCTAAATTAATTAAAAAACCTAAATGACTTACTGGGAAAGAATTCATTGCTTCAGTTATTACTTGATAAATCCCAAGGCAAATTAATCAATATGAAGTTAAAAAAACAGCAAACACTTTATTCATCTTCTCTCATGCAAATGATACTTAGACTGCTGTATGCTGCAGAATTCCCAGCTGATATGTGCACAAGCCTAAATTTAGACTCACGCCAGCTCTTCAGAAAATGTTTTTTACTAAAAGTTGTGAAAATCTGATTGCCAAAGTCCTGAAAGGGGAAAAAAAACTCATATAATTTGTATCTGAATGTGGACCCACTTAGTTAAAAAAAGCTATCAAAGGACAAAATTGACTCCCTGAAAAGCATCTAAATGGAAGTGTGCATTCAACTGAAACAAATACAGCAGTCATGAACTATCAGTGTCCATATGTGCTATGGCATGATAATGAATTTGTGTTTGCATTCAGAATATGGACAATCATGGTAACAACATTACAAATAGGTAGCAAATTTCTAAGGTGTGTACTGTATAGCAGTAACAAACATAATTAAGTCAGCTGCTTTATGCAAAATCTGCAACTCTTCTGTAATAGGCAAATGATTGCATCAAATGGAGCATAGCTTTGGTCAATGGGAAATTGTTTGCATACAGGACCATTAAGTCAGCTTTTCTTCCAGGAACAAAAACCATTCTGGATCTGAAGTCAGCATTGTCAAAGTACAGTCTGCAAATCACCAGCTAGCCCACCAAGCCTCCAGTAGTCAGTCTGGATTTAAGATGCATATTCAGGTGCTTTACTGGCTTATGCATGCAACAAACAGTATAATTTTATGGTACTGCCTTGATGTTCACATTATTTGACAGTCAACTACCTGTACTTCACAGGCTGCTTTTCCAAAGGGCATTTAAGTTCCAGTGGAAAATTGCTTACACTGCAGCTGTTCTATCAGAGGTAGATATAAAGTGGCCTTTCATTTACTGCTTAAAAATACATGTAATATCCACCAACTGGGTGGCATTTACTGATGACAAGGAGCAAACTGGAAATAAGATCATATAATTTTCAGATACTGCCTCTTAGAAGACCAATTTTCAGACTAAAAATATGTTTTAAGTCAAAGGTTTGAAGATTCAGCCTCCTTAGGTACCCATGCAGTGCAAATGGGAGCCTTGGGAATGCCTCTAGTATTGCAGTCCCAGGGCATTTGGAACTGTGTCTAACCAGGCACTAAGTCACTACCACCAATTGCCTGTAGCAGGCCCTGGAAGGAAGCAACCTGGCAGGTTAGGAGGTGCTTTTGTAATGATCTGCTTATCAGCCAGTCTGTGTTAAACCTTGAGAAGTTCATAATTTGGAACTGTCTTCTTTCGGGTGTGCTGGCATTGTTCTGAACTGAAGGCACCTGTGGGTGGGATTCATTACACCTAACTCTGGACATATACTGAGGGCTGGTGGTCAGTGAAGAGACTGGGAAAATTTAGAGTGCAGATTGTTCAGCCTCTTTTAGACACAAACAGTATGACTCGTATCATGCCTGTTTATTGTTGCGGATGGTAAAGGGAGTCTATATAACTAAATCCAAAGTTTACATCGCAGGTTGCTGGAAGGGATCCCATCTTATCTGTCTGTGTTCACCCTGGTGGGTAAGGTCAACAGTTTTGCCTGGTTGGGTGTGAATTTCTCATAACTGTCTGAACTAGGCACTTGGGATGATAGGATCATGGGCTGATTCAGGACGGAAGGAAGCTCTGAGCTCTCTAGTTCAAACCCTGATCAAACCAGGCTCAGCTGTGAGATCAGACTGTATTTCTCAGGATTTTGCCCAGCCTGGGCTTGAAGACTCTGAGGATGAAGACTGCAGAGCCCCTCTGGGCAACCTGCTCTGCTGCCTGCCTGTCCTCAATGTGAAGAAGATTTTCTTTTTATCCAGTCTGAATCTCTCATTTCAGCTTCTGTCTGTTGTCTCTCATCCTCCTGCCATGCACTGCTGTGAAGACATTGGCTCAGTTCTTTTGATAACCTCCTTGTAGGTAAGTTCTCTTCCACAGGCCGAACAAGTCCCAGTCTCTCAGTATTTCTCCATTTCTCTTAAGACTAGGTATCTTCACACAGATGGGCAGGATCTGCCCCCAGGCACTATTCTAAAATAACCAAAGTACTACCAAGAGTAACATGTCTTAAGAACTTCTGGTTTAGTTCCCGAGCATGCTGGTTGAATGTTGCATGGTGCAATGATGCATGAGTGTTGCCTTTGCATTTTTACTCCAAAAGCAACCAATTACATAATTGGTATGAAATGGAATCAGTTATGATTTTTCCTAGTGTCTTGGAATAAAGACCATTCAGAAATATTCAAACCCCCTGTAACAAAGAGTACTTCCTTAGAGATTTAAACTGGCTTTTCTCTTATATAAAACTGATGTGAGTTTATTTGCTACTATTTCATCTATCACTACAAAATATGTCATGGTCTCATATAAAACCACTCAGTCAGAACAGTATAATCATTCTCCTTTAACTCAGGTTGTCAGCAAATATTAATACTTAAACCTTCAAGGATTCAAACAGAGCTTCACTGATTCATACTAGGTGTGAAGATGATGATATTCATCAGAGGAATTTCCAAAATGAAAACCAGGAGGATCGCAGCCTGTTTTAAACATGATAGACATAACAGATTTGCTTTAGATCTTTATATTCAAAAATCATTTGCATCAGTTGAAAGGCAGCTCATCCATTCTTAAAAGCACAATTACAGCAGATGGCAACAGGCCACCTTGAGTTATTTATTAGGTTGCCTGCTGTGACTTTATCACCACCATTCAGAAGGCTGATGATTTAACTCTGCTGGACTGCAGGTTTGAGTCTGTCGCAGTGAATAACTACTCAGGACAAGGCTGTGAACTCCCTGACACAGATTTTGTCAATCACTACTCGACAATCTTGTATCATTGCCAATGCACTGGAAAGTACACTGAGTGCAGGGGAAGCCAGGGAATAACACAGAACTACACAGAACTGTCACTATTTAATCCATGTTCAACTACACAGCATTTCCAATTATTGCTGTAACAAAACAAGTACATATGTATGATGCTTTTGCTAAGATGATCTCAGCCTTTTGAAGCATAAGGACTCTTCAGATTTAGTGACTAACTTTCAGTGACATTTTAATGGCATCACAGATGAAGTAAGACCTTATTTTAATAGCACATTTCACTGATATTGAGTTAGAACAGAACTCTCCTGGAAGTATATATGACATTTACATGGATAGTAGATTAATTCACTGTGACCACTGCTAATTCTATCAGTACCAGATTAATTATGTCCCTGAGCTCCTCATCATGAAATATAAACAAACACTGATGCAATTATGCTAATTATTTCAGATTAAAGAAGGCCAATACACTCAAAGTACACAATTGAGTGTGTTTCTCCATGGATACTTTAAATTGATTTGTCACTTAGTTTTACAGCTCAACCACCAAATTTCCACAACTTTTATGTGCAGTATTTTGTGAAAGATGCACTGTTTATATTATGGCTTATGATGATGAGAGGAAATTGTTAACTAAGTTTGAAGAAAACAACTGTGTTCCATAACTTGTATCCCCTCTTTTCAGGAGATACACATAACCAGTTTCTTTTGCACTCTTCTGAATTGTCATTTTGAAGTTCAGTCTGAAACGAGGTAATAAGCTATTGTCAGTGGATTGCCAAAGCTTGAACCTCCTGCAATCAGTCAGTCCTATAGTACTAGTATTCTTTTATTTCTTCTATTGTTCATAAATAGTGAAAGAGTGATTACAGGGACTCTCCTAAATATTGATTTGCTTTTAAAGCAAATAATTCATTGGACTAATTAGAAGGGAGTCTTAGATAATAAACTCAGCCTCCAAATGGAAATGAAAAAACACAATCCACTGCTTAGCAGAACATCATAACAGCTTCATTGGGCACGATACTCTCTAAATTTGTCTAAAGGACACATCTGCTATATTCCACCAAGACTATTTGGAAAGCAATTAACCATTGCCATACAGAAATGCTCCCCTTGGAAATGAGTTTATGAGGTTATAATATGCACTGCGAGTACATTTTAGGTTTTTTTTGTTAGGTTCCATTTTCTTTCTTTGGCATTCATTGAAAAGGTTTGGCTCTTACTGACTACCTCATTTATTTGTCCCAGTGTTGCATTGAATCTTAGAATTGGAACCCCATTATTGTTTTACTTCATTGACTGTCTGAATAATTATCTTACAGCATTCATATGCTTAACCAAATGGTGCAAGGAAGGCATAATACAGCAATGGGAGGACAGATCATTCAAGAACAGTCATGAGGCATGTGGTTCAACCTTTGGCAGTAACTGGTGGAGAAGTCACAAACATTGGCTCCTCTGAAACTTCATGCCCGCCTCCCCAAACACTGGTTGGCTCCATGCCTCCTTCAGTAACTACCTTCAATGAGATAAAGTGTTTTCTTACCTATTTGCCAATCCCAGGGAACTTTCAACAGCTCTTTGTGTTCCATGATTGCACTAGAAGAGAAGAGAAGGCAAAATTTGATGGAAGAAGAACAAAAGTTAAATTACTTCCACTCATTCAATTCAAATGCTGGACAAAACATAAATAACCTTATAACAAAAAAATCTCTGTAGGAACCAAATGCAATCAGACTTTGCTAATCCACTCTGGCATTATCCTTGTGCGTGTGTATTTGAAAGATCTTCAGGGCAGTAATCAGATGTGATAGCATACAATTTCCACTGGTTTATTTGCAGCTCTATATATACGTGCTCTATATGCCCATCCCCACAAATGTTCAATCCTCTTGTACTCTTCTGACTTAATATTCTGAAAGCTTTTGAACTTTAATGATTAATTATGTACCTATCTGAGTTATTCACACCTCAGAGCAGCTCTGCAGTGTAAAATAAATAGATACCACAGGCTGGCTTTGGAAAGCATACTGTAATTTGTTATACCCTGAGAGAAATCAAATAGTCACAGCAAAGAAAGTCAGGAAACAAAGCAAAGGATGGGCAAACCTGCAAAAGTCCACTTTCAATATCTTGTAAATCTTGCATTGTACATAAAAATCAAAATCCCAGATCCATAAAATTCTAATGTGGCAACAAGTCAGCTCTTCCCAAATCCAGGCAAACAGACCCTTGGAGATATCTCACAAGCTAGGTCTTCACTTGGGTAACCATTTTCTATGATCTGTGATTTCCAGATAAATCCTGCTGTGCAGGACTCTGCTGGTCTGGACACTATTTTAAGCAAGTATAAAACATGGAATTACACAGATTGACAAATAAAGTACTTAGTACAAAAGGTGGCATGTGGAAGACCAAGCCTAATAGTAAAACTGCAGGAACTCAGCATCCTCCAGATTAATCTAGTCTAGAGAGTTGCATCCTGGAAATTCTAATTTGCTTGCTGCTGATGTGTGGCAAATCTAATACTGTGTACAGAATAATAAGACTATTTTGTCTGCAAAATAACTAAATTATAAGTGTCTTTGCGTGCATAAGACATACGTCCCCTTTATCAGCAATTCCTGAAGAATACAATGAGAACAAACTGCAATGTCTCTTGGTCTGGCAAACGAACTGATATATCTTAAACATAGGAACGCTGCTTTCATATTATTGCTTATTCAATACAAAAGAAGTATAAAACAATATGTTATGGCTTGTGAGTCACTGTGATCTGTGAAACAAAGAGGGGTAAGAGCAACTTTGCCAGAAGCGGCCATTTAGTGATGCTAGAGGCACTGAAGAATTGGAATAACAATGATTTTTGAAAGGTTGTGGTGAATGAAGGAGGTCCCTGATGACTGAAAAGAGACAAACGCAACATCCAGTTTAAAACAGAGCAAAAACTATAGTCTGGCCAGCCTTATGTTAACCTTTGGGAAGACTACGGAGCCATTCACAGAAAATGAAGAAGACACCACTGAAAATAGCCAGCACAGACTTCTCAAAAGCAAATCATACCTGACCAAACTGACTACCTTCTATGATGAGATGACTGGATCAGTAAATAAAGGAGAGGGAACGGATGAGAGGATGTGGTGTAACCTACTGTGAAGTTAGCAAAGCTTCCACATAATTTCCCTAAAGATCCCTAGAGATTGAAGAAGTATGGACTGGATGGGCAGAATACCCACAATGTAGTCTGAAGAAAAGGGCCAAATGAAAACTCATGAAGTTCAAGAAAAGAAAGGTGAACTCCTGTACCTGGGGTGGAATGACACTGTGCAACAGGACAGGCTGGGAGCTGACTGGATGGAAAGTTGCTTTTCAGAAATAAACCTTAGAGTCCTGTGGCCATCAACATGAAGGTAAGTCAGCAATGTGTCCCTGGAGCAGAGTAGGCCAACAGCCTCCTCAGCTGTGTTAGTAGAAGTCTGGCCAGCAAGTTGAAGGATGTGATTTTCAAGACAGCAACTAGAGTACTGTATCCCGTTTTGGGCTGTCTAGAACAAGACAGATGTTAACAAATTGAAGGGAGTACAGTGGAACTCCATCACAGTGGCAGGCAGCTTGAGCACATGGTGTAAGAGGAGATGCTGAAACAGCATGGTTTCTTTAGTATGAGGAAGAAAAGGCTAAGCTGGGGGAAAGGAGGATGGGACAATAAATTTTCCATCTTAACTACTTAATGGGTAGCTACAAAAAGATAGTCATACTTGGAGGTGCACAAACAGAAGGATAAATGACAATGGACACAAGCTGCAATGTGGAAATCTCTGAATAAATATCAGAGGAAAAAAATTAGTCAAACACTGGAACAGGTTGCCCAGCATGACTGGCACTGCCATTCTTGGAGACATTAAGAAATCAACTGTATAAGTTTCTAAGAAACTTGGCATAACTTTGAAGTTAGCTTCAAGTAGGAGCTTGAACCAGATGACCTTCAGGGGTCCATTATAAAGTAGGTTATGTGATTCCACTGGACAGCCTTATCTCCATTTGCTGGGTAGTTGTGATATCCCCAAATCCTGTCAACTAATCTCTTCTTTTGATACATAGTTCCTCTCTTCTTAATCACATTCAACATACTGAACTTCTCTTTCTAACATGCCTGGGTAGTTAGCCAACTCTTTAATTCACTCTTTGTCCAGATACCTTAGTCCTTCATTTGTTGCAAAACAGGCATTATATTTGTTTATATTGAGTTACAGTGTAATATTAAGCAGTTTTGCAAAACTGTTCTAGAAAACAAGAGCCTACCTCCTTAAAGTCCTCTTGGTGACATAGCCCTGTAGTACAGCTGAAGCATGAACTAGCATGAGTCACCTACACTTATGAAGATATTTGTAAATACACACAGAATAAAAGGCAGATACCACAGCTTTTGCTCCTATATTATCTTGAGATAAATGCATGTCAATAAAAGGGACATTCACTTGTGGGTAGGGTTTTGTCTTTCCTACATTCACCACAATCCCATATACTTTCTGACACCTTCTCTTCTTCAGAATTGTACTATTCCCTGTAAAACCTACAAACATGAGATTTACATCTCCAGGGGTATTAGCACATGTTTCCCATCCTCAATCCACTTTGTGGATGCCAACCAAACTTTGACCATGCTGTATGTAGCATGCTGGGAAATGGCCCAATTCCTGAGATACTCCTTTTCCAGACTAATTCAGTTCATAGGATCTAAAGGTCTTGCACTACTGGCCACCGAAGTGGCCAGTAGTATTTCACAGAAAGAATCTGCAATTTTAACATGAGAAGCTGTCTTCTCTTTGAAATAACTGGCATATTTAGTTAGATTAAACCTGTGTGAACACATAACTGTGTGATTTCCACTATTCATTACAGGTAAAGGTAAGAAAAAGGTACACATATAAGCCAAGTGTGGTTGCGTCTCCAGAAAGTGCCACAAAAGCACTAGCAGCAAAAAGCTGCAGAGGCCAGTGGTGAGAACTCTTGGGCCAAAGGTTGAATAGAAAAAAATCTTAGGGCTTTCAGCAACAAAATGATTTTTTATTTTTTCTTTCCAGTTGTGTTTTCTGTACACAAAGATGCCTTGTTCCAGCACCAACTTCTCCCCAGCAAAACAGCTCACAGACCCTGAATTGTAACTAACCGCTTGGGTCAAGAGGGAGTAATGGCACTATGATTAAATTCAGGAATATGAGACATGTACATGACAGTTTACACATACAGAGCAAGACAAGGGCACTGCTTTGATGCCCTCAGAATCAGTTAGTATCTACTTATCACAAACACATAAAAGAATGCTTTAGCCGAAGGAGCTAGACACATTTATGTGCTCTTACATGCTATATTTTTAAAAAGAGAACTGGTTGTATGGCAGCTAGTTAATATAAATAATTTTAAGACACTTGTTCAGATCCTACATAAATATATTAAGCTTTCTAGCTAATGAAATGGAAGTAATTAGGTGGGAATTGATGGGTCATTTTTTTCAATCTGCCTCTGTTCTTAGAAGCTGAGTAGCTCAGAGGTGTAGGGAAGCAATTTGTTTTGGACTAATAATAAAAAGTCATCTGTGTGACAAGCACTAGTGAGACACCTGCTTAAAATGCAGCAATCTTGGTTACTTTTACATGAGTCACAGTACTGCAACACTGGAAGCCACCTCCAAATATTAAACTTGTGGGTGAGATGCTCATTAGGTGCATGTGGATAAGATAGGACTCAGCAGATCCATGCAACAATCACCTGAGCACTAAATATTTTGAAGTGAAGAAGCCAATTTCTTAAAGGCTTTTTCGTTATTTCTTCTGTATCATAGTGTAGTTACACAGAATGAGCCAACAACTAAAATACCTTCTGACTGGATATCTTCTCAATCTGTTTAGAAATCTAAGTGACTTTTAAAAAATACAAAGCAGAACTAGAGGAAGTTGTAGATTTTGTTATTTTGTTATTGATGAGATCAACACATGAAGTATCTGCTTGTCTTCCAGCAACAAGATGGTAGGATGTGTCTTCTCCCTCCCCACGTGACTTCTACAGGACACCAGTCCCTTAACTAGAGTACTTAGGTGCAAATTCGTGTTATTATTCAAATCCATTGATTTGAAATATGAAAACCAATGCAAATTCCAGAATTAGGGAACACCTACTCCGCACAGGAAACGGCTACCTTCGAAGAAGTGGTTAGAGTATCTCAGCGGAGGCCACAGCTGCACTTATTTGAATGACCTTGGAGCTCAAACCTGCTCACTTACAGCTGAATTCCACTGAAGAAGGAGCCAAAGAGTCCGATCATACCCAGGAATTCCACTCGACTCAGATTTCGGACAATATACTCCTCACAGACGTTGGAGATGCCGTATAGTGTTGCTCCGCCCAGTACTAAGAGATCCCCTATCAGTTTATTTTCACCTAGGGATAAACAGGAAAAATCAGAATGTCTTAAAACAACCATATCCTGACTAGAACCATTGCAAGCTCTTCCCTACAGATTTCAATCCTCAGTCACTAAGTAGCCCACATCTGGGTTAATAAACTGAATGCAAATATTCTGTCATTTTTACAGTTTTCATAGATACACCAGCAAATCTAGCAGAGGCAAAGGGAGAGTATATTCCTTGATGTAGAAAAGAGAATCAAAAAAATCCTGAAAAATTTGCTAAAAATACAGATACCAGGTGGCACTCTTCAGAGACTAATCCTTTTTACTTTATTATAATTTCTTTATTTTTTCAGATAGAATGTGACTCAGCTCTATAGAGCAGTTTGCATCTCATCTTGAAATCTAACCAGATCAAAACATGTCCAGTACTTAGATGTGAGGCCAAGTGAAAAATTCTGTGTACCTGTGAAATGAGTGAAGAAATCATTACAACCCCAATATTGACCTCATTCTCACATGAAGCTGTTTGACATGAAAGAGGGGAGGAAGGATGGGGTGTAGACAGGGTGATGAAAATGAGAGATTTTTAAAAGAGGTTCAATTAACATAGCAGTACCTAATGCATGCAATGAACACCAAGATGTATTTTCAGGACCTCCAGGTTTATAGAGCTACTAAAATATTTTTTTATCAAAGACTGTTTGAAATCTTTTTAAGTCTTGGAAGCTTTTATTATTGGGTGTTGGAGAGAGCTGAAGGGAGATTTGATAAAGATCAAGTTCCAGCTTGAAAACTGAGGCCCTAGCTTTGCAAACCGATGCATGCCATTCCCTCTGCACATATGGCTTGTTAAATGATTTCTACAAGAGCTACAGATTCACAAAACTGTCAGATATTGCTGCTGAACCATATTCTGAGAGCCTGGACATAGTGGAATTTTCTTTGAAAAGGTTCAGCAGAAACGCTGCAGTACTAAACTAACTATTTTTCTTAAAGAAACCTTGATTTCTTTTAAAATACCTTGATTTATTTTTTATATTCCTGCCTTTTAAGTTTTATTATTGTTGATTTGTAAAATACACAGTGCGGTAAATAAAACTGGAAGCTAATAATTTGATAGGTTAGAAATTATCTTTTCAATGTTTTTTTTTTTTTTTTAAGAAGTTCTTTTAAGCCTCCTGTTTTCAGTCCAAACTACAGGGCTGAAATTTCTATTGAAATTTATGACAATAAAAATGGGCATATGAGGAGAGACCAAGGGTTCATTAATCCAGTATCCTACCTCCAACACTATCTATAAGCACCAGAAAAATATAAGTTATTTAGGAACAAAGAAGAATGGAGTAAAGTTTAAAATATTTCCAGTAATACTCTCTTAGTCTCCAACATTTTTCAGCTCAGATGTGGCTTCTGTGTATTTAGCAAACATTACTAAATTTCTCTTTCACATACTCATTCAGTCTCTTACTTAATTTCTGTTTTGCATGTTCCTTGACTGACAGCATGCTTAGAATTGACCATTTATCTTTTAAAGATTTGGTTGGCTTTTTTTTTTTTTTTCTTTTTAACCTTCTTTTGCAATTAGTCACAGAAGATGTTCTCAATTTAAAACAAGCATCAGCACTTTATAAAACCTCTTCATACCTGATGCGCTTCATATTTCACATGGCTCCAATGATTCCTCGCTGAGCTCACTCATTTGGTATTTGTTACAGCTACCCACTGACACTTCAGGGAAGTATTGCTGAAAAAGCTTTCGACCTTAGAGCTTGGTTGTGGTGAACTGCTGGCACAAAAATATCATCCTTTTGCATCTGTGAACCAGAGGCAGCTAAGAGGTTGAGCATTTTTATATGGATGGGACGGCCTCAAGCATCACATTGTGATGGCTCTCCCCAAAGTGTACTCATGCTGAGAGTGAGCCTCAACCTTCAGGGCTTTCCCAGAAGAGGGAGCCAAGATCTGTTCAGAGCACTAGTCTCTGGCACTGGAACCTCCTCTGGTATACTCAGCAGCACAGAGGGGCTGAGGAGAGCTTAAATAAACAGGGAAGCACAGAGGGACTTTTATCAGCCAGTTCTCAGTAGATCAGGCATTTTCTGAGACGGAAGTTGCATTAGGCCATCAAACTTAATAGATCTCAAGGGATTCTTCTTTTATTTGTGTAAAGTCCATATATTTTTGGCCTACTATTAAGAAGTACTTCATGTTTTTAATGGTGGTGCTGGATACCTCAAAACTACATTAGTCATCCTATAAGTTTATAACTGTAGGAAATATTTAAGAATTACTCTATATTAACCCTCTCCATACTGCTGAAGACTTCATATACTTTTATCATATTCTGTCTCTTTCTTGCTTTTTTCTGAGAGATGGAAAGTCCTGGTCTGCCTATAGTCTCTCCATCCTGAAGTCATTTTATGCCCTTGAATGGCTTTCTCACCTTTCTCCATTGCTTATATAGGCTTATTTTCTTTTTATTTCTTTTTGAAATGCAGTGACTAGAGTAGTACTCAAGAGGTAGTGCATCAAAACTTTACATACTGGCATAAAAATGTTGTAAATTATAATATTGCTTTCTTTCCTAGCAATTACTATCCTCCTGGTTGTCAAATGCCTTTTCTTTGCTTCCTTGAGAGACCAAGACTTTGGAAATTTCCCCCAAGACTGAAATATCATTATAGACATATTTTCATGGAGGTAAACTCCTCGTGCATCTACTGGTTTCATTACAAAGGAAATATGTTGTATTTGACCAATTTAATGGTGTAAGTCATTCTTCAGAAGAAACACAAGGAATAGCCTGATAAAATAAGCTTTGCATTAATCATTGTAGCATATTTAATGTTCTCTGGAAGAAGAAGTCATATAGTTAAGAGAGGACTTAATGTTTTGGGAACTAGTTATAGCACTACAGTGTAACACACATAATTTAAATATTAACTGTGTTCTGACATAATTTTTTTCACACTCTCACTAGGTCTCTTTGTCACATGTTTACCTTAACCTTCTTCATTAGGAGGTGTTTCTCTTTGCTTTTGTTTGTAATTACTGATGATTATAATATCTAAATCCAGTCTTAATGTGTCTCATTTTAGACTGAACATACACTCATACACATATTAACAGGGCTGATGTGACTGTTTTTCAGAGATTATGGTAAGCCAAAGCAGTGAAGTGCTTTGAAAAACCTGGAGGAAACACTTGGACCTCTGAGGCTTAGATCCCTTGTGTACTACAGGAGCACAAGTACCAAGGTAACCCATGAGTATTAGTTCAGAAAAGTGTTAATTTATTGTATACTTGACACGTAAGGTGATAGAGCACTAAGTATGTGATAGTAATTGCTTTTCCAATTGAGTAATGTGCAAAACATCAGCCAGGATACAATAAAAAGAGGTAAACTACCATATATTTATTGAGAATTGAGAGCATGTGTGCACATTATACCTAATTCCTGCAGATATTTTGGAAAATACCTGTTAATCTCTCAGTAATGCATTTTAAATTCTTGTTCCCTTACTGTAAGAGTTGGTAGACTAAATTGCCTTATGCAGTAGGTGCCTAGCAGAGCCTTATGGCTTTTCTAATACAGTAAGTAGTGTGGTCAACAAGGGCACACAGGTGTCAATAGATCTCATTCTCTACAATATAAACAGAGAAGTTTACTGAGGACTACTAAAGCATCATTGCTTTTGGTTTCTTCCTTTCTTTAGTTTTCCCAGTCCTAGGAAATATCCTATAAATGGTGTAGAACTCATTAATGAAGAGTTTCAATAATTTTCTTCTTTTCCACCAATGTTTCTTTTTATTTGTATAATTTTAATGTGTAGTTTTACCCTTTCAGAGAAATTAAACCAATTAAACAATCTATTTTACTCTGTTAAAAATAACATCATTAATAGCATCATTTTGCCATGAAAAAAAAAAAGCTGCAGGGTCTCTGCGCAGCAATAAGCATGGACACAGTCTTCCACGTGTAGTCCAAATGAAAAGGCAATAATGCATGTTAGCAGATTTTTCTGGACAAATTTACCTAACAGCTATACCCAAGCTTTAATAATGAATTATGGCAGATAACATCTAATTATTGCAGCTGGATGGCAAAGTGTCAGTGTTCTTCAATCTGTTCCTTGTCTGCTGAGGTCCATTGCCCCACATGCTCCTGCTGGATCCACAACTCATCCACTCTAGCATGTTACTCTCTAGATTACTGGGACACAGGATGTTTCTTCTGGAATCCAGGGTTGAAATCTCAAACCCTCTGAAATCAGTCATCCCCAATACAGCTTTGGCTGGCCAACTAAATAGTACATTCTTTTCTTTTTAGCTGGGACAGGACTACTTCTGGATGACACCAATGAATTAAAGGTCTTCATTGAGAGTAAAGTGCAGGGATAAAAGGGGGCAAGGAGATGCAGTGAGTATTGTCATACACTGTTGTTCTATTTAGTAGCATCCTGGCAAATGCAGTTCTTACGGCACTTGCATTTGTATTCAGAAAGCTGAGTCAAGAATTTTAAATCCCTGTGTATTATGCTCAGCTCACAATTCAGTGCTTTTAATTAAGAATGAAAACTGTGCCTAATTGACAATCTTTGAAAAGAATTTCCAGCCTTCCCACATCATTTGGGTTGGCACTAGAGAAATCAATGTGACAGAGGAAGTTGATCGATGAAATCTAACTCTGTCTAGTCTACATTATAGCTACACACACATTATTCATTTGATGCCACACATAAAAAAAGAACATTTTAAACACAAGAAAGTTCTTTTCAACAAAGATTCAGGTAAATCCTAAACTTTACTCTGAGACTGTGTGCAAAACGCAATTGGTAGTATATAAGTTCAGAGTCTTTTAGTACCTACCCAGCGACCCCACCTCTATAGGAAAAAGCAAGTAAAGTTGAGGAGAAGTAAGAGCACGCAGTGGATGTGAGAGGTGCTTATGACTCAGAGATATAGCCAATTTGGAAAGGAAGCAACTGAGGTTTGCAGTTAAACAACTAAGCCAAAAAAGAATGAAACTACAAATATTTAGCTTGTCCCCCCAGTTTGCCCAGAGGGTGACCTGTGCTGCAGGGCCCATAAAGTCTGTTTGCAGCAGTGCTGACTTGTAAGTGTTGACTCATTTTTGCTCTTTCCCTTCTGACAGAGGCAACTTCGAATGATGCAGTGCTTTGGATACGTGAAGGCACAGGGTTTCTTGACAAATTTCCTCTCTATTTGACCCCAGTCTGACACATTTTGGTCAATGGTTTCTCTGGGCAGAACTTGGCCACACAACCCATACATCCTTACTTACCTGCTCCTTGCTGTCTCCCAACAAGGACATCTGCTCCTGCCATGCAGCCCATGCCCAGAATGCAGACCACAATCCCAATGAAATGTACTGCCTTGTATCGTACCAGTAAGAAGAACCAGGAGAGAAGTATCACCACTGGGATGACAAAGCAGTCTAGAAGCTGTCATGAAAGAGAGAAAAAATCAACAAATCAATCTGCAAATACTTTGCCCTAAAATAATAGGATAGATTTCAGCAGAGGGAAGTGAGGGACACAATGTTATTTAGTTTGTAATAGCACTTTCTACAAACAGAAAACGTATTGAAGTGGTTATGTCATTCATCAGACAGAGGATAAGACAGTTCACAACTATTTCAGAAACTCGGGAGAGCTGTTGCTGTATGATAAGGCTCAAAAGCACCACCTTGCTCTTTGGTTCAGATGCATATTTCAAATCCATGGGAAGAAAACCTGGGCTAAAAAAGAGCCACACCACTCCATCTGGTCCTCACTTCTAGTGATTAACAGACAAAGACTGAGGGCAGTTTTCCTGCAGTCTAGACATATGTTTTACTTCAGTCACTTCAGTCCAAAGAGTAGGAATGTTCATAACACAGGTTGACCAGATTTATTAAATCTGGCCATATAAATCAGGGGTTTTCTGCATGCAGCATGCTTATGAAAAATCTGCCCCCTGTGGGGACTGTTAATTCTGTGAAAATAGAGTTCCATATGCCTCTGAATAGAAAAAAACAAACCAAAACCCAAAAACCACTGTCTGTAGTGCAAGAAACTCAATCTTCTTGCCAATAGACCCTTGGAATGAGCTTTCTCAAAGAAATGTTGTGAAACATCATCTTTAATTTGTGGTTAGTTGTTTTTTTTCCCGAGACATCCAGCACTAAACCCAGAGAACCTGTGACAAAAAAAAAATTGCACCGAATGTTTGTAAGGGGACCTTGAGATTTTCAAATTAAAATATATTTTAGAAACTACCAGTATGTCACCTGGAAACAAAAATCCCAGGTAAGAAACACCCAAAGAAGCTTGACTTCCTAAAAGGATACAGCTAATTAAGAGTTGCAAATCTGTGGACTAATAATGGGATTTAACAAACTGTGCAGGATACACTACTGTTCAATGTCAATTGAAATAGCATGGACCAGAGCTATATGATTGCATCTTCTTCCTAGTGAAAATTTCTGGAACAACCAAAGGACTAGACTGTTTCCATAAGTCTGGAAAACTACTTCACATGTTGTTACCTTGATTTTAGGTAATGCAATTTGATTTTTCTTTCCTTTGGGCCTATTAATGTTATGTGCTTTCTCAGTATGATTTACCACTAATCACACTGATCAAATAAAGATCACATCCCTTTAAACTTCTTTGCCCATCCATGTGTTATTTGAAGAGAGAAACATTTTTGTATGATTTCAAGAATTTTATTGCTTAGAAAACTATTTTTTACATGTGAGATACCTATGTAATAAATATTAAATCTGTGGGATCAGCAAAAATATAAAAGTCAATTTTTGGACTAAGGATAATTTCCCTGAAAATTCATTTGAAAAACAAGTGTGCGCAGCGGAAACCCATCCATTTCAAAGATTTTCCAGACAGTGAAAGGCAAAGCCTTCAGAAGATAACCAGTTCAGCAGTGGAACCATGCTGCTCTTGGGAGGCTCAAGCAGTCCCAAAGAGCTGCAGAACAGAAGAGGGAAATTACAAATGGGAATGCTCCATGCTAAAAGCAGGTTCTGCATTTAAAGTGAGAGCTAATCATCTAAAAGTCATGGTTAGGCCTCTTTACAGTGAAAACTTTCTCCAGCAGCCCTAAAAATGCCATCCTCCACAAACCAAGCACAAAACGCAACAAGGTCTGAAAGAACTGTGACAAGCTCCTTTGGCTGCATAGGGCACCTGCTCTGCCCCTGCAGAGCCTGTAGCACAACACAGCGTGTACCCCAGCTCACACTGGGTAACCAGGCTTCACAAAGACATGCATATGCAACATATCACATACACAAGAACAACTTCAGAAGTCGTGCAGCTGAGAGAAGCCAGCTCCTGGGGTAGGGAGGGCTGGTGGCAGGAGTACCAGGCATACGCACTAAATCCTGGCACACGGTGTGGGCAGGGTGGCACACAGCCTTCTGTCACCGGAGGGAGGAAGGGGGCTCATCTAGCCAGCACAGATGGTCACTGCTGCACGGATAACATTCACCGCACATTTCTCATGCACTGCAGATTTTTGCACTTTGCCAGCACAGCCCTAGCACACATCTGAGGGAAGTGCACTCTTCAGTGTAACCTATGGGATGTGGACACAGCTCAACACCTCTCTCTCAATCCACACTCATGTCATCATGCCTGCACTTGCTGCATGTCTGCTCTTCAGCAGCTGCACTGGCACACACTATACCTATCATCTCTGCTGAAGACAGAGGGAAGGTGGTACCAAACAGTAAAGGGTCAGGTACTCCTTACACTGCTCACAGCTACCCCTGATGGTTTGAATGACTCCATCTCATTCTCTCCCAATCTAGCATTGAACAGGTGAGCTTAACTCACTGTTTTCTGACCTCACCACAGTTTTATACTACTTAAAGTGTGGCTACAAAGAAGATGGAGGCTCTTTCTTTAACAGAAGTCACATGGAGAATCATAGAATCACAAAATTATAGAATGGTGGGGTTGGAAGTGACCTTGAAGTTCATCCAGTTCCAAATGCCCTGCTATGAGCAAAGACAGCTTCCACTAGACCAGGCTGCTCAAAGCCCCATCCAACCTGGCCTTGAACACTTCCAGGGATGGGGCATCCACAGGTTCTCTGGGCAACCTGTTCCAGTTCCTCACCACCCTCAAAGGGAAGAATTTCTTCTTAGTGTCTGATGTAAACCTGCACTCTTTCAGTTTGTTTAGTTTAAAGCCATTGCCCCTTGTTCTATCACTACATGCTCTTGTAAAAAGTCCCTCTTCAGATCTGTCATAAGCTACCAGGTGACGCCAGGGCCTTCTCTTCTGCAGAATGAACAATCCCTGTTATCTCAACCTTTCCTCATGGGAGGTGTGTTTCATCCCTCTAATCATCTTTGTGGCCCTCCTCTGGACTTGCTTCAACAAGTCTATGTGCTTCCTTTGCTGAGGCCCCCAGAGCTGGATGCAGTACTCCAGGTGGGGTCTCACAAGAGCAGAGTAGAGGGAAGAAAAGGGGCAGCGGGTACAAGTTGCACTGGGAGAGGTTTCATTTCAACAGAGGAAGAAATTTTTTTTACACTAGGAACAATCAATCATTGAAACAAACTCCCCATGGATGTGGTAGAGTTCCCATCACCAGAGGTTTTCAAGATGTGATTGGACAGGATGCTAAATAATCTCATCCTCGCTCCCTTTCCCACAAAAAGTTGGACCATGTTGGAGATCTCTTCAAAGCTGAGCAGTTCTATAAGTATAAATTGTTTAAGGAGTTTAAAAGTTACTTGTACCTGCAGCGTGTGTACTTTAACATGCAAATTCCCTCTAAAAGTCTTGTAGAGGCAGATTTTAGAAATTCCTCTCATTCTATAAATATTTAAACATAGCTGTGCTTTCAAGTATGTGAATGCGTCTTTTAAGCACTAACATGAAAGGATGCATGAACAGAACGTGTCACAAATAAACAATGCTGATAACAGCTAGAAAACACCTCTTTGGGGCTGGCAGTCCAAAGTCTAATCCACAAATTGCTATCTGGAATGCTGCAGTATCAACAGATACAAACATGAAACGTAGGTAATGTTCACTGACATTATATAATTCTTCAATTGTGCTTAATTTACACCTATACTTAAACAATGGGATGGACAGAAATAAATTAGGTTACTACAATACAAGCAATAAGATAACCTAGTTCATATTGCTTGACTCTTCTTCAGGTATTGCTTTATATTTCATTTCTCATGGACTAAATTTGCTCTGCCTTTGTTTTTTTCTCAGATAAACCTGTATAATAGAAGAAAAAATGCTTGTGTATTCTACAGACAAAACACATGAAATTGAGGATTACCTCACCTCCAATAAGGCTTTTTATTAGTGATTTTTTTGCATTTTTCTTTCCTTTGTTTGTTATTAGTTATTTCAGCTAATTTAAAAATATTATACCTAATTGCAATTTTTCTGATTACAAAGCTTTTACAGTAACAAAGATAGATTATGTGTAGCTTGAATTTCATTTGCAGTACATAAAGGTCAGTTGTTTATCAATATTTCTCAAAGAATAATCTTTGATATTTTCCTTCTTTTTAATTGTGTATTCAAAAGGTACTGCCTATACCCTGTCACTAAGTTAAATTAATGAGCTATCTGATTTCAATCAACATTCCTGTTAATCACAGAAGTTATTAGATCTCACTAACCTAAAAGAAAACATATTTCCTATGTTGCCATGGGGTGGTGCAGACCATGTTCTTTGATGCTTTCTTCAGTCACATCTCTGAATAGGGCAGCTTTAGAAGGCAGGATACAAAAATATATAATCGATTGATATACAGTCCTACAGAAATTTCTTTCTATTATAAGAATGTTATGTTTTTGTAGAGATTGAAGATTATTATTTGACTCTAAAAGATATCACACTGCATATAAGACTGTCAGTGAAACACAATATCGAAACATATTTCCTCTGATTACTTGTTTGTTAAATTATGTTGACTTTATTACACTTGTGAATCGTAGACAAATACTGTCTCGCTAACAGTAAATATTTAGTCTCTGGTCTCACAAATTCAGCATGTGTTTGCACACCTATAGCACAAATGTACTGTTAGTCATTGGAAAGGAGAGCTGGAAAGCTTTAGAAGAAAGGTCTGTAATATAGAAGGTGAACTGCTGATCTGCAGCGATATCAAAAAGAAAAAAAGCTGGTCAGCAAACTCCCTATGGGAACAGCTGAGCTGAATCTTCCTTTTTAAATATTCATTGGATTCCCCCTCCAGTTATAAGCCCTTTTTTTCACATTAGGAGTTTCTCATTAGTGCTGCCCTCCAGCAAAGCATGCAAAGAATCAGCTGCACCCGCTACTTAGCCTACTCTCCAGGGCAGAGGGATCACTAAAATCAGTGTTGTATCCATCAGACATTGTATGGTAAAACGCTCATGATGGATACAGAATTTCAACACGTAACCAGGAAATTTTAACACAACAGCAAGTGTTATATCCAGTAAGAGACACACCTGCTGTCATTTTCTTTGTTCTTTCAAAGGAAAGAAGAGTTTGCTGCCCATCCAAGGGCTTTTTCTCTTCCAGTTTTCACACCACCTTCACAATATCATACACACTTGATTCAACTGTACACAAGCAGACGAGATGTGAACCCTCACAGAGATGGTTGCCAGCTGCCAGGGGAGGTGTGTGGCAATTATGCTGCCCTGTGACCGAACAGGAAAGGTGTGGATGCTGGCAGAATCTCTGACAGGGTTATTTCAAGCAATTCAAATAAAAAAAAGGAACACTGTTTTTACCTTTCATGTTTCTATTTGCTACCTCATCACAACATAACCACTTTCTTGCGTGGTTTTTCTATTATCACAAAATTAATATAAACCCATTAACTTTTCATTCAGTCAAAATGTATGGTACTTTGGGTAGTGATATTGGTGAAAGAATCTGTTAGTGATGTCATTTGTATGAAAAAAAATGTACAAATGTTTATTTCCATGATGTAGAAAAAACAAAAGCCAGAAGACTTCTCCCAATCTGAAATCTCTTTAAATCAGCATTTTGCCCACAAGATCTCTGTTTCTTTCTTGATGCTTCTAGAACTGTCCCTATCATTTTCTTTCATCTGTTCTCAGTATTTTCTTTTCTTCCTGTGGACAAGGAAACTCACTCAAAAGTCTGACTAGTGAAAGACCTTCACCTCATCTGACTTGTGTGTATGAGAACCTGAGATGAGGATTATCACAGCTTCAGCTTTCTGTCTACATAGAAGAAATTTAGTGGCTTCTTGAAGTTATGTTAAATAACAGGTAGTGGCCACATGCAACCCACAGTTCCTCTGCTCCCAACTCTCTACACAAAGACATGCTTTACGACCAACAGGAGTAATCACATCTTGACTTTTTTTAAAAAAAACACCTCTTCAACATCTTGTCTCAAGACATGAACTCCAGCTGTGCTTATACAGGATATGTTCAAATACCAGGAAGACTGACCACAGAAACAGTCTTTCCTTTAATTAACTTCTTCCTCTGATTTTACATACCACTGTCAGAAAAAGATCATTCTAACCCAGCTCTTTTCTGCATTAAAAAAAACCCTATTTTCTGTTTTGCTTCTAAGTAAATTGACTGGATAATGGCTTGGGAGACCATTTTCTCAAGGTTACTCATTAAAAACTTCTCCACATCACCAGCTGCTGTAAACTATGTGGGGGATTAGATCCTGGCCTAGGAAAAATCGTGGATATCTCCTGCAGAATAACCTCTCCTTTTGCGTGTCACCTCTCAGAATATGCAAAATGAGCATAGAATGCCAAAACCTCTGCTGTTGTAATGGGCACAGCTCCACGATTTTAATGAGATTTTGCATATTTATGTTAGTAAAAGGTTTGTCTCTCGGTGAATTTTGCCAGTAGAGGCAGGAAGTCAGGATACTGGGAGCTCTGTTTACTCCAAACCCACATACAGAGAATGTGGATACTGTAAGGGCTGCTTTGCAAAGCACAGGTTAACAGACAACTGTAACTCAAAGTGTCCTAGTAAGTCAGATACAAGATGCACAGCACAGCCCCTCACAGTATAAATGTACAGTATGCAACACTTCTGCAAAATGCTGATCTGCAAAATTTAGTAACACTGCAGTATTTCCTCATGGCCCTGAAGCAGATCAGGAAAGTATGGTCAATCTTTACATTCATAGGAGGAGAGGAGGAAGGGAAGGAATGGAATTAATCTCTGCTTTTGAGATATTTCACAATAGCAGCCACTGGACAAGGTGGATCAACAACTTCAATATTGCACATCCCCTGCTCCTTGCCTCCCAGTTTTGCTTCAAAATTATTTAAAATCATCTGCCTCAATGTACTTTGAGTCCTCAGGGACCAAGAACAAAGTAAAGTCTATTGCCATCCAGCTCCTATAACAAGCACTTACTGCTGACTCCTTTCCTTTTCTGGTGGCAGTTGTTGAGATATGAAAACTGCCAGAGGTAATTGGAAGTATGATGTACTGCTGAGCCTCATAGTGATCTAAGAGTAGTCGAGAACATCAGCATCATTGTCTTATTGTCTGTCTCCTGGTCTCTATAAATCCCAGCTTTTACTACCTTTGTTTTCATCATGCCAATCAAATACTTGATTGCCCAAGGAATAAATTACCAGATAAATCACTATTTGGAAGCATAGCTCTCTCTTTGACAGTGCCTTACTTCTTGTGACATTGTATCCATATTCTACAGTACTACTATACAAGGTATTGAAGAAATAATCTTCGTGATTCTTTGTGATATCACAACATAGAAAAAGAACAACATCACCTCTAGAGAGTGCAATGCAATAGTGTAATATACAGATGGATAGAACACTGTATTGCAACAAGGAGAGCTAATTAATGTGAGGAAAATGGGGAGAAGGAAGAGGGCAGTCTGCTTCAAAACTCAGCCTGGTATGAAGAGAAAGCACTTAACTGGCAGCAAAGGTTACAAATGTTAGTATCATAACAGGCCTAGTGGAAGACATTATGGACTTATAGGATGTATGTGTGTGGTACACTGTAAATGCAGTACAGGGAAGTTGAAGTCAGAACATAATTTCAGGGAAATTTAATATCTAGATCTAAATGGACTGCAATAACTTCAGAATCTTTTAATTCCCTCTGGGGGAACTAATTTTATCTGCTGTATAGAAGGTGTCTCTAACAGTATTTAAAACATTTTTCTTGAATAATTATTAAACCTTCCACAGGCTGACACCAGGGTTGTTTTAAAACCCATTAGGATAAATATGAGAAGCAGTCCTGAAAGTTAAGTATGTAGGTTTTAAAACAAGTCCATGGGATCAGATGCTAGTGTACAAGTGAGTGTTTAGTGTACTTTCTGTACCTGCTACAGTTGACTTGCAAAAAGGCTGCAAAATCTACTGCAAGTTAGAATAATACATCAGAGAAACTAAAGATTATTTTGCATCTGAGAATCAGGACACATATGTCTGATAGCATGAAGTGTGACTTGTACTTCTCTAAATACATGGTTTTGTATATCAAATGGATCCATCAACAAACTACAGAGCCTTTTACCTGGTATATTCAGTTTTTTAAATGTACCTGTAGGGAACAGTCTTCAGTTACTAGCCTGAGCATTTGCATGGCTGTGGGAAGCTTGAGTTTCAATCCCCTCAGCTGAGATGGAGTTAAGTCAAGCCCTTTCTGTGGGCCACTGCTTTAAAATGTGTGACTTTATGCAACATGTAGGTCCACCCTTGCAATTTAGAAAGCACTCGAGGCTTTCTGCAAGCACTTGAGGCATGCTAAGATCATATCTAAAAAATTGAGTTCATTGGGGTACTTCGGTGCAGGAATACTTAGCTTTTGAATTTTAAAATGGAGGCAGGTATTTAGGCATTTATTTCCATCAACAGAAAATCCCTCTGGGCATGCAGAGAAACAAAACCTAAAGTTACCACAGAAAAAGCAACTTGATATATTCAAACACATGTTTTCATGTCCCAGGATCCTACTCTGAGCATCAGGTTTGTACACATAAACCAATGGATGTTAGATGTCCATGACATTTTTTATATGTAGACAATTAGGTGTGGGTTTCTTGGATTGTTCCATTAAATCTAGTTGTCCCTGGATTGCACTGTTGGTACCTGAAGGGTACCTTGGATTTTATCCTTAGCAACTGACCAACACTTATAACTGAAACATAAATAGTGCATTGATTTTCAATCTAGTTTTTATGTCACCTAATTTATAAGGGAGGTATTTTAGTTGTTTGTTGGGTTCTTTTCTTAAAGAGGAAAATTATGTGTTTCTAGGCTTCACAGTACTTTGCTTTCATCTTATGATTAAGCTGAGTGCCACTTTCTCAGACAGTAATTATAGAGTATACGAGGTTTTGAAATAATCAGAAGCATGTCCAAAAGTAAAGGTTAGGTACCATATTCATCTCTGATTTATGCCTATGTGTCCTTGCTCACCGTGATTCTGAAGGCATGCAGTTAAAGACATATAGGAAGATTCATTAGAAAATCCTTGTTTTCCAGATCAAAGCCAAGAGAATCTTGAAGTAAAATATAGGAAAAACTTGTGTGTGAAACAGTGTGGAAAAGTAGGCTGCTATTTTCAGTCTGTTCTTAGAACCATGATGAGATAATACCAAATATAAAAAAAAAGATGGAGTATAAATTAAAAACTGACAGTCTCAAGAGTTTAAAGCTACTTGGCAAACAAGGCTGTTGAATGCTTGGAGATTTTTGGTGAAGCTGAACTCAAGGCAACTGCAATATAGGTATATTTTTACCGTTGAACATTAGTATTTTTCTGGGACCAGTGTAATGATTTTTGCCTAAAAGCACCACAAGCACAGTACACTTGCATGTTGGTTTTGCAGAGATGTCATGTAGAAAAAAAAAATGCTCTAAAACTGATTTTCTACTGAAATGGTCCATGTACCCCATGTCACCACTATAAAAATACCTCAAGATTTCTCATTTGCTGAAGTGACAATTTCAAGAACTCTTGTATTTTCCCCATCAAAAAAGCCTTGATGTACAGCTCATTGAGTATAAAGTCCCTCAGAATTGACATGAAGGGCTTGATTCTCAGCCAATGTATACACAGGCATAGGTCCCACAGCCTTCAGTCAAAGTCATGCTGATTTGTGGTAGGTAGCAATAGTTTAGTGGGTCTCAGTTCTGAAAGGATTTGAACATTTCTTGCTATGTGCCAGCAAGCATTTATGGCCTCACAGGTAGTGCTCCTGCAGGAGATGCTCTTGATAGAGTGGTCCTGTTTGTTTCTTCTTCAGAAATCAGATTCTAGAAAAAGCTTCCCTTTTTCATCTTCTGATTTTCATTTCTTCAGTCTTCACTCCATACCATGACACACTTTGACCAATGCTGAATAATCCCCTGAGCTGCTTCTGTTTCATCTTTAAATGAAATAGGATGTTTGGCTGCATTTCAGAAAATTTGTCATTTGATTCAACATCTTAATGCATTACCTCATACTTGCCCTGTTCTCACCATATCTTGGGGCTTGTCACTTAGAAGTTCACTCTTATTAAGGCATGAAATGAATTTAAAACGCAGCAGGTATTCCCAGTCACTCCACATGTATCCGAGCAATCAAGGACAACTATGGGAAAAGGTGACACATTTATTCCATGCCTGGAAAAAAGCTTGACAGCATTCGAGATTCTGTCTCTTCCTTCTTTCAAACTACATGGGAAAGAGACCTGAACGCTGTTGTAATCTTTATGTGGAAGAGGTCTAAAACTGGACATGATACTGTCTGTGCTCTCTGAGAGTTCTCCTGATCCGCCATTCTTCTCTCTCTCAGTCTAAAAGAATATGGATGATTTCAGCTAACAAATTCCCTGTCAAGGCACAGGCAATGCCCTTGAACTCTCCTGTCTGCTTCCTCATCACACTGTAGCTTTTGATCTCTTACACTAAAGGCCATGCTCATTGCACTGCTAGTGTGAGGGTCTGCATCTACTGGAACTGGTGTTTCATGAGTCTGGCCAGACAAACCTCTGATATGTGCTTGTTGGTGGCTTTGCTCAGTCCACTGTTTCTACATGCTGTGAGTGAATCACGCTAAAGAAGCAATTCAGTTTGCTTTCCTCTTCGAGGCTTTTAGTGGGTATAAAATCAGACAGTGTGAAGTTTATGTGGATTTAAGCCTTATACTATGTAATCTGATCTGAAAAAGTGTTAAAAGCAATATTACATTGTCTAGGCATGTTTCAAAGGATTCTCAAATTCAGATTCTGATGGCAGAAGCACTTGTGAATATTTAGCATAAACCTCATATTCAAATTTCTTGAATTCATAGTTTTCTTCTATTTTTGCTTCTTGTTCAGGCAAAGCAGCTCAGTATCTTCCCATATCACTTTTCAACTATGGAAGATATATATTCTTAACTAGCTCTGATTCTGCTTCTTTATTTCATTGTCTCTAATGCAAACTTCAGGCAAGTAAGGTGTAAAATACACCGAACACTACCTAGTGTTACTCTATATTTAAAGACAATGTAAAGAAGCAGTAGGTTTGTTTTAGAACAAGTAGCAATGAAGTATGCAATGATTTCCCAAGACAGACAACTTCAAGTCTCTTAAAAATGTTTCTATTATTCACTTCTCCACTAAACTGGAAGAAGTCTGATCCTTTTGCACCTCTACATAAAATATCCAGGTTGGATCTTTGGAGAAATCACTACCCTAGTTTTTGTTCACTGCACATAACATTTTTGTTCACCGCACATAACAGTCAGAATGTCTTTGTACAATCTGGAAAAATATTGAGTAATAAAAACAGTCCAGTATAATAAAATGTGTCACACAAAAGACAGAGGCAGCAATTAGCATTAGTTCACTCAAACTAACGGATACTACATCACTGACTCCATTGGACCTTTTATCTTATCTCAAAAGGGAAAATCCTTTTAGTCCTTACCTGTACACTGGTAAGAGTGGTGTATTGATAAGCTTTGACTACCAGGTAATTGGCTTCTATATCTATTATCCCCAGGATCATGTACTTCCACCATCTCCTTTTCAAAATTGCCAGCAAGTTCTCTTCTCCTGTGGTAATGAACAAGAAGAACTATGTAAGAGTTAGGTTTACATGCCCAAAATACCTGCCTGTTGAGAGAAGTTATCTAGATCTCTCACATTTACACTAGGCAGTTGAAAAGCACCACCTATAAAGAGATACTGCAAGGAGGTGAAAGCTAACACACCCTATTTGTATAGCAGATATTAGAAGAGCCAGCCTGGCAAAGTAATATGTCAGACTGATACTTCACTTAAGACATAAATACCAGCAAGAAAAACAAATGCAGCTTGAGCAGACTGGATATGTGTTCTCACTTTTATTTTTTTATATATAGACATATATATGTACATACAAAATGTTAAATAATAGAGCAGTCTATTACATACATTTATACTTTCCATATACGCTGGTAAATGTTGTATGTTGCACACATGATGCAACAGGGTTTTGCCAGAGAGGAAGATTGCCAGTATTTGTAAATAAGATGGAATAACAGAGCAGGAGAGTAAGAGCATCACATTTGGGCCTTATTCCGATCCCAGAGGTTCAAAGTATCAGGCTTGTTTAGAGAAAGGCTGCACTGAGATAGCTTTTTTGTGACAGGTTGCTCTGCTCCTAGGGTCGATTTCTGAAGCAGGCAGGTTTGCTGCCTTCTATGGGAACCCTGTCAATCAACAGTATTTAATCTTCACCACGTAAAGACTGACAGTACAATACAGCCTGCAGATCAAACCCACAACTTTCAAAAGGTCAAAGCATTCCTCATGCTAGGTTAGGGATTATTATTGTTCTCTATTCAAAAGAAAACAGTTCATTAGTGAGGGTGGGCAAACCTGTAACTTATTTGCATTACAGTAAACTCCAGACATCATGAGATACCACTGTGAAAGGGGATGGACTGTGACTGAACACAGTATGACTGGAGGTCTTTCAGTGTCTGTAGCTTAAAATGGGATCTAACTAGGGTTGACTTGTACTGTCAAAGTACCACAAACGGTATTTGAACTGTTTTCAAAGTTTTAAAGAAAACCCTACTATTTGGAAATCTGTTCATGTTGCTGTATCCTTTCTACTTGCCCGTGATGTGATGGAAAATACAGAAGAAAAGGAACATTATTGTCAGTTCCCACCAAAACTTGCTCAGGCTTCCCAAGTCTCCTGGATTTTCCTTCATCACAAGTGTCTTCATGCTCTTGTTCAAATAGACCTGGTGATATATGGGCTGCCATACCACGGCAGAAACAGCAGGCTCTCTATAGCACAGGTATCTCAGGTCTTACAGATTCAAACACAGAAAAACAGACAATTACTTCAGAAGTTAATTCAGAAATCTTAGGTGTTAAATCTTAGCCCCATTAAGTGACTTGAATGGGCATTTACCTGAACAAAGCATCTGAATCATTTCATGTTTTTTCATTAACAGATGTTCACATATACACACTTCCAGTGGGATTTTATTAGACAACAACCTAATTATTTGTTACAGTGATAATGACATCAAGTGCAAAACGGTAAACACTAAAAAGTCTTCCTTCCCTTTTTTCCCTCTCTTCCTTCCTTGCATCCCTCCCTTCTCTTCTTTTCTTTCTCTTTTACTCTCTTTCTGTCAGTAAGCAGCAGAAAAATAGCAGAAACAAAGTGGTGAGTAGGCTAATATTTAAGACACTGAATATAAATCATACCACACTTCCCTGTTACACCAACTAACAGAAGAACTCATGAAAAAGAAAATCCCATCTTTCAGATGTGAATTATGACTACGTCTATGTTCTTTTACGATAATATAAGCATGCAGGAAGAGGAATACTTTGGATCTTATTTCTTAAATTTATTTACGGAGGTATTTTCAAAAAAGCATTTGAGATTAGATGTTATAATTCCTATGAAAACCACACAGATATATCCTTTACAGGTATTTAAAGTATATCTCAAATTTTTATGCTGCCCAGACAGTGCCTTTAAAACATCAACTGGAAAAGATCAATGCAATGGAAAGGTGTTGTTAACATTTCAGAGTGATTCGTCATTTTAATTGTAAAGAGAAAGTTAGAAAAACAAAGACATCAAGCTGCAGTCTTTCTTTGAACAGTAAAAATCCCACCTGAATCTGTTTTTGTTACAACAGGACCTTGATGGTACCTACAAAAGCAGAAAGAAGCAGTAGGCTCAAGAACTGCAGTGGCAGTAGGTTATCCTAGCATGGACTATGGATACAACTTAAGGACTCTTGGTGCCTTTGGTTTGCCAGTGCTTTCTTCAATTTCCAACCACAGATCACTGTACTGCTCAGATGTAGTCAAACAGGTTAGCTTTAAAAATGAATGTATGGCTATGACTTCAGGCTAATGAGTAAAGTTAGTGTTTCCAGGAACGGAAATTAAATCTTCTACGATTTTAACTGACATACACAGTTCTCTCTTTTGCTTTCTCAGTCCTTTTCTTTGCCAATGACAAAAATTTAGTAACTTATATTTGATATACAACTCCAAGATATTCCAAACTGCAAAAGATCCGTTTCAGCTGAGAAGGCTGGGCAGAGTAAAAAGTGACACCAAAATGAATTTATGCAGGCACTGTACAGCTCTGAAGAACATTGTTTAGCTTCACAGCAAGCATCTTTGTTTTGCCCAGTAGAAAGCAGAGTATGTACAGACATTTAGCATGACAGAAATAAACTAGAAAATTTGTTCCTAGAAAAAAGTCTTGTACAGGAGATGCATCTTTTTCAGTGGAAAATATTTCATCTTTGCTTCCACTCCCTTGCTGCATCTCCTGCCTCTTAAGAGTATAAGAAAGGTCTGGTTTCTGACCAGGGTCCCTCTGTCCACATTATTATTATTGTTCATCATTAACATATCGGTTGTGCAGATCTACAAGCTTTAGCAAAACCAGTGAACCGCTGAGGGTACATCTGAGCTGATCACAAGCGGTGTTCACCAGGGCTCAGTACTGGGGTCAGTTCTGTTTAATATGTTTATCAATGATCAGGACAAGGGGATCAAGTGCACCCTCAGTCAGTTTGCAGACAAGACCACATTTAAAGAAGGTTGTAGATGTAGTGAGGTGGGGGTTAGTCTCTTCTCCCAAATTACAAGAGATAGGACAAGAGGAAATGGCCTCAAGCTGGGCCAGGAGAGGCTTAGACTGGTCATCTGGAAAACCTTCTTCATGGAAAGGGTTGTCAAGCATTGGAACAGGCTGCCCAGGGAAGCGGTGGAGGGATTTAAAAGGTGTGCGGATGCGGCACTAAGGGACATGGTTTAGTGGTGGACTTGGCAGTGCTGGGTCAACGGTTGGACTCAATGATTTTAAAGGTCTTTTCCAACCTTAACAATTCTATGATGCTACAAAAAACCAATACATATTTAACATTGTTAATCTGGGGACTGTTATTTGTTAACTGCTCTCTATTTGTTTGGCAGTGTCACCACAAATCATAGAAGGGAATGAATCACTTTTAAAGTGGGAAACTTTCTAGGGAGATAGGCACAAGGAAGATTATCATCTGCAGTGACTATTAGTCCAGTGCTATGGACAAAGCAAGGAAGAGGCAGGTGGAGTTCTGGTTTTGACATGTGAAATAAAGCCACCATATTCAAATGTCCCACTTTTGCAAAAGTGACCCTGTAGAAGGCAACATTGTAAGACAAGCTGGAGAAGGTGTGGAGCTGCCAGCAGGACAGGACCTCTGAACAGCAATCACAGATGGCAGGCATCCTTAGTGAATCAGACAACAAAGAGAAGTGAAATGGTAGTTAAGGAGATAAGTGGGAAGCCTTGACTTAACTTGGGAAGACTAAAAGGAGAAGCAGAGGGAATTGAGAGCTTCATGCAGGGGCCTACATCCTGAACAGAAATAAACATTACCTTTGCATTAAAAAAAATGAGGGGAACAAAACCATCATACTTACTTAAAACCAAAAAAAAAGAGACAATCTGGAGGTTTTTTTATTTCTCTTGATGACTACTCAAAGCAAACTAATTCACGACTTTTGAGTTGTAAGCATTGTAGGCCAGAAGAACCAAATGTAGATGCTTATATTTGAACTAGCTGGTAAGGCATTTTAAAGCTGTTTTTTTAAATTAATTGTTTAGAATGAGATACTGTGTTTTAAAATAAACATCTTTCCCAGTGATTGTTAAGAGAAGAGAGATTCTGTCAGATCACGTGTTTTTGTTATTATCACAATAGGTCTGTGACTAAGACTTCCAGCAAGTCATATAAACAGACATTAAACCATAAGGTGTGCCAGTTAGTTTATGGGCAACATTTCCAGCAAGGCAAAGAACATACTGATGTCAGTGAACATGAATTTATGTAAGTGCACAGATTAATGCCATCTTCAGACACTGACATCTTCTGATGGAGATCCCCTTTCAAAAAACAAACTCCTAACTTCTGTCAGCACTTGAGCCTTTAAAAATGTGAGTCTTCATATTCAGTCTAATCCAATTGTAATATAGATTTAAAAGCAAATTGTCTGTTAAGAATGTTTCAAGACTCAGAAGTCTAACATATGGTTCACACAAACCCTCTCTTTGCTCTTTCTAGAATGATAGGTTTAAGTTTTACATTTTTTACTAATTTTGCAGTGAGACACACACTTGACAGTTATATACAGTGGAGTTCTCAGTGTTGGAAAAAAAGCTACAGCTTTGCATTTGCTGGCTCAAATTAAAAATCAACAAATAAGCTGCTTTGTAGAAGAGATGGTTTTACATCATGTAATAGGGATTTACCCCTGGGGGGTTACAAATTTAAAAATAAATTAGAGAGAAAATTAAAAGAGACTTTAGCTGTGCAGTGTCTACCAAAATACATATATACATGTGCAAAAACCTTTTCACATTCACCTACACAGTGGCAGAGGTACAATAAAAAACTCCAACAGCCATTAAGACAGCAAATTTCCAATTATTTGTGTATGGGCTTGATACACAGGTAGAATAACAGCATTACCAGCCCAGAAAATAAGCATATTGCTTCTCTCTCATCTGCTGCAGTCTCTCTCTTTTAATTCAGATGACAACTTGCTATTTAGATCAAGATCATCAAAGGAGCTGTGCTCTCCTTACACTTTACAGAGTTTAGCAGAGAGACCTAAATGAGTGCAGGAGATTTGCAAGGGGGAAGCCAGTCTGGGGAGGGAGGGCTGCCAGGCATGCTGCTCCTCCCCTGTCTCTCACAGGAGTGCCAGAGTTAAGTGCTACATGGTAAACAAGCAAAAGACTCTCAGAGGATGAAGATTATACCAGGATTTATTTATTATCTCTTTTATTTGAAAAAGAAAATTAGGAATCAAGATTACAGGACAATTGTTTATATTTCATTTTCACCCATTATAGTGACTCTAGCAAATACACCAGTACCTTCACTGGTACCAACATTGTTTCTCTACAGACTCTGTAGTCATCCAGTCCTGCTGCAGGGCCAGGGGAAGGAGGCAGGGGTAATGGCATGTAGAAGGAATACAGATCTCTGTATTACAAAGCCAAAAGTATCACATGGTTGAACAATAAAACTTTGCTTGGCCAAGTTGCTGGTTCAGGAGACTGAAAACCTGCTGTAGAAGGCTTTCAGCTCTCCCCAAAAGCTCAAAAGAACTGTCTCTCTTCTGTGAGACTTTAAATCCTCTGACCCAAAATGGTTTCTTATTTCCTCATATCCACCTGAATTACTGATGACTACTTTATGGTAATACTGTTGCCTAAAGGCAAAACACCACCACTGCTTAATTATTTGCACAATAGAGAAAATGTTCTCTTACAGAATGCTCCTCCGGCATTGTACCATGAGGCTGCAGGGCTTCCTGCTGCGTGTGCTGAAGCAAACCTGCAACAGGTGGTGCTGCTGTGAAGGAACTCAGGAGGAGCTGGCAGAAAAACCTCCCTGGGGGTGAGCTACACCATGGCAATTTGTTTTCACATTCTTAAGAAGTAAAACTTACTTACCAGTCACAGTACGTAACACTATTTATCAGTTTTTAAAGGGTTCTATTTATTTTCATTGTCTGTTTCAACTCTGTGGTCTTCAACGTTTACCTACTATCCTAACATTTATTTGGCTGGCAGTCCGTAAAAAGGTACTTTATATAAATTTTGATCTCTAGATTATCATAGGAGTAACACAAAATGAAGGTAACGTTTGTACCTCTTCTGTCTGCTACTTCTGTCATTTTAATCCTCCTCTTTTTTGTAATATACTTAGCCTATTAACACGGCATAACAGCTTTCCAGTTAGTAAATTACAAGCTCATCTAAAGTGTTTAGACTTGTTATTTCCTTTTAGAGATTTTGCAGATCAGTCTGGTTTGACCCTGGATGTAAATCATAATAGTTGAAGTCAGATCTAAGAATTTGAACATGCATTTTCACAAACCATGAAAGGATTAATTTCTGGTGCCTGGACTTTTATCCAGCCTAAGCTCTGTGGTCAGATCTGATTATGTTCATATGTCTTCTTATTTCATGAGATTACTGGTAATATAATTGAGTTTTAGGGGTAAATTACAACTAAAACTGCACGAATAAAGTAGTTGGCCATTTTACTCATGCCTCAGTTTCTCTCCTGCCTGCCCACTACATTACATACAGTTTTTCCCTTGGTGGCAAGGGAACAACACCCAGACACAGTGCTGGGTGTTACTACCACAGGTTACTGCAAGGAACAGTCCATGTCAAGAATTGTGTAAGACCTGAAGAAAGCTTGGAACAGCACACTGTTTCAAAAAACAGACCTCTAAACTCCCAGCCCTTTAAAATGTTAAGATAAAAGACACTGTGATGTTTCTAGCACACAATTTTTTCATTTAAGTTGGTTTATCTCGCAGACTAAACTTAGGTAAGCACCTTTCCTAAAATGGCAGACTGTGTCCTGGGAGAAGCACGTGCACCTCTGTAATGCAGAGAGACATGAGCACACCAAGAAGCTGGAGCCTTCCCTCAGACATGAGATTTAATTATGTCTTTCTGCATGAAATCTTCAAAATTGATTTCTGTTCTACAGTACTCTCAGATTTAAGTTACTTCCAAGCTTATACTGCAGTCTGCCAGCTTTTGGAGTTACATCTGACTCACTCTAATAACAACTACTTCAAAATGGGGTGCTGGACAGATTATCATTTTCCAACTGAAATCTCTTCTCTTCTCTTCTCTTCTCTTCTCTTCTCTTCTCTTCTCTTCTCTTCTCTTCTCTTCTCTTCTCTTCTCTTTCCTATTCTATTCTAAAACTTTAGTCTATAAGCTCTGCACTCAGGGTCTTTTGCATTGCTTATCCTATTTTATCTAGTATGAAGCTACTTATAGCAATAAAAAGGTTTTCAGAACAAAAAAAACCTCTCATTTTCAAATGGACTAGAGTGTTAGTCAAATTAAAGAAATCTGTATATATCTCTGTATATCATTTATAAATGTTTAATTTGCATGAATAATTTATCCTTCCAAGTAATCTTGGGCATGTTAATCATATTCACATGACTTATTTAAAATCAAATAATCTTAAAAGAAATAATGTTCATTGTTTAAGGCACAGGAATCAGTTAGGTGCATGAGCTTGCTTTTTTTTTTCCTGCCTTTCATCGACTCATTACAAAAAGTTGGTCCAGATACCTCCCCACTCTATGACATTTTTTTCCCTGCAGACAGATATGAATAATGAATTATCTACTTGTTATTCATGATTCCTATAAATTTTATTCCCCAAAGCATGAGATTTGACTGAGATAGTAAAAAAAAAAAAGACATAGTGCAAATTGTCATTACTATTAACCATCCACAGATAAAGCAGACCCACCTGAAGTTGGATGTCGATGCTTGCCTTTAAAAGACAGTAAGAAAAGAATAAGGAAGCCAAGGAGTGTGTATCTTTCTCTACTCCCCCCATCAGTAATGTTTGAACACACTGATCCAATTTAAATTTAATCTGGCAGAGAGTACAAAGATAATACTTCCTACAAATTTATTGTGAATAGTTAACTGAGCAGAAGAGAGAAAACCTAACATTGACACCACTAAGTATAGCTTGGAGGTACACACACTTCTTATTAGATACCAGAGTCTGGACTCTGCATCTTCTTATACACTAGCTCATTCAACACAAGGCATAAATCCCTAAGATATCAGGCAGTGCTGGTTCTTGGGGCTCACCAAATTACTACCCAGTAGCAGGGGCTGGCATGAAATACAAGCAATGACTAAGATGCTAGTAACAGGAAAAGGCTATTGGTGAATAACTGAAAATGGGAGTGTTGTCTCTTGTGGTACATACACACTCCACTACTGTGACAATTCTTGTTAGTTTAACAACAAATTAATTAACATTTAAAAGGGCATTTTAGAGATGGGAAGCTGATGCTAAAGAAGAAGAATTAAAACTTTGCCTGGAGTCAATAGTGTTAACCAAAAATATGTGAAATCCTAATACCCAGCACTATTTCATGTCATTGGCCAGGGCCAAGGGGAAAGCTGAAGAGTTCAATATACATTAGGGCTGGCTGGCTTCAGATAAATATGACTTTACAGATGCTCCATGATCTCTAGAGGTATTTCAGTATTTTTCTGTCTTAAAAGTCTGCAAACAAGCACTAAGTCCTCTTGGAGTATCTGTTTGTGGTACAGCTATGGGAAAAGTTAGGAGAGTCATCCACCTTCTGGAACTTTCTTCATACCACGGTTCGTGAACTGCAATGAAGTTTGCTAAACTTCCAAATGAAACATTAAATATTATCCCTGGAGGAATATAGAAGCTTTGGGAACTTATCATCATCTTGGTTAAAAGCCTCACATCAGAACAACCACAGATTATTCAAAAAATGATTCAAAAAATGCCACTAATTACACATGAAGCAGAAAACGTAGGAGCTGCCACTCGTTAAAGCAATTGTGAGGCCAGTCCAGGTCTCCAAGGTGACCAACAGCAGAGACCCAAGAGAAGCATGCAAGACACACCAACCCATTGTGGCTTCTTCATTGTTGGCCACAGCATGAACACTCTGATGCATGGCAGTAATTCCAGTAAGCCCAGTTAAGAACAGAGAAAATGCAGGCACGAGCACATACAAATATGTGAAACACAATGGCTTCAAATAACACCCAGAGCTGGTGCATTCAGTAACTTGCCCATTTCATAATTCTTTCAGGAGTCATACACACCAGAAATCTTAATGTTGCATCTATAATGATCAAAACTACTCAAACCCCCCACTGTTTATATCCTTTGCAGCATGACCACTGAAGTATGTTACCAAAAGCATAAAATGTAACTGAACCATACTAATTAATGGGAGTTAAGTCATTGCATAGGTATTCTGTCAATTAAACATCTATAGGCAATTCTGTGGAACAAACTGGCTATTCATTATCACATAATCCTGAATGAGTTACCCAGAAAGACCACTAAGATTTAGACATGAAGCCAGATATATTTTTAGATGATGAGTTGATTGGAGCAGGTGATATTTTGTTGCATACCTGTTGTGTTCCTAAAACAACAGGGTCTCAATGTGATGTCTGCAGATTTAGCAGCATTAGGATCAGATGAACAAATCACCTTCATACATCCATATATCTACATAAAGGAGCAAGCAATCTGGGAGGCAACAGGAATGATGGAGAGCAACCCTCCATTCTGTTTAGTCACTGGGCATGCACTTCTTGCCTCTTGAGCTGCCAGAACTGGGCTAAAAAAACTTTGCAATGGGGTCAAGTCTGTAGCATTTCTGACAAGAAAAATACAAAATTTGCATGATTCAAACTCTATAAAAAGACAATTCATAGGTTTATGAAGCACCTCTAGCAGGTGCATAGTCAGAGCATCAATTTTTGTGTATTTTTTGCCATCTTTCACAAATATTGTGGTCAGGACCAGCATGTAAGTGCAGTCACACCCTGAAAGGTGGGGAGTTGTGAAAGTTGATGGAATACAGTTCAGGCATTGTTTTGCTCTAGAACATTAAATGTTAATTAAATGCTCAGTGTGTACTAGTTTACCGTCAGTAAATCGGTCAAAGC